>NC_061116.1:81410643-81772815 GCF_002878395.1 Capsicum annuum | reverse complement strand
CATCCTAGTGAGTCTTTAAAATCGTTTATACGTAGAGTCTTGTTTATCGCTATGTCATGCACTGCATCTATAAATAAGAGGCTATGGACATTTCAGAATTGTTTTTTTTCTTCATGTCTTATATCGTGCGATAGAGCCTATATTGTATATGAACTCATAGTTGACCACTAAATCTATTTGTTTCTCTTATTAAAGTAATGATGTCGGTTAGCAAAAGCAAGAATACCGGTAAAAAAGTAGATGTGGCTGCCAGAGAGGGGACTAGTAAGTCAACCACTATACCAACTAATCAAAGTTATGCTCCAGCTGAGCATGCATTAGAAACTTCTTCCACTCTAGAAGAAATAAGGGGGAGGAGAACTATATCCCAGAGCCACCTATTAATACTGGTGATCAAGATCTTAGAAATGCAGTGTAACTTTTGACTCGTATAGTTGCTGGGAAAGCTCAAGGGCAACCCATTCCTACCACTGATCCTAGTGGTACAGATCGGGCAGCTAGCCTTCGAACATAGGATTTTATTAAGATGGATCCTCCAACTTTTACTGGATTAGGTCTTAACGAGGACCTACAGGACTTTATTGATCAAATTCAAAGGGCCTTAGATATTATGCATGTAGCGGGTAGAGAGATAGTAAAGTTAGCGGTGTATAGATTCAATGGGGAGGCTATATATTGGTACAACGACTTGAAATGATCTAGGGGTATTGATGCACCCCCACCTACTTGGAAAGAGTTGAAAGAGGAATTTCTTGATCATTATCTTCCATTCCAGATTCGTCAGACCCGTATAGATCAGTGTTTTAATCTTCATCAAGGAAATATAGGCGTCAGAGAGTACGGTCTCTGATTTAATTCCTTGTCAAGATATGCTCCTAATGTTGTAGCTACTATGGATGACAGAGTTAATAAATATTTGGATAGGCTGGATCCATATCTAGTTAGAGATTGTACTATTGCCGCTTTGAACAAAGATATGGACATAGCGATGATCCAAGCTTTTGCACAGAAAATGGAAGATCACAGGAAGAGAAGAAGAACACAGAATTAGAAAGAGGATATTCCAAGAGGGCAAGATCTACAGGACAGTTCATGGAATTCCAAGGAGGGTTCAGACCACAATTTTATGCTAGACTACCTAGGACATTATCTTCTTATTCTGCAGCTAGTGAACTACAACAGTTCTAAGGATCCAGAGGAAATCAATTTAGGCAGAGAAATGAGAGTCAGAGTTTACGGACAGTGGGGTACCAAGGGCTAGGGAATATGAGCCAATCGAGACCTCCTCGAGAGCCATGCAATAAATGTGAAAGGTATCATTTGGGAGCATATCGGCTGGGGAACAATGTTTACTTTTGGTATGGTATGTCGGGGTGTATGATGAGAGAATGCCCACGAAGGGGAATAGGGGGTATGGCACAGCCTAAGGGGTCATTTGTAGCATCATCATCATCGATGCCTTAGTCAGGAAGGGGTGCACAACTAATGGGTCGTGTTAGAGGTGATAGAGGAGCCACGAGTTCTAACGGGGCTCAAAATCGTGCGTATGATCTAGAGGATAGACAGAATTTAGAGAGTTCCCTAAATGTGGTTACGGGTACGTTGTCTATCTTTACATTTGATGTATATGGCTTAATTGATCCCGGTTATACATTATCTTATGTTACTCCATTGGTTGCTGGAAAGTTTGAAGGAATACCTGAACTGTTAGTTAAGCCATTTGAAGTGTCCACACCGGTTGGGGAATCTATTATACCTAGAAGGGTTTACAGAAACTGCATAGTAGCTGTTTGTGGTTGTGATACGATAGATGATCTCGTTGAGTTAGAAATGATCGATTTTGATGTTATAATGGGTATGGACTGGTTGGCATCTTGTTATGCCACAATTGAGTGATGTACGAAAAAGGTCTATTTCCATTTTCCAAATGAACCAGTCCTTGAATGGAAAGGTGAAATTAGCGCACGAAGAGGTAGATTTATTTCTTATTTTAAGGAAAAAAGAATGATTTCCAAGGGATACATATATCATTTAGTTAGAGTAAGGGATACAGAAGTGGAGCCACCAAATCTTCACGTTATTCTGGTGGTAAATGAATGTTCGGATGTATTTCTTGAAGATCTTCCAGGTTTGCCTCCTGAACGAGAAGTAGAGTTTGGTATTGATGTAATACCAAGCACCCAACCAATCTCCATTCCTCCGTATAGAATGGCCCTAGCAGAATTATGAGAGTTGAAAGATTAATTGAAAGATTTGCTAGAGAAGGGATTCATAAGGCCTAGAATGTCCCCTTGGGGAGAACCAGTGTTATTTTTGCAAAAAAAAGATGGCTCGCTGAGGATGTGTATTGATTATCGACAATTGAATAAGGTGACTATTAAGAATAAATATCCTCTCCTAAGAATTGATGATTTATTTGATCAGTTACAGGGCGCCAAGTGCTTTTGTAAGATTGATTTGAGGTCAGGTTACCACCAAGTGAGGGTCAAAGATAAGGATATACCCAAGATAGCTTTCCGAACACGGTATGGTCATTATGAGTTTCTAGTTATGTCATTTGGGCTAACAAATGCACCCAGAGCTTTTATGGATTTGATGAATTGGGTGTTTAAGCTATTCCAGGATGTATTTGTGATAGTTTTTATAGATGATATTCTAGTTTATTCTAGATCAGAAGAGGACCATGCCAATCACTTATGACAGGAATTACAGACTCTTCATGATTGTAAGTTTTATGCAAAGTTCTCTAAATGTGAGTTTCAGTTAAATTCGGTGGCATTTTTAGGTCATATTGTATCTAGTGAAGGGATAAAGGTTGATGCTCAAAAGATAAAAGCTGTGAAGAACTAGCCAAGGCCCACAACGCCTATGGAGATTCGTAGTTTTCTCGGGTTGGCCGGTTATTATAGAAGGTTTTTTAAAGGCTTTTCTTCCATTTCAGCACCCTTATCCAAGCCAACCCATAAAGCATCTAAATTCCAATGGAATGATGGCTGTGAAAAGAGTTTTCAAGATTTAAAGAACAAGTTGATTTCTACACCCGTGTTAGTACTTCCAGAAGGCACCGAAAGGTATACAGTCTATTGTGATACTTCTAGAATTGGTTTAGGATGTGTATTGATGCAGCATGGTAAGGTAATAGCATATGCTTCTAGACAATTGCGGCCACATGATAAAAATTATCCTACACACAATCTTGAGCTGGCAGCAGTTATTTTTTCTTTAAAGATATGGCGCCACTAGTTATATGGGGTTCATGTTGATATATATACTGACCATAAGAGCTTGCAATATATTTTTAATCATAATGATCTAAATTAAGGCAGTGAAGATGGCAATAATTAATCTACAACTAAGTAGGTTATTACTAGTTGTTAATTAATTCAAGAATCAAGACATGAAACTAATGAAATAATAAAATGAAACTAAGAATCTAGAATTTTGAGATCGAAAATATTGCGTGAGAAGTAGCAGTGATGAAGTGGTATCCACGTATTGGTTCAATTTTATCAAGTGGTTATTCTCAAATGTTCAAGTCTTGGTCAAAAATTAATTTGGATTGGAGGAATTTGTTTTAGGCGGAAAAATAAGTCTTGCAGCCTTTTTCAATTTTCAAGACTTGACTTTTTCTTGTACTTCTTCTTAAAACATTAACCCTTGTTTCATGGAAAGTGGTTGAGATGTAATGTAAAGTGTTTTGGTGGTTGGGGGTCTTTCAAGACTAACAATTCTTCACCTTTTTCCCTTCACCTTTATAGATCTAGCATTCACTTTATTTTAACAAGGTATGAAGGTTGGGAAGAACATCAAGAACACTTCAAAAATCACCAAGAACAATAAAATATAATTACCAAGATCCACAATACAACCATAAGTCCAACAACAACATAACAATGTTTTCACACGGCCAAGACTACAAAACCACCAACAACGGCCAAGTTTCTTTAGTGTTGCATTTTAGTTTTTCTTTTCAACAAGAGATGAAGGTTGTGAAGAACTTCAAGAACAACAACAATACTCTTTTCAACAACAAAAACCACACATATGGCCAAGTCAGGTTTCTCAACAACAATGTCTACCACACGGCCTTAGGGTTAGTGAAGAACAAAACTAACACCACAAATACACAAGACAAATAAAAAGACTCATAGATCTATACTCAAGAGCAAATCTTGGCCAAGAACACCACAAGAATACAATTTTTGGCCAAGAACACAAAATGGCCAGATTGCGATTTTTCTACAACTTTAGACTTCAACTTTTTTTTTTCAAGTAAGATATCCCAAGATTTGATATTTTAGAAACAACATCAAGCCATGCTCTGATACCAAATGATACAAGAATGACAAGGGAAACATGAAACACACTCCAAATCAGTCCACAATCTTAAGCATCGGAGGACGAAGATGGATACCACTCTCGGATTCGCTATCAACAAGAAGAATACAAGATACAATGGCGTACAAAACACAAAAAACTGCTACAAAACATGAGGAAGAAGATGAATAACAATAACACAAGTTTCGGATTCAATAAAGGACCCAAATCAGTCCACTACACAAGATGACAACAACAAAAGTAAAGGATAGATAGTGAGACCAAGATTATTACAAGATTAAGAACTAAAGAGTGTATTAAACTCAAAACCTCGTAATGAATGTAATAATCAAAACAACACTCTTACGTTGACCACCAAGGGAATCAACTCACCTCAAGATCCACCATTTTCAAGCAAAGATCAATAATAGCTTTTCCAAGTCCAAACTAAGACTATGTGTTCTACTCTCAAGATAGAGGATTTTTAATGTTTCAATCTTTCAAATTTTCATCCAAAGTAAAGAGGAAAGACCTAAAATGTACTACTTATAGTATATTACAAAATTAGACTAAAAGACCACATTACCTTAAATGACCAAGGGTGGCCTTGGTGTGTTGGAAGACAATATGAATTGTCCAAAATGACCTTAAGGCTAAGTGACCAAAATGTCCGTAGTAAAGGGAACCAAAATTGTGAACCAACAAAGGTGGTCAAAACCCGAGAGTCCTTAAGTATTCAATGCTCCAAGCAATCTTCCACACTCAGGTTCGATCAATGGTAGGCTCAAAACGTCCCCTCTAAGTATGATCCTGTGCCCGCTATGCGACCAAAGATTGATTCTTCACATAGTGACTTTGAATGATGTCGTCAAAAGCTAAGATGACCAATATTCTTGTATCACCGATGAACCATGTCAATTAACCAAACATGATGAAAGATAAGTAGAAGTATCTTTCGTTCCTATATCATGTGAGGATACAACATCTGGAGACGATTAGTAGGTATAATTCCAAGTAAACTCCAATTCAAAATAATATGAATTCCCTCATACACCTACGTATATAATATGCAGGGATAGGGAACAACATTTAGGATGAAGTAAAATATTATTCTGGACTATGTAGCTTAAGTATCATAAAAGGAACCCATGAGCTATATAGGTTCAGCTCCCCCTACAGAAAGGGCCCTAGTTCATGTTAGTCACATGAACTAAAAAAAACCAAGGGAAATCTAATTCCATCAAGAAAACTAGCTATCCAATATATATATATATATATATATATATCAAATGTGACCCATGCACATGCTCATCAAGACCAAGCCTCATGTCTACGAACATCAATTTCCAGTATAAGTCCTCTGACACCCACACCTTCATATCTTCACTACATAACTCCCACTATGCCAAATATTAAAAATTTTCACATAACGCATTTATTAACCAAAGGAGCAACCGTTAAGGCATACAATAGGTATCGTCATACCCTAACACTTGCAATCTTATCTTTATGCCATAACAATCACAATAGTGTAGGGGAATACCTCAACCCTTTTTGATCATTAAATAAAATCATAGACAATAATACATTCAAAAACCCATATTCATTGTTTAATTAATTATGCTATGCAATAGCATAGGTTAATAAGTCAAAGTAAGTGACAATTTCACAATTCAAAGCCATTTACATAAGTGGATTGAGGGAACACCATTATTAACTAATTCTAATTTCAAAATATTAATTTGGGGGAAACCATAAAGCATAGTTTATTCATCATATCCATGAACCCCATAAGTTCAAAACCAATGATAAAGAATAAATAATCCATGACATCATGGGAATACAATTTAAGAATTAACCATGTCAAAACCCTCAACTATTAAAAAAAACATATTTAAATCCATATAATTTAAACCATGTAAAAAACATTTATTTTATAAATTAATAATTGGGGAAGAGTAATATGCCTGACACACCAAGATTTATAGAGAGAAATCAATCCTTAAGCCTTTGGATGATCAACTACTTTGAAACTCTAAGTATCTTGACCTTGCAGAGTTTAGAGAGTTTGAGAGTGTTTTTTATTGTATTATGAATGATAAATAACTTCCTTGAGTAATTTATGGTTGTGGGGTCTAAGTAAGGGAAAAGGGGAATTGACCAGTATACCTTTAACGAAAAGACTGGAAATTGACTGCCCAGTCACTACAAGTAACTAATGAGTGGTGTTTTATCACTCATTCATACTCATTATTTGTGCATAATGTGTTGATATGATTGCATAAATGAGACAAACTTGTGGTTAGATACACTAATATCTAGTAAATGCAGGTAAAAAAGCTAAGAAGGGCAAAAGATGTGGATTTGAGTTGAAAATGATAAAAAGAAAGCATAAAATAGTGTAACTGAAAACTTGAATTGCATCAGCCCCGGTTACTGCATCCACAGTCCTCTAGCTACATTCACGATTAGTCGACATGGTCAGAGCAACACGGTCAGAGAATCTAACTACAGTTGTATGGATGCGGTCACAGTCAAATCCACGTGATTGCGGATCAGAGGGAACTGGTCCAAGGGTAGAATTATAAGTCATAGACAAATGTCAAATCATATATAAGAAAAAACCCTTTCTTCTTTAGTGTATTTCTTGTCTCACAATATAGTTTTGAATTCTAATCTTGAAACCATAATTGGTCAAGTGCGTAATCAACTTTGGAGACTCAAATTTGTTAGTTTCTTATTCAAGAATGAATGTTTTGGTTGAAATATATGGTATATCTATCTTTACTTTCTTCATGAGTAGCTAAATAATTTAGTCTTGGGATTATGTTGAATTAGTAAGTAATTGTGTGTGGATATTGTTGTGTTTGTAAGGATTTTGTTGTTTAGTATCGATTTCACCATTGCTTGAGCTTATGAGTTAGGATTTGATTGGTGAAAACTATAAATTTCCAAATGGGTTTGGTAGGAGAATGCTCCAAGCTCTAGAAACCCTTTGTCATCCTCAAAAAAAGGGACTTAGGGGAAAATTAAGCAACCCATAATATCCTAAAAAGAGGGTTATCGAGATGGTGAAAAACTTAGTCTATGGTTTACTACCCTTTTAAATCTTAGAAATAAGTGTTAGGAAGAGTAAATTATGTCAAGAGTATCATCCTAGAAATAAGGATGTTTGGTTGCGATTTTGGGTGGTTACATAAACTCCACATTTATTAGGTGCTTGAAAGAGCGAATAGGTGAAATTGTTGCAGTTTTATAAAAAGATTTACCTCAATGGCATTCGACCTAGCCTATCCTTTACTTAACAACTAAATTCCTTAATAAACCAAAGTTACCCCACATACATTACTTCTAAGGAGACATAATCCCAAGATTCCTCCAAACCTTGAATTTAGACCAAAGATAGGATTCACTCCGTACTAGTTGAAGTATGTGTGAAGATTTTTCGAAGATTTCCCCCCATTTACTTATATATGTTGTTTCCATTAGCATTCCGGGTAACCTTATAGTAACTTGAGCAATCATAGATTGTTAGTCTATAGCATTTACTCCTTGAGATTTGACCCCAATATACATTAGGTTACTTGATAACGGCTGCCTCATCTCTCAGATATATGAGTAAGTTAAGAGTTATCAGTGACACTATGACTCGTAGGATCACCTTATGACTCATAAGGTCCTGCTGGTAGTCTAAATAGTTTCCATGATCACCAACACAAACTTTTTAATGATTTGTTCCACAGACTCATACTCAGTCATTAGGACTCGCACGGTGCAGTTGTTGTCAAAACAAAAACAATTAGTCATCACACTAGTTAAGCTATGGAAAATACCATACAACTCATTTTGAGTCTTTAAGACTCATAACCCTAGTCATAGTCATAGCAGAAAATCAAGGCCAACATACTAGCCAGGCTATAATTGGGTAAGACCGGTCAAGACTCCCTACGACTCGTATAGAGAGTTGTAGTTTAGGAAATGAGGATAAATTTTCAAGTATCTTTTAGGGACCGAAATTTTGGGTGTTACAATAATCCTCTTATAGAACGATAAAAGTAGTCCTTTAAGATATCATGGCATTATTAGATATATTTTTCTTTTTCCATAGTAGGTCGAGGAGTGTCTCAATAAAGGATGATACCATGTCAAAATATAGATTTATTGTAATAGTATCTAATGAGTGTATTATTGAATGATTGAAGTAGTCTCCTACATTATCATACTAGTATAATCAAACCTCTTTTTAATGTCACCTTGTTATAACGACATTTCACTATAACATCTTTATTTTCTCCAAAATGATTTTTTCATGTTATATTCTACTTCTCTATGATGACATTCTTCCAATAACAATAACAACAATGTGTTTGTTATAATGGTATACTCATAAAATTATCTCTCTATAACAACTTACGTAAAATTATAAAATAATATTTTGTAAGAAATATAATATGTAAAAAATAATATACAAAAATATTTATGGTAATTATTTTTAATTGATATTTTTAGGTTAAATAAAATTAATATTTAAAACATGAACTTCAACAACAAGTTCAAGATCGATAAAGAAGTTCAAATTATTTTTTTAAAAATAGAAATAAATTTAAAAAGAGATGAAAATAGAAATATCAAGTCTACTGAATTCACAGTATTTCTTTAAGAAAACTATTCCCCTTAAGTGCCTAAGATTATGAAATATATCCTTCTAGGATAAAATAATTCACTTCAGTGGAATAGTGATACCTTAAATTCTACCAAACAACAAACTCACCCAATGGTAGTTAATTACACTTGAGTTTTTATAAGAAAGAGGAATTTTTGGCTTCAAACTTTTATGCTAATATCTAAAAAAAATTACATATTTATTGCCAAAAGGTGTTGCTTCATAAATAAATAATGGTTCGTAAAGGGTGGCATTATTTCAAACTGATGGCTTATATATAAACCTATGTGTAGGAGTAGTGTGCCCATATGATCCATAACATTAGTCCACAAACCAAAATAAAAAGTTTTCACTTGATATGTGTTGCCATCTGGCAGAACTATATGCAGGAGCAGATGCTTATATGTGGCAACATATCATTCAACATATATGAAATAATATTTGGAAATGTGTCCAGATATGTCATATTGCATCCTAAATGATGAAATCATTTTTTGAATTAAATAATCAATAACAAATAAGTTTCAAATTAATTTTGTCCCAAAAGGTGATATTTGAATGATTTGACAAATCCAAAGTCGAAGCCAACGACAAAGCCGAGTCGAGCGACCAATAAAGACAATAGCACAAGACTTCTCTTCATCTTACCTCACTAACAACATGGGGTAATACTTTTATACTTAATCATAAGAAAGTTTCTTTCTCCCACCAAGTGGAAGAACACTTCATTTACAAACTATAAAAACAATGCACTTTCCCCCTCTATTTTCCATACACATTTCAACTAGAACTCAGCAATCATCATGAGTGTCATGAATAGAATAAATTTTAAGTATGAAAGTCTATTTTAAATTAAAAGATTGCATTTAATTAATACACATAAGTTATGTCTCAATTTCACGGCGAAAAGGCTACTAATGTTTGACTTTTTATATTCATACTCTTTTTAATTTTTTATACTTTTTTTTATAATAGATAAATGAGATTTGAATGTCAAATATTAGTATACCTAATAACAACACCTCTATAAAGGACATTAATTTTGAAGACAAACATTGCCACTACGAGAGGTTTGATTGTATATGTACATATATATATATACATACATACAGTGATGGTTTATGGGAGACTGGGGAGTGTCTCATTGAAGGATGAAACAATGTCACTATGTAGATATACTATAATAGTATCATACATGACTAAGGGGTATCTCATTGAAGGACTGAAATAGTCCTCTATGATACCAGACTATATACATATGTTCTGATGTTATACTAAGGAGTATCAAATTAAAGAACAAATGCAGTTCCCCCTGATACCTTGTTAATAAATAGATATATTATGATGGTATTATGGAGAACCAGAGAGTGTTACACCAAAGGACTAAGACATCATCACTGAAAAAGAGGAAAAAAAGTTAGAATATGAAGAAAGAGTAAAGGAAAAATAAAGTAAATAAAATTAGGAAAAAACTAGGAAACAAATGAATGAAAATATTGAAAAAGAAAAAGAAAGAAAAGGAGCTAAAACTGAGTGTGAAATTAAATTATGATGAAATAAAGAATAGTGTGATTTGAGGAAAAAAAGAAATAGAAAAAGTTTAAAAAATAATTAAAAATAAAGAAATAATTGAGAAAAAAGGAGAAAGGAAGGAACGAGAAAGAAAGAGTAGAATTTTTTTAAAAAAGTGAATGAATGTTTACTATGTCAATTATCATTGTTTATTAAATAAGAAAAGAAAAAAAGAATAAAGTTCATGAATAAAATTATATTACGAAAAATAAAAATAAAAATTAGAAATGAAACAAGAAATAAAGACCTTAAAAATAAAGTGAAACAAAAAACTAAAAGTCACAGAAATAAGAGAAAATTGAATAAAAGGTGTCTCTCAAATCTTGTTTTAACTTTTGTGTTTCTTGACCAAGGTTAAATTTCAAAGACAATTATAAAAATTACGGGCTCAAATAACATTTTACAACTTCTTATTCTTTTTTTAAAAAAAAAAACAATCCGCGACTAATTTTACTAAAAAAAAAAATAGCAAAGTCAATTCTCAAAAATTACAACTCCTCTTCTCTCTCCTCTCAAATGTCTTGCCCTATCTCACTCAACCATCCAAAAACTGCTGCAAGTCATCCTCAATAGATTGATGTGCCAATATTCTTTGACTGCGTTCAACCTCCAGTGACAACATCTTTGAGTTCACCATCGTTCCTTTTCAACTTTCAACCATCATTTTCTCTCTCTTCACAAGTAAAGACTTTTTTGATAAAAGAAAATTAGGGATTTTTAGTTATGAAGGAAAATAAGAAATTAATTTAAATTCTATTCTAAAATAAATTAATAATTTTATTATTTGTTGTATAAAAATAAAATGAAAACTCAAGAAAATCCTAATTTGTAATATTTGTTTTCATAATATGGTGATTGAAGTAAATTTAGTATCTTTTCTAAGTGAAATATGATTTTTATTATTAATGAAGTTCTTGTTCTCAAACATTATTGTAAAAATAGTGAAACTTGATTAAATTCATTTGGAGAAATTTGTTGTGACCAAATTCAATAATTGTTGGTTTTGTTGGTTTATGTGAAAACTTAAACAACTTTTGATTGGATGGTTTTTGTTGTTTTTTTAGGATTTACTGTTCTTTGTGTTTCTTGGTAATCTTGGGTGTGTGTTAGTATTCTGGGTGGTTTTGTATTTTGTACATGTTGGTAAATGTTCTTGTTGTTGGAGTTGAATGTTTGTGTCATTGTTTTTATTTGTGTTGTTGTATTTGTAAATATGGTAAATATTAATGTTGTTTATGTTGATGTATTAGTAAATGTTGGTTTTGTTGGTGTGTGTTGGTGTTGGTGATGTTGATTCGTTTATGTTATTGTTGGTGTTGGTGGCGTTGACTTATTTGTGTTGGTGGTGGTGTTGGTATATTGGTAAATATTGGTGTTATTATTGTTGTTGTACTGGTAAATATGTTATATTGATTAGTGGTGATATTATTGTTGGTATTTTTATTGATATATCTATGTATTTATGTGGTAGAAATATTGTTATTACTTGTATATATTGCTTCGGGTTTGATCTTTTACAACAAATGACTCATCTATTGCAATAGATGATTTATTTGTTTGAGAAAACATAACAATTATTCCAACAAATGACTCATCCATTGCAATAGATAGGTCATCTGTTGGAAGATATCAAAGCAGTACTACGTAAAACTACTTTGTTTTGATATCATCCAACAGATTATCCATTTGTTACAATAGATTACCTATGTGTTGGAAGAAATCAAAATAGTATTGAAACTATTTTTAGTTCTTCGAATAGATCACTTATCTATTGTAAAAGATGACTTATCTGTTGGAACTCTTATTTTATTATATTGCATTTGTTAGATTTAATGTTATTCTTTTTCAAATGATGCATAAATAAATTATAATTATTTTTATTTTTCTCTTATTTAAAGATAAAATAGATCCCAAAAGAAAGGAAGTAAATCAACTCCAAGTAAAGGAAGAAGTAAAGTAGCTAGGCTACATTCAGCACTAGATGAGCTTGTTTTAAATGCAAAGTCTCTATCATAAGCAAAAGTACCTTCTCAATCAACTCTAGTTATAGAAAAAGAGAAGGAAAAACTTAATCAAAATGAAGTAGAAAGAAGTAAAGAATCTAAAGATTTAAATAAACATAAATAAGGAGTTGAAGAAAGTTAGAGAGATAAAAAAGAAAGAGAGATGAGAAACATGAAATTAAAAATAAAATAGATGTAGATAAAGAAGAGGATTGAGAAAAGAATAAATTAGAAGAAGATGATCAAAATGATGAAAGAGAAGAAGATAAATAAGAAGAAGAGGAAAATGAACATGAGGAACAGGAAAATTTCACTAGAGATATTGAATTTAGATAAAAAAAAATGTCAACATGATCTAAATGTTAATATTGATCCTTATAGACCTTCCACTAGAGTTTGTCATAACCTTTTATATTGATAGTTTCTCTTAGAGAATGCAGTATGATCATGACTTAGATTTAATTAGTGATTGTTTCTAGTAAAGTCAACCATGGAAAAATTGTTTGACACATTCAGAAAAATACTTTGGGAATAAAAATTAAATGCCTATTTCAAGGTTATCTTCTTTGGGCAATATCTTGATTTATCAAAGGACAATAATGCTCGAATTCAAACGACCATGGTGTATGGTCTTCTCAAATGTAGGTTTATGTATGAGAATAAAGATAAGATGGACCACGTGTGGAAAAATTATTGTTGCATACCACTTACTTTGTTTAAAAGGAGTTTGCCATAGTTATTGGAGTAAACACAACCTATACCTATTGTTTCACAAAAAGCACCCCAAGCACAAAAAATAACAAAAAATGAGCTAAGATTGTCACAAAAACACAAAAGGCAAGTCAGGTTATGGTGATAACTTGGTGTCACTTGTTGGTCAGAGCTTCCAAAAAAATGATTTGAAGAGTTAAAAGGTAAAAGGAGTTCAAATAAGCACAAGCTATCATTGTGATTGATTTGAATTATACATAATATTATTTAGGCAAGAGACGTTAACAACAATATACCACTTGGCTTAATTAAGATCTCTGAGGGTCTGGAGGCATTTATCAACTATCATTGGGGTCATGAAAGCTTCAAAATGATTGTTAAATATTTATTGACTCCATTAACACTAAACACAGTCAAATTATATGACTTTCCATGGGCTTTCATGGTAAATATTTCTTTTTATGTTTCTTTTATTTTTTATTGAATATAGGTTTTGATTTGTTGGCATATTTTTATAGGGTTGGCCATTTGAAGTCATTCTTTATCTTAGACAACAAGTAAACTACCAAAAAAAGTTTCTTGTCCAAGCATCTTGAGATGGTTTTTGGTAAAAAATAATAAAAAAACAAAAAAAAATTATCTTTGAACCCTCCCCCCTCAAGGAAGTAGTAAGTCTAATTTTAATTCAGTTTTATTTTAAATAATTAACTATACAAATTTAATCACCATTCTATTATATGTACTAATTTATTTTAGATTGTGCATAAGTGCTTTGTCCCAACTAATCGAGAGTTTCAAATGTCATTTCTTGTTACTTTATGGTCCATGAAAACTTTATCAAACCCTAATGTAATTAATAGATTAAAAAAATTAGTTGGAGCAACAACCATCAAAAGAAAATCACTTAGGGGGGATGAGCATATTTATGGTGATGTTGTTGATGGCATTTTTATTGATTGTTGCTCATGTTGCTACTACTGGTGTCGGTGGTAGTGATGGTATTGATGGTAATAGTGGTTGTGATGGAGTTGTTGTTGTTGGTGGTAGTGGTTATGATGTTGTTGTTGGATTTGGTAGTGTTGATAAACTGGTTGATGCTCCGCTTGCAGTTTTCAAAACAAAAAATGAATATGATCATGGTCATGGTCATGGTCATGGTCATGTTTATTTTATTAATTTTGATAGTAGATATACCCTGTAAGTGGGCATAAAATATATTTCTCAATCAGAAAAGATTAACAATTATTTGGAGGTATTGTGTCTCCTAGCTTATGTTTTCCATGAAATTGTCAAGAGTACAAGAAAAAACATAATGGTATAAAATTCTCTTAATATATTGACTATTTTTGTAAAGGAATTGACATCTAAGAGGGGTGACATTCAATCAAAGAGGATTTCTAATCTATTCGCACTATTAAAGGTTAAGGAGAGAAAGAAAAAAAATTCTAAGGTTTATTAAATATCAAATAAAGAATAATTTCAACTCCTCTTTCTTGCACTTTTAAGAAATGTACAAGGGCCACTAGAGAGCAGCATTTGTTGAAAGGTAAATATTTACAAGATTATGGTTCCCAAAAGAAGGCTAAGCTGAAAAAAGTGAAGAAATTAAAAAAGGCCCTAAAAGTTTACTTAATGCATAAATTTTGTGCAAAAGATTTCAAAAACATGACTAGTATGAATGTTTGGTGGGTGGACAGTATAATTTTTCTAACCATCAATTTGTATTAATGTTTAAAGCTTTAAAACTTGTAAATGTTTCTAATCTATTGCAATAGATTACATATATGTTGCAACAAATGGAATTTTTTTGCAACTGAGTACGTATTTATTGAATAACTTGCAGTACCTAGGGTAATTTGTTACAAGTACAAGATAACTGCAATATATGGGATATCTGTTTCAATAGATTACATATTTGTTACAACAAATGGATCATCTGTTACAATAGATTATTATTGGGTACATAACTTCTAGTGCTAGATAATCTATTAATATGTAAATAGATAAATGCAATATATGTCCCACCAGTTGAAACAAATGGGTCATACATTTGAATAGATTACCTATATGCTGTATATTTTTACTTTTATTATACATATTTATGTAAATTCTTTTCTTGTTTCAGTATGTTGATGAAACTCTTTATTTGATATGTGAGAGATATTTCAAATACTCTAAGTACTAAGATATAAAATATAGAATCATGGATCTAAACTACTATAGTAACTTTTTATTGAGATATAACGAGTTGACTGAGGAAGCGAAAAGCAGAGGTAGAAATTCACTTGATCAATTACTTGCTGAATTCAAATAGAGTAATGATATGCTCAATTTCTATATAAGTAAAAGACCCTATCTAGATTCCTTACCCTAGACAAATGCTCAGAGGATTTGGACAGGGAAGAACCTTGAAAAAATATACTTTGTGACTCTTTAGATAATTATCTATAAGGGAGTCATTAATGTATACGAGGTAAAATTTTAGTATTTAAAGAAGGGGATTTATTATGTCTAATGGAATTTCTAATGGAGTTGTTTCTCAAGTTTTTGAATCAATTAGAATGTTTGATTGGTTGTTAAGCACCCTGGGTTTTGACCCTTAAAAATTTCTTGATTTCGAACTCTTTGGATATCATATGACTCATGCTTAATAGTCGTATGATGTAGGTACGGTTTAGGGGTCTTGGTCATATGTTACTCAGTGTGATTTTGGTTCTTTTCTGTCCATGGTACGAGTTGACATCATACAAATCATATGATTATGGTACGAGATATGTTATGGACTCCTATGATTCTCGGTGTGTCAATCCCTTAGTAGGTTCCTTAGGGTATAGTTTAAGGGTCCCAATTGTATTTTATGGATACGAGTTGGCCTTTGTGGTTGTATGTTAGACATTGTTGGAGTCCAACTTGTTACCTAGGATATGAGTAGAGGGTACCACTCGTATGTTGTGGGTAAGGTTTGGTAGATTTAGTTGTACTCTCTTGTGCCCATTTTTCATCTTTTAAGCTGAGGGTATTCCGGATATTTTCCACCATAAAATACTTATGTCCCCACATCATATATCACATTGTAGCCTCTTATATCACACTTGAAAAGATCAAAACACTCGTAAAACTCTCTAAACTCTCTAAAGATGATTGAGTTAGGTTTTTCTTCAAGTGTTCATCTAGAGTCTTAAAGAACAAATTATCTTTGTGAATATTCCTAAATAAGGCATGTTACTCATACCTCATTGTTAGTTCAAAGTAAAAGCATGTTTCACTTAATGATTTATGAAACACCTTAGATTTGGTACCCTTAGAAAAAATCCTAAATATCTAGACTCTAGATTACACAATACTTGTGGGTACCAGTCGTATGATGGAAAATGAGTGGTATACCTTTGTCATACATTAACCAGTGATGGTAGTTGGGTTGGTTTGGTTTATGGAATCGGTATGACTTGGTTGGTACGATTCATATGGTTGGTGAAGGATCGTATGGTTTGTGTTTTTCCTTCACTTAATCTCTGACTTCGTAACTTAAGTTGGATTTGAGTATGAGTTTCTCACCATGAGCTGTAAGATAGGGTAAAATTTATACCAAAGACTCATATGGAAGATAGTGATCAAACCTCCTTTGATTTTATTCTACCAAAGATAGGATTTAGGGGTACTGATCGTTTGGTTGGGTATGAATTTAGTTGGGTATGTCATATGGTTGATAGTTTTGGGTCTAAGGAGAAGGCCTGTGGTACGAGCATCAGGTACTACTCGTTTTAGAGGGTATGACTGTTATGGAAGAGTCGTACAATCTAATAGGAATTTTAAGCAGTTAAGTTGGGGTAAGCTAGACATTTCCCCACTTAGCCACTTAAAGCCCCATGATTTATAAAGCTAATAGGACATTATTTACCCTATTATTCTAATCTTAAACACTTAGAAACTCTCTATAATTTTCTCTATGGCTCTTGGATATAGGAAGGCTAGGGTTTTATCTGGAGGATCAATTTAGGGTTTGTACGAGTGATTTCTCTCTATCATCTTTGCAAACTAAGGCATGTACTCCTGTCTCATTGTTAGTTCCAATTAAAGACATCTTTTGTACAATATTTTCATGGAATAATTATTTTAAGGTTTAGCGGTATTATAATATATCTTGGGGTTTTGGAATTAAATGTTTGGTTATGGTTACCATATTTTAATTATGTAATTACATGATTAGATAGTGGTTTGGAGAATTAGTTGCATGGGAATATTGAATTGGTAATTGGAATTGGTTTTGGAAACACTATGAACCCAACATATTGGATAAAATGCTTATGTTAATGCTTTAACTATATTATTGAACCTTTAATAGAATTATTACATGGTATGGTTTGTTAATGGAACCATAAATGGTATAATTTGTTTAAATAGTTTAGAATGGTTAAATAGTACGGTATGGTGGTCATGGTTGTGATTAATTAAACATCCTTGTGGGGTACAATGGAATCCCCCAAGTAAAGATGTTACTGGACAACTTATAGGATACATCGGATTCCCCCTAGCAAGCTTAATAATGAAACACTTATGGGGTGCACAGGATCCCCCAAAGTCAACTTGATAATTTTAGCTATGCTTACATGGGAATACCTTTATAAAAAGGTTAGCTAAGCACATTGCTTGAAAGCCATAGTCGGTATAACAGTACCACTACTCATAGCCCTGGTTAATAATAATGGAATAATGTGTTGGTTGGATGGCAATAGTATTAATTGGGCAATAATGGCGGGGTATGATAGTTTACTGTGAAGGTGCAAGTCTAATGGACAAACACTGGAAAGTCATGTTTGTCAATATAAGGGTTGGTCAAAGCGAACATATATGATTCTCTAAGATACATGGGAATTCTCTAAGTATACTTTACTTATGTATTATGGAGAGTGAAGAGTACTCGGGAATCCCCTACTCATATGATATCTTTGGTTTGTGCGGCTACATGTATCTAGGCTCATCTAGGAGGTTGCACTGTACCAATATATCTCGTGGGTGATTTTTAGGATGCTTAAGCTACACATGCCTAGGTTAATGGTTTTAAAGGCATTCTAAACCCGGCTCCCTTTACTTGGTTTTACTGGATGACATTATTTTATCCTTATCTTGTGTTATTTCTAGCATGCATCGCTATCCAATCATAGGGCACCTTTATCCCTAAGCAATGTAGGAACCAACCATTCTACTCCTTCTACTTAGTTATCGGATTCTGGATCAACTATTTGATTGAAGTGGTGATCTTTCATATTTCCAAAGGCTCTATTTTATATTATGTATGCCTTTACATAGTTTTGTTATTTTATGGATATTTGTTTTGTCTATTATTGGGTGCTTGTCCCGACTGGATAATGTTTTTTTTTTTAGAGTCTTTTGTGACTACTATTTGTTTGAATGGGTGGGGTCAATATTGATCTCAGCCTGAGTGTTAACATTGGTATTGGGGTTGCTACCATGAAACTAGATTTATGATTGTTCCTTCCTTTTATGTTATGTTATTGAAAGGAACTTAATTTTTATAGTAGTTTAGTTATGGTTATTCTTTGGGTTTCAGACAATTGGACTCGTTTGGATCGATCACAATCATAGACCGATTAAAGAGTTTCGGTTTGTGCAAATATGTTATCTTGGTATATCATTGGAATTCATCTGACAAAGGGTATGCATTTTGCTGGTCCGGATGGCTATCGGGGGTGATTGCTAATCCTGGCTGGACTTGTGGTGCCGATTACAAGAAGGACCCAAGCCGGGTCATGCCAAGTTGTTATCTGAGCTTTTGGTTCATGGAAAATGAAAATTCGACAAGTTGTGTTGAGTAGAGTCTCATTTAATAGTGTGTATCACACCGCACTCATAAGGGAGAAGGTACAAGTCATTTAGGAATGATTCACTTTCTTGGTATTTTATTTTCATGCTTAGAGTCTAAGTCCCGAAATCTTCTCTAATCTTTGTTTGTTCAATTTTTAGATCATGCCTCGATGATGTAAGATGCAAGGTAACTCTTCTATTCCAACTGGGGACAATGTTGAAGGGACACATACTTATCAAGGTATCTCAACTCGATCTAAGGGTCCAGTCCCTGAAATTTCTAGAGTTCCACCGGTTGCTACTAATCCTCCATAGGGTGAGATGACTAATACAGAATTTTTCCAACTAATTTATGTTATTTCTCAGTTGGTTGCTGCTCAAGCTGAGCGGGATACATATGTTATTCTATCCAGTGATGCCAACGGGGTTGGCAAGTTTATGAAGACAAATTTTTGACTTTTATGTTTGTGAAGGTGAAGGATGATTCTCATGGTTTCTTGGATTAAATGGACAAAATTTTTAGGGTAATACAGGCCATAAATGTGGAAAGGGTGAATTTTTCTGCTTGCCAGCTTAAAGATGTGGCACTCCAATGGTAAGAGGAGTAGGATAGGGTGAGAGGTGATGTTGAGGAGTCGACTTTGTGGGAGACTTTCTCTAATGCCTTTTGTAATGCCCCGAGCCTAGTTCTCGAAATGCTACACAGTGCTCATGACCCCAAAGGACCACAAACTAACCTATGACTAATATCTGTACCTGTACACTACATAATATGACATAATAATGCAGAAACATGCACTGAAAGTCCATAAGGTTCAATACTGAACATGATATGAATAATATACCATCTGTGTAGGGTAATAGAATACCCAAAACAAAACTAAACATACTGAAGTCTGAAATACGATAGACTAGAAAGCCTCTAACTGACTGAACTGTCTGAGTACAGAGTTGATGGGACATGTCCCCAACTAACTAAAACTAATAAACTAATTAATGAGATAATAGGGAAATAACCATGTCCTTGAAAGATGAGGACTCACTTTTAACTCTGTCTGTAGATATCTGGAATCTAATGTTGCTTTGGAGCTCGTGTCTCTAAACCTATGTTATAAGAAACCGTAGCGCAAATGCGTCAGTACTTTAAATGTACTGGCATGCATGTGAGGTAGACTAAATGCATGGGTTCATATGCATGAACAATAATATTAACTGACTAACTATCATGAGAGTGAGAATACATGCATAAGACATAACAATTGACACTAATACTGTGATAACATAATAACTGAATCTGAATATAACTGATAATACGAGTGACTGTATATGACAGTCCTAAATTTGATGGAACTATATGCGTTCCATACTATATCTGAGTTGATTGTATCTGATAGTCTGGAAATCTAAAAAACTATTTGAGTTCTATTACTGAGATTGATTGACTATGTCTGATAATCTTAATTCTATAACATGAAACTGTGGAAAGTAGTTATCTAACCGACATACCCCTAATATGCAATTATCGCTGAGTTAGGGTCCAATCTATAACCCTAATTGATAAGGAGTGAATATTGTGTCTTTGGTAACGACAAGCTGTTGGTGACCCTCATCTAATAGTGTCCCCAAAAGAGAAAGGTGAGGCCCTTAGCTGACAGTGCTGAACTACCTTATCAACCCTTATCATACAGTGTTGATGTCTCAACCTATGCCGGCTATATAGTTCTGGAATGAAAGGATAACTTCTAAGAATCACACCCTCATATGAAAGTGTGTGTTCATATCCTTGGGTTCAAGCGGTGCTAATTCCTACTCCCATCTAAATAGATACTGAAAATGATTAACTGAACTGAACATGGGCTGAGTTACTGTATTCTGTTGACTGATGGAATACTACTGATATCTAACAATTGACTAATTTCATGAGATCATGGAGATTTCCTGAGTCATTAGACTATCTAAAGTCCAAGGATTCATAGATTGACTTAGAGTATCGTGAAAATATGGCATGGCTTTAGTCACACAACTAATGTTTCGAGTACGAGTACCCCCAAGACTCAATGGAAGGAAACTGACCAAGTATAACTTACTTGAACATATAACTAAGATAATTATCCATAAAACATTTATAGAACCATTTCATCAAAACATGTGATAGGCATAACTTGTACATACATGGGGCTTTCATGGTATCATGCTAGTTAGGCACTTTTCCTTCATCTATGCATTTAATCAAACATATTAAAGGCATGGTTTAAGTAAACATCATTGTACAATTATTAAACATCATGGTTCAATTCTAATTCCATCATTTAAGGGTTTAGTCATGGGTTTACACGAATGAATATCTATAATAATTTAACCCACACAGAATTTCTCACCCAACATGGAGTAGATTTAAATTTCTCATTATCCACACAAACAAGAGTAGCCCAATCATGAAATTCATAAGAAAATTCATAAACTTGAATTTATAAAAGGGATTCTTGGGCTTCATGGATGAAAGGAGTCCATGAATGAACACTACGCATACCTTAGTTCGTGATTTCATAACGATTGATGGTGAAACCTTCTCAAATTTGAATCCCTAATAGAAATCCTAGCTTGTTCATGAGAGAAACTTGAGAGAAACTAGTATATTTTGGATGAAGAATAGCTAAATCACATGTTATTCGGTTTAAATAGGGGTAGAAAATTGACCCTTTTAACCATTGGATGCGTCTTTTAAATAGTCAAAATTTCCTAAACTAGACCTTTACCATGATGCGGTGCTATCGCACCGTGTCACTAGATTTTGACAAGTGGGAAATTGAGTGATGGCGCAACATGGGGCCATCACGTTGCCACTTCCTTTGTGACCTGGAACTATGGCGCGACACGGGGGAAATCGTGCTGACACACCAAAAAATGAATAATTCTTAATCTGGACCCGGGCACGATGCTCCATAATCATGGACCCCTACTAGAATTTTCCAAATTCCATTTCCTCTTGTGGTGCAGTGCATCACTGACTAGTCATAACTTCTAACCTGGTTATCGGATTCGGGAGAATCTTATATCGATGGAAAGCTTATTAAATTCCCCACATGAAAAAAAGTGAAAGTATTTAAAATTCTTCATGGAATAACCATCATTCATTTTAGACGCTAATACTAGATATTCTTGAGATAAAATTATCTAGGAAAAAGTATGGGGTATTACACCTTTCTAGATATATTTTTTTCTCAGGAGTTGAGGGAAGTGAAGGAAGAGGAATTTATCAATTTGGGGCAAGGAAAAATTTCTTTCAAGGAATATGTCTTAAAATTTTATCAGCTGTCAAGGTATGCGGTGGAATTGGTGTCTCATATTAGGACAAGGATGAGAAAGTTAACTTTCGTATTGTCTTGGGATTTGATCCTTGAAATCAAGACTACTTTGTTGATCAAGGATATGGATATTTCTATGTTGGTAGTTTATAAGTAACATGTGTAGGAAGAAAAGAGAAAGCAAGATGAGTTTGGGAAAAGGCAGGGTAAGATGTTTAAGTTATCTAAACAAGGTGGTGCACAACAACGAGGTGGTCAGGATTAAAGAAAAAGTGGGGGAGTTGTGGTTCCTTCTATACATTAGAACTTCTTACCTTAAATAGTGGGGTGATAAGCGTCAACAGGGTGAAAATAATTTCTGGGCATAGGGTACCCAAGCTCCAACGAGTGAGGCTCAGTCGGCCTTATCCTGCCTTTCTTATTTGTTCTATGGTAGGTTGGATAGGGGTTTCAATGATGATTTAAGGGATAGTTATTTCAGATGTGGTCAGCCAAGCCATATGTTCAGAAACTGTCGAGTTGGTAAAGTTGCTTTAGAATCGAGTAAAGCTCTAATTGCTTCATCTTCTCCTATTACACCAAAGAATGCTTCTTCTGTATCTATCTCTACTTTTTGTACTAATGTAGGTATGAATCGATTATATGTATTTGCTACTACACATGAATTTGAGGCATCACTTGATGTCGTGATTGGTATGTTAGGACTCTTTCTTTGTCATGTGTATTGTTTGCTTGATCCAGGGTACTCTTTATTATGTGACTCGATTTGTGGCTTTTATTTTAGTTTTGATCCTAAGTTTATATTGAATTCTTTTACTATTTCTATCACGGTTGGTGACTTTGTGATTGCTAGATGAGTATATAGGGGCTGTGTGGTATCTTTTGGTAGTAGGTACACCTTGTGAATTTGTTTGAACTTGATATGGTGTATTTTGATGTTATTCTAGGGAGTGATTGGTTTCAGTCTTATTCCGCATCCTTATATTGTCAGACCTGTAAGGTTGTCTTTAGGTTCCCTAGTGAACCTGTTATTTAGTATAAAGGTGGTTCCCTATCTCCTAGGGAATCTTTAATTCTTATCTTAGAGATTAGAGGTTAATCTCTAAAGCGTGTCTCTATCATTTCGTTCGAGTTAAAGATTCTAACTTAGATGGTCCTTCTTTACATTTGCTACTGGTTATAAATGAGTTCCCTAAGGTCTTTCCAGATGATCTTCCTAGTGTTCCTTTAGATAGAGAGATTGAGTTTGGGATTAACTTGGTTCCAGACACTTTTTGAATATCTATTCCTCTTTATGGAATGGATTTGGCTGAGTTGAAAGAACTCAAGGATCAACTTAAGGATTTTTTGGATGAGGGTTACATTCATCCTAATGTGTCCCCTTGGGGTGCACCGATATTATTCATGCAAAAGAAGAATAGTTCCTTTCAGATGTGCATTAACTATCTGCATTTGAATAAGGTGTTTGTTAAGAACAAACACCTTTTCCTAAGGATAGATGAGTTGTTTGATTAGTTATAAGGTTCTAAATTTTTTTCTAAGATAGATCATCAGTCTAGGTATCATCAGCTTAAGATTAAGAAGAAGGATATCCCTAAGATAGCTTTTTGTACTCGGTATGGACACTTTGAGTTCCTATTGATGTCATTTGGTTTTACTAATGCACCAACGACACTTATGGATTTGATGGATAGGATTTTCAGGCAGTTTTTTGATCTTTTTGTCATTGTGTTTATTTTTGACATTCTCGTTTATTCTAAGAGTGAGGTAGATCATCACTATCACCTCTATATAGTGTTGTAGAAATTGAAACAACAGTAGTTGTATACCAAATTCTCCAATAGTGAGGTTTGGTCAAACATTGTGATTTTTCTTAGTCATATTATTTCTAGTGAGGGGATCATAGTGGATCAACAAAAGGTGGTAGTGGTTAAAAGATAACCTAGAGCAATGACTCCAACAAATATTTGGAGCTTCTTTGGTTTGTCTAGATATTATAGTCGGTTTGTGGATCGTTTCTTAATGATAGCTTCCTTATTGACTAAGTTGACTAAGAGTTGGCAATTTTTGGGTGCTTGTCCCAACTGGATATTATTTTTCTTTTTTAGAGTCTTGTGTGACTACTATTTATTTGAATGGGTGGGATCGGTATTGACGTCAGCATTAGTATTAACATTAGTATTTGGGCTAATGCTGTTAAACTAGATTTATGATTGTTCCTTCCTTTCATTTTATGCTATGGAAAGGAACTTGGTTTTTATATTAGTTTGGTTATGGTTATTCGTTGGGTTTCAGATGGTTGGAATAGTTTAGGTCGATCATAATCATAGACCCATTCCAGAGTTTGGGTTTGTGCAAATATGCTTCTTGTTATATGTTTGGAATTCATCTGCCATAAGGTATGCATTTTGATGGTTGGGATGGCTATCAGGAGTGATCTGTAATCCTTGTTGGACTTGAGATGCTGATTATGAGAAGGACCCAAATTAGGTCCTATTAAGTTGTTATCAGAGCTTTAGATTTATGGTCAATTGGGATTCAACAAGCCGTGTCGAGTAGAGTCACATTTATTAGTATGTATCACAACATACTCATAAGGGAGAAGCTACAAGGCATTTAGGAATGTTTCACTTTCTTGGTATTCTATTTTCATGCTTGGAGTCTAAGTCCTGAAATCTTCTATAACCTTTGTTTGTTCACTTTTCAGATCATGCCTCGATGATGTAAGATGCAAGGTAACCCTTCTCTCCTAATTGAGGATAATATTGAACGAACACATACTAATTAGGGTATCTCTACTCGGTCTAAGGGTCCAGTCCCTGATATTTCTGGAGATCCACCGATTGCTACTAGTCCTCCATAGGGTAAGGTGACTAATGAAAAATTTCTCCAATTAATTTATGTTATTTATCAGTTGGTTGCTGCTCAGGCTGAGCTGGATGCATGCGCTATTCTATTTAGTGATGCCAAAAGAGTTGGTAATTTTATGAAGACAAATTCTCTAACTTTTATGTTTGTGAAGGTGGAGGATGATCCTCAGGGTTTCTTGGATGAAATGGAGAAAATTTTTAGGGTAATACAGGCCATAAATGTGGAAAGGGTGAAATTTTCTTCTAGCTAGCTTAAGGATATGGCAGTCCAATGGTAAGAGGAGTAGGATATGGTGAGAGATGATGTTGAGGAGTCAACTTTGTGGGAGTCTTTCTCTAATGCCTTTTATAATGCCCCGAGCCTGGTTCTCAAAATGCTACATGGTGCTCATGACCTAAAAGGACCACAATCTAACCTATGACTAATATTTGTACCTGTATGCTGCATAATATGACATAATATGTGGAAACATACATTGAAAGGCCATAAGATGCAATACTAAAAATGATCTGAATAATATAACATCTGTGTGGTGTAATAGAATACCTAAAGCAAAACTAAACATACTGAAGTTTGAAATAAGATAGTCTAGAAAGCCTCTAACTGACTGAACTATTTGAGTAAGGAGTTGATGGGACATGTCCATAACTAACTCTATCTAATAATCTGATTAAATAGATAATAGGGAAATAACCTTGTCCTCGAAAGATGAAGACTCACTTTTAACTCTGTCTGCAGATATCTGGAATCTACTGTTGATCTGGAGCTCGTGTCTCTAAACCTATGGTATAAGATACCACAACGCAAACATGTTAGTACTTTGAATATACTGGTATGTATGTGAGGTAGGCTGAATGCATGGGTTCATATTCTTGAATAGTAATAATAACTGACTAACTATCATGTGTGTGAGAATACATGCATGAGACATAAAAAATGACACTAACACTGTGATAACATGATTACTGAATCTGAATATAACTGATAACATAAGTGAGTGTATTTGACAGTCCTGAATTTAATGGAGCTATATGAGTTTCGTACTATATCTGAGTTGACTGCATCTGACAGTCTAGAAATTTGAAATACTATCTGAGTTCTATTACTAAGACTGATTGACTATGTCTGACAATGCTGATTCTATAACATGAAACTGTGGGAAGTTGTTATCTAACTAACATGCCCCTAATATGCTATTATGGAAGAGTTAGGGTCCAATCTGTAACCCCAATTAGAAGGTAGTCAATACTGGGCCATTGGTAAGGACAAGCTATGGGTGACCTTATCTGATAGTGTCCCCAAAAGAGAATAGTTAAACCTTTCTCTGACAATGCTTATCCACCTCATCAACATTCATCGAACAGTGTTGATGTCTAAACTTATGCTGGCTACACAGTTTTGGAATGTGAGGATCACTTCTAAGAATCACACCCTCATCTGAAAGTGTGTGTTCGAATCCTTCTATTCACTCAGTGCTAATTCCTACTCCCATCTGAATAGATTTTGAACATGAGTAACTGAACTAAACATGGGCTGAGTTATTGTATTCTGTTGACTGATGAAATACTAGTAATATCTGACAACTAACTGAGTTCGTGTGATCATGGAGATTTACTGAGTCATAAGACTGTCTGAAGTCTAAGGATTCATAGCTTGACTGAGAGTATCATGAAAACAAGACATGGCTCTAGGCACACAGCTAATGTTTCGGGTACGAGTACCCCCAGGATTTAATGAAAGGAAACTGACCAAGCATAACTTACTTGAACATATAACTCACATCATAATCCGTAACACATTTATTGAAGCATTTTATCTAAACATGTGTTAGGCATAACTTGTAAATACATGGGGATTTCATGGCATCATGCTAGTTAGGCACTTTTCCTTCATCTAGATATTTTATTAAATATTTTGAAGGCATGGTACATGTAAACATCACTGTACAATAATTAAACATCATGATTCAATTCTAATTTCATCATTCAAGGGTTTAGTCATAGGTTTACATGAATCTATATCTATAATAATTTAACTCACACAGAATTTATCACCCAACAGGGAGTAGAATTGAATTTCTCAATATCTACAAGAACAAGAGCAACCCAATTATGAAATTCATAAAAAAATTCATAAACTTGAATTTAGAAAAGGGATTCTTGGGCTTCATGGATGAAAAGAGTCCATGAATGAATACTATGCATACCTTAGTTCGGTATTTCGTAAGGATTGACGGTGAAACCTTCTAATATTAGAATCCCTAATAGAAACCCTAGCTTGTTCATGAGAGAAACTTGAGAGAAACTAGTATATTTTGGGTGAAGGATAGCTAAATCATGTGTTATTTGGTTTAAATAGGGGTTGGAAATTGATCCTTTTAACCCTTTGATGCGTCTTTTAAATTGTAACAATGTCCCAAACTGGAGCTTTAGCACGACGGAGCTCTATCACACCATGTCACTGGATTTCGATAATTGCGAAATAGAGGGATGGCACAATGTGGGGCCATCATGTTGCCACTTCCTTTGTGACCTTGAACTTTGGTGTAACGCGGGAGAAATTATGTTGAGACACTAGAAAACAAACAATTCTAAATTTAGGCCCTGGCGTGATGCTCCATAATTGCGGACCCCTACTAGAATTTTACAAATTTCATTTCCTCTTGTTGCGCGGCGCGCCACTGACTAATATGGCATTGTTTTACAATGAGAACTTAAAATAGTCGTAACTTCTGAACCAATTATCAAATTTATGCAAATCTTATATCAATGGATAGCTTGTTTAATTCCCCACATGAAAAAAAGTGAAAAGATTGAAATTTCCTCATGGAATAACCATCATTCAATTTAGAAGATAGTACTAGACATTCTTGAGATGAAATTAGCTAGAAAAAAGTATGGGGTATTACACCTTTCTAGACATCTTTTTTCCTCAAGAGTTGAGGGAAGCGAAGGCAGAGGAATTTATCAATTTGAGGTAGGGAAAAATGTCTTTCAAGGAATATGCCTTTAAATTTTATCAACTGTCAAGGTATGTTGTGGAATTGGTATCTTATATAAGTGCAAGGATGAGAAAGTTCACTTTTGTATTGTCTTGGGATTTGATCCTTGAAATCAATAATACTTTGTTGATCAAGGATATGGATATTTCTAGGTTGGTGGTTCATATTCAACATGTGTAAGAAGAAAAGAGAAAATAGGATGAGTTTGGGAAAAAGTGAGGTAAGATATTTAAGTTATCTAAACAAGGTGGTGCATGACAAAAAGATGGTTAGGATGGTGGTAAGTGGCTTAAAAAGAAGTAGGGGAGTTTTGGTTCCTTCTCTACATTACCGCTCCTTACCTTAAATAGTAGGGTGATAAGCCTCAACAGGGTGGAAATAATTTTTGGGCGCAGGGTGCCCATGCTCCAGCGAGTGAGGCTCAGTTGGTCTTATCCTTCCCTCCTTGTTTGTTCTATGGTAGGTTGAATAGGGGTTTCTGTGATTATTTAAGGGATAGTTATTTCAGATGTGGTCAGCCAAGCCATATGCTTAGAAACTGTCTATTTGTAAGGGTGCTTCAGAAGCGAGTAAAGCTCTGATCTCTTCATCTTTTCTTATTGCACCAAAGGATTCTATTTTTGTATCTATCTCTACTTTTAGTACCAATGCAGGTATGAATCGGTTATATGCATTTGCTACTCAGCAGGAATATAAGGCATCACCAGATGTCATGATTGGTACGTTGCAACTCTTTCTTTGTGACGTGTATTGTTTGCTTGATCCAGGGTACTCTTTCTTATGTGACCCAATTTGTGGCTTTATATTTTAGTTTTGATCTAAAGTTATATTAAATTCTTTTTCTATTTTTATCATGGTTGGTGACTTTATGATTGCTAAACTATAGGGGGGTGTTGTATCTTTTGGTAGTAGGCAAGTCTTGTGGATTTGTTTGAACTTGATAAGATGGATTTTGATATTATTCTAGGGAGTGATTGGTTGCACTCTTGTTACGCATCCTTAGATTGTCAGATTCGTAAGGTTGTCTTTAGGTTCCCTAGTGAACCATTTATTGAGTAGAAGGGTGGTTCCTTAGCTCCTAGGGAATCTTTATTACTTATCTTTGAGATGAGAGGTTAATAATTAAAGCGTGTCTCTATGATTTGATTTAGGTTAAAGATTCTAACTTGGATGGTCCTTCTTTACATTCGATTCTGGTGGTAAATGAGTTCCCTAAGATCTTTCTAAATGATTTTCCTTGTGTTCCTCCAAATTGGGAGATTGATTTTGGGATTGATTTGGTTCCAGACACTCGTTGAATATCTATTCCTCTCTATGGAATGGATTTTACTGAGTTTAAAGAACTCAAGGATCAACTTAAGGATCTCTTGGATGAGGGTTTCATTCATCCTAATGTGTCTCCATGGGGTGCACCGATATTATTCGTGCAAAAGAATGATAGTTCCTTTTGGATGTTCATTGACTATCTGTAGTTTAATAAGGTGTTTGTTAAGAACAAGCATCCTCTCCTAAGGATAGATGACTTATTTGATTAGTTGTAAGGTTCTAAATTTTTTTTAAAGATAAATCTTCAGTCTAATTATCATCAGCTTAAGATTAAGGAGGATGATATCCTTAAGATAGCTTTTTGTACTCGGTATGGGCACTTTGAGGTCCTGCTAATGTAATTTCGTTTTGCTAATGCACCAACAATACTTATGAAATTGATGAATAGGGTTTTAAGGTAGTTTTTTGATTTTTTTGTCATTGTGTTCATTTATAACATTCTCATTTATTTTAAGATTGAGGTGGATCATCCCAATCACCTTCATATGGTTTTGTAGAACTTAAAACAATAATATTTGTAGACCAAATTCTCCAATTGTGAGTTTTGGTCGAACACTGTGACTTTTCTTAGTCATATTATTTCTAGTAAGGGGATAGTAGTGGATCTATTAAAGGTGGTCGTGGTTAAAATATGACCTAGACTAATGACTCCAACCGATATTTGGATCTTCTTGGGTTTGGTTAGGTTTTATAGTAGCTTTGCGGATGGTTTCTCTATGATAGCTTCCCCATTGACTAAGTTGACCTAGAATAAGGGGAGTTTTAAGAAGCTTAAGGATAAGCAAACTTTTACTCCGAGTTTTACATTGCCTAAAGGTAATGAGGGGTTTTTAGTTTATTATGATGCATCCTGGGTGGGACATGGTTCAATTTTTATGCAGCATGGTAAGGTGATTGCGTATACATCCAGGTAGTTGAAGATGCATGAGAAAAATTATCCTACTCATTATTTGGAGCTTTTAGTGGTGGTTTTTCTTTTAAAATCTAGTGACATTATTTATATGAAGTGTACATGGACATCTTTTCTGATTATAAGAGTCTACAGTATGTGTTCACTTAGAAAAAGCTTAATGTCTGGCAGACAAAATTGTTTGAGCTTCTCAAGCTCGATGATATGAGCCTTTACTATAACCCAGGTAAACCTATCATGGTTGTAGATACTCTTAGCAGGTTGTCCATGGGAGTTCAGCTAATGTAGGTAAGGAGAAGCATGATGTTGCGAAGGATATTCACAGTTTGGCTAATTATAGAGTTCGTCTCTTAGACTCCAAGAAAGGTGGGGAAATGGTACAAGAAGTGGTTCGGTCATCTCTTGTTGCAGAGATCTAGGATAAGCAAATGCTATATCCTATCTTATTGAAGATAAAGGATAATGTATCTAGGAAAAAGGTGATGGAAATCGAGATCAGTCGTGATGGTTCTTTTAGGTACCAAGGGAGGTTATGTGTTCCTGATATTGATGGTTTTCGATAAAAGGCTTTTTGATGATGCACATGAATCACACTATGTTGTTCATCCCGATTCAACAAAAATGTATCATGATCTCAAGGATATCTATTAGTGGAGTGGTATGAAAAAAGATGTGGCTGATTTTGTTGCCAAATGTATGGTGTACCAACAAGTCAAAGTTGAGCACATAAGGCCTAGAGGGTTGTATTAGGAAATTAAATTCACAGAATGAAAATGGGAAGTAATCAAGATGGATTTCATTACTAGTTTTTCTCAATCTCAAAATCAATTTTATTCGATTTGGGTCATCGTGGATAAGATGACAAAGTATGCTCATACTTCTTAGTGGGGACTGACTTTTCAGGTGAGGACTATACGAGGTTATATCTTCATGAGATTGTGAAGATGCAAGGGGTACCTGTTTTAGTTATCTCTGATTATGGTACGTAATTTTCATCTCACTTCTAGCGGTCCTTTAAGAAGGGGTTTGGTAATTAGGTTAGTATAAGTATTACTTTTCATCTGCAGATAAATGGGAAAGCATAAAAGACTATTTAGACATTAGAGGACATATTTCGTGTGTGTGTGATTTATTACGGTGGCAATTGGCTTGAGCATCTAGCTTTGGTAGAGTTTTCTTAGAACAATAGCTATCATTCTAGCATTGGGATGGCCTCTTTTGATGCATTATAGGGTAGGAGATATAGGGTTCCTATTGGTTGGTTTGAGCATTGTAATGCAGATATGTTCAGTCAGGATTTGGTTTATCAAGCTATGAGAAATGTCATTCAGGTTAGGCTTAAGGCTGTCTAAATTCACCTAAAGTCATATGCGGATGTAAGGCATAGAGACTTGGAATCTGAGATTAGGGATAAGGTGTTCCTGAAGGTATCTCCCAAGAATGGAGTATTCTCATTTGGTAAAAAGGGGTAGCTCAGTTCCTGGTATATTGGGCCTTACATGGTAAAGTGGTTTATGAATTGGAGTTTCTTTCTAGTTTGAGCTCCATTTATCTAGTATTTCATGTCTATATGTTTAGAAAATTTCTTGGTGATCCTTCTTCAGTGGTTCCTTTGGAAATATTGGGTATCTCAAAATATCTGTCTTATGAAAAGGTATTGGTTAAGATATTGGATCAATAGGTTCATCGATTAAAGATCAAAGACATTGCCTCAATTAAGGTTCTATAGCAGAACCACAAGGTGGAAGAGGCTACATCAGAAATGAAAGAATATATGAAGTCCAAATATCCGCCTTTGTTTTCTACTTCAATATTTGTGCGAAAGGTATGTGTTCTTGATCATTCTTAGAAAATTTCCTGGATTTTTAGATTTTAGGCTACACACAACTTCTGGGTACCAGTTGTATGATAGGGTACAAGTGGTATGACTTAGTTGTATGTTTTGGATTTGTTTCTTAAATAAGTACGACTTGGTTGGTATGATTCGTATGGTTTGTGATGGGTCGTATGTTATGGGTTTTTCTTACACTTAATCTAAAACTTCGTATATTAAGTTGGATCTGAGTATGAGTGACTTACTATGAGTCATAAGATAGGGTATGAGTTGCACCATAAACTCTTATGGAAGATAGAAATCAAACTCCTCTGAGTCTATTTTGCAAGGGACATAGTTTTGGGGTATTGATCGTATGGTTGGGTATAACTTGGGTTGGGTAAGTCATAAAGTGGATAGTGTTGGGTCCAATGGGGAGGCCTAGGGTATGTGTGGTGGGTACCACTCATATTGGAGGGTACAACTGGTATATAAGAGTCAAACCATCTAAAGGGAATTTAAGTAGTTAAGTTAGGGGTAAGCAGGACATTTACCCACCTAGCCAATTAAGGCCCCATGACTTATAACACTAATGGGATATTATTTACCCTATTATTCTAATCTTAATAACTTAGAAACGCTCTATAATTCTCTCTAAGTCTCTTGGGTTAAGAAAGGCTAATGTTTCATCTAAAGGATCAATTTGAAGATTGTACGGGTGATTTTTATGCATCATCTTCATAAAATAAGGCTTGTACTCCTCCCTCATTGTTGGTTCTAACTAAAGGCATGATTTATACCAAGTTTTCATCGCATAATTATTTTATGGTTATGGGGTTTTCAAATATATGTTGGGGTTTTGCTATTAAATGTTTGGTTATGGTTTTCTCATATTTAAACTATGTAATTACATGCTTAGATGGTGGTTTGGATAATTGGTTGCATGGGAATAGTTAATTGGTAATTGGAATTGCATTGGAAACACTATGAACTGGACATGTTTGATAAAATGCCTATGATAATGTCTTCACTATATTATTGAATTTTTAATGGAACTATTTCATGATATGGTCTGGTAAATTAAATGGTTGGTAATGGTTAAATGGTAAGATATAGTGGTCATGGTTATGGTTAATTAAATATCCTTGTGGGGTACAAGGGAATTCCTTTAGTAAACATATCTATGAACAACTTGTAGGGTACATAGGATTAACCCAAGCAAACATAATAAGGGAGAACTTTTGGGGTACACGGGATTCCCCCAAGTCAACTTGATGATGTAACCTATGGGGTACATGGGAATCCCTTTACAAAAGTTTGGCTAAAGATATTTCCAGCAGGCAATATTCAGTATGATGATACCACTACTTATAAACTTGGTTAATAATTATGGAATAACGATTTGGTTGGATGGAAATTGTTTTAATTAAGCAATAATGATGGGGTGTGATAGCTAATATTAAAGGTGTGAGTCCAATGACGGATACTGGAAACTTATATTTGTCTACATAAGGGTTGGTCATAGCAACCATGTATGATACTAAAAGGTACAAGGAAATCCTCTAAGTACATTGGATGTATGTATCATGAAGAGCGATGGGTACTCGAGAATCCCCTACTTTTATGGCATCTCAGGTTCATACAACTACTCACATTACGACTTGTTCAGGTGTTACACTAGACCCATATAGCTATCTTAAAACTATGGAGTTGATGGGACATGTCTCCAGCTAACTCCGAACTACTGAAATAATAAAGTAATAAAATAATTATGCTATCCTTGAATGATGGGGACTCACTGCTAGTCTGACTGCTGAACGTCTAATCTACGAAGGATGCTTTAGAGCTCGTTCTTCTAAACCTATGGTATAAAATACCACAGCAGAAATACATCAGTATTTCAAATGTACTAGTATGCAAGTGAGGTAGGCTGAATGCAATGCTTCATATGCATTAACAATACTAACTAACTGAATAACATGAATGTGAGAATACATGAATGAATACGTAATTATAATGGAGGTCATGATAACGCTAACTTATGAATTCTGATAATGTGGATTTACTGATATCTTAGTACAAATACTGGGATACTGAAAGACTGAGTCTACTAAATATTAAGGAAATAATGTTATATTACTAATAAAGGAATGATTGCTTTTGACAGTTATGATTATGAAAAACTGGTCTGATTGACTGTATCTGACTGTCCTAAAATTGAATACTGATAACATAGGGTACTGATAACTGTATGACTAAAATAAATGATACTGAGTGACTGTATATAAAAATCTAGGTTCTGGTAAAACTAGCTAAGTTCCGTACTGTTCTGAGTTTAATGTATCTGACAGTCTTAAATTCTATAGAACTATCTGAGTTCTATTACTAAGACTGAATAATTGAATCTAATATTCCTAATTCTGTAACTAAAACTGTGGGAAGTAGTTATCTAACCGACATGCCCCTAATACACCATTATGGCCGAGTTAGGGTCCAATCTATAACCCCAATTGGATGGGTGTCACTATCGTACCATTGGTAAGGACAAGCTGTGAGTGACCCTCGCTGACAGTGTCCCAAAAAGAGAACGGTGGGGCCCTCATATGACGTGCTTGTCCACCTCACCAACACTTATCTGACAGTGTTGATGTCTCCACCTATGCTGGCTACATAGTTTGGGAATGCAGGAATGACTTCTAAGAATCTTACCCTCATCTGACAGTGTCTGTTCCCATCTTTAGGTTCACTCAGTGCTAATTCCTACTCCTACCTGAATAGATACTGAACTGGTACTAATGGTTTTATTTAGTAGAGCTAAACTGAGTTCACTGAGTTCTGTTGACTGACGGAATGCTACTAAGATATGAGGACTGATGAAGAGTACTGAAGTTACTAAGATTTCTAGGAATACTGAGGTTACCGAGATTACTGAGTACCGATGTTACTGAGACCACTGAGGTCACTGAGATTACTGAGTAGGACTAGACTAATACTGAATTTACTAAGTTTTCCTGAGTCATGAGACTAATTGAATTCTAAGGATCATGGCTTGACTGAGAGTATCGTGAAAAGATGACACTGGCTCTAGGCAGACAACTAAATTGTCGAGTACAAGTTCCCCCAGGACTCAATAGCATAAAACTGATATAACATGGAACTTCTTGAAGGCATCATCAATATCAGCAATTCATAATACATTAATTTGGGGATTTCATGAAGAACATGTTTATCATAGTATTGTATATGAATGGAATTCCATATAAACATCTCATAATTTCTTAAACCTATTCTCATGGACATTCTCTAAACTATTCATAATGCACACAATATCATGGAAGTCATTTTTGGTCATAGGTCAAAGCACACATTTATCAGCTGGGTCATAATTAAGCTATATTGCATAATTTCTATTCTCTTGGGCATTTTATCAAAAACCTTGGATGCATGACTTAGGGCATAGGCATGACCATCAAATTAATACAACAAAACTCTATATTTGAACTCAATTCCACATGTTTCAGACCACATACTATCATGGTTCATGAAAAACACATAAGGATTTCAACTTGGGAACCATACAACCATAATCACATGAACATAATCAACCCACAACAAAGGATTTACAATACAAGATTTAAAACTTGATTCTTAGGCTTCATGGATGATAGGAATCTATTGATGAACACTGTGACTACCTTAGTTGTTGATTCTAAAAAGATTGACAGAGAGATTCTTGAATTTGAGTCTTGGATTTGAATCCCCAATTGAAAAGCCTAGCTTGTTCTTGATAGAAACTTGAGAGAAACACTATGTTTTGGATGAAAAATGACTTAATCACGTTTTATTGGGTTTCAATAGGGGTGAGAAATTGACACTTTTAACCCTTGGACACATATTTTAATTTTTATAAAAAATTACCCAATTTTTATCCTTAGCACGATGCGCCACTATCGCACCAAGTCACTAGAACTAGACAATTGGGAATCTGCATGGTGGTGCGATGCGGGCCTATCATGTTGCCACTTTGTTTGCCGCCTATAAGTTTGGGGCAATGAGGAGACATTGTGCTAAGATACTGAAAAAAGGACAATTCTGAATTTGAGCCCTGGTGTGATGTGCCATAATCGCAGAGGCTCACTAGATTTGATGAATGCCATTTGTGCCTGCTCCACCACGTGTTGATGGCTCAGGTGGCATATTGCCTTACTAAAAATATTCTAACTCTTTGGCCGAGTGTCAGATTTGGGCAAATTTTGTATCGATGGTAAGCTTATTCAATTTCCCATATGATAAAATGTGAAAAGATTGAAAATACAACATTTTTAAAAGTGGATTCATCATTCAAACAAGTGTTTAACATTTTTGGGATGATTTTAAGCTAGGTAGAAGTAAGGGGTATTACACATAAGGTCTAGAAAGTTTAAGTTTATCTCGAGATTATCCCATGAGTTAGTCCTTAAGAGAAAGACAGCCTTGCTGATTGAGAACATAGATATTTCTATGTTGATTATGTATTGGAAACAAGTGGAAGAAGAGAAAAAATGCAATTTGAGCTTAGTGAGAGGCAAGGAAATAAATTTAGGCCTTTTGAGCCTAGTGGTGGTGATGGTGGCAAGTGACCACGGAAGAAGTGGGGGAGTTCAAGTTCTTTCTCTTCGGCTAGTGTTCTCTCTCCTTACCTAAAGTTTTTGAGTGATTGTTGGACTTAGTTTAGTAGTGGGTCCCCGGTACAGGGTGCCCAAATAAAGGATAGTGGTGCCCAGTCGGCTCCATCTCGCCCTCCTTACAGATTCTATAGTTAGTGTAATTGTGGTCAGGTGTGAGAAGGGGAGAAATAGATGTTTCCGTTATAGTTGATTGGGCATATGTAGCATGCCCCTCTTTATCATCCTTTTGAGCTAATAGGGCCCTTATTTCCACTCCATCTACTCTCGCATTGAACGGTGCTATGTTTTCCTCTTCTTCTATTTATGGCATCGGTGCTGGCCAGAACCGTTTCTATGCACTTATTACTCACTAGAATTTTGAGGACTCTCATAATGTTGTCACGGGTATTTGAGGCTTTTCTCCCATGATGTATATTATTTTATTTATCTAGGGTCGACTCTTTCTTATGTGACCTCGTTTGTGGTTGTGCATCTTAATTATGGTCTTAAGAGCCTGTCGGTTCCCTTTTCTATTCCTACCCCAGTCGAAGATCTTGTGTTTTTTAGAAGAGTCTAAAGGGGTGTGTGATATCAGCTGTCTAGACCTGCCCTCGACCATAGACAAAAACAAATGTCAAGATAATAGTGAAAGCATAAGGTAAACATTCACATAAAATAGGCCTTCTGGAGAATGGAAGCTCACCACTTCCGTCTGACTCAAGCTGTCCCTAAATCACCAAGTCACTGAGTAGGATGTCTGATAGTATGGCCGATTCAAGTATCTCATGGGGATACAGCTCCCGAAGATGGGTTAGTGAGTGCATGCTAGCATGCACTCAGGAGTAAGGATAAAAAATTTCCTTTATTCAAAACCAAAGAAAATAACCATATGCAACCACATAGATACATATATATATATATCATGATGTTAAATTGAACTGAGTTTAACATGTATCTAAAATCTTAAACTGGGTCGTGAAGCTTTACCGTCATAATCTACCCATGTGTTATATAGGTCCAGTGTTACCCCTTGATGGGACCCAGTGCGTGTAGCCACATGAACTTGAGATACCATAGGTGGCCGCGAATTCCCTTTACACTCTATGATACATATGTACGTGTATGTTCTTAGAGGATTCCATTATACCCCACAAATAGGTGGTCATCAAGATCGGTTCTCATGTCAGCAAATATGAGCTTCTAATGTTAACCATTCAAACTCACACCTTTACGTCTAGCTATCACAACCTGCTATTATAGCCCAATTAAAATATTTAACACATAACCAAAACACCATTTCCTGAAGTCAATTGTTAAGGAATTATAAAGTGGTATCTTCATACGGACTATAGCTTGCAAGCAATGTCATTAGCCAACACTTAACGGGAGACCTATGTACCCCGTAGACTCCATTATAAAAATCACTTGGGGGAATCCCATATAGCCCAAAATGTTTTAGTTATAAGTTCAATTAGGGATTCCTGTGCACCCCACATGGTTTTCTAAACCATCCTTAACCAATTAACCATTTATGCCATGCATTAGTCTCAAGAAACAAATCAAACAAAGTAGTAATATATAAACTAAAAATAATTATGCTAGTGGGTTGAGAAATTGCCAATTTCCATTCCAAAACAATAATTTGGGTTCTATGGAAAACAAGACCTTTCCCACCCATTTAAAACTGACCAAACCAATTTAGGTTCCATTACTATTTTATGCAACACAAAGATTTCAATAATAGTAAAACTATGTGATTCTCATTGCCATTTTATCAAACATGTTGAGGTCAAAGAGTTTCCAAAACCAAATCCAAGAACCAATTAACCATTCCCATGAAACCGCATGTTCAAACCAATATTAAAACATGAAAAACCATAAATAGAACATTAGAACACATCTTCCAATGATTAGTAATGAAACCCCAAACATATTCTGCAACATCAATACAAACCCACAATAATGCCATGAAAATCATTAAGTAAAACATGCTTTTAGTTTGAACTAACAATGAAGGAAGAGTAATATACCTTATTTATGAAGATTAATAGAGAGAATTTGTTCTTGAAGAGTCTCAATGAGCACTTGAAGAAAACCATGTCCCAATCCTCTTGAGAGTGTTCACAGAGAGTTTTAGGAGTGTTTGGATCTTTCCAAGTGTGTTATAAGAGGCTACAATACGATATAAGAAGTGCGGACTTAAGGGTTTTAGGATGGGAAATGTTCGAAATATCCTCAGCTTAAAAGCTAAAAAATGGGTACTAAAGGGTACGACTAGACATACCAAGTCGTACCCAGAACATATGAGTAGTACCCTCTACATATACCATAGGCAGCAAGTTGGACTCCAACACTATCCAATATATGACCACAAGGGCTAACTCATATCCATAACATACGATTGGTCCCCTTAAACCATACCTTAGGTATCTTACTAAGGGCTTGACACAATGAGAATCATACGAGTCTATAAATTATCTTGTACCATCATTATACGATTAGTATAATGTCCACTAGTACCTTGGACAGAACAACCAAAACCATACTGAGTAGAATATGATCAAGACCCCTAAATTGTTCTCACATCATACGAATAGTAAGCATGAGTCATATGATGTCCAAAGAGCTTAAACTCAATAAATTGGTAAGGGTAAAAACCCAAGGTGTTTTAGTCTCCCCGACTAGGATCATTTATTCTTAAATGACGGGTCAAGGTAAGCACAAGCACGGTTTCAACACTTCACTTCCAATCAAACTCCCCCTAAATGAATTTAAGAAAACAAAGACATTAAGGAAGGAGTATTTCCTTTAACAGAGACAGACAATAGAAATTTTAAGAATACATACACACTTTAAGCATGACTATCCAAAACTAATAGCAAATGTTTATACTTTGATACATGTCCTCTTCTGTTTCCTAAGTAGGCTCTCCCTTCTTAACCCATGCATATAACCTAATAACCCCTAAATATGGCCAAACCCTCTACTAATCTTTTAATATGTAAACAACACTTCTCTATTTCAACCTCTGAACTGATCCCATAAATACATAACTAGATGGCTTTAGTATAACTGTATGTCCATCATATGTTAAAAACTCATTGGAATTTAAAGGTGTTGGTTGAAGGAATGGTTCCTTATACTTTACACCATTCTGATAATACCACCCCGTTTATCATTATAGTCATAAAGCCTCAGGTCTTAATCATGGACCTTTGGCCGCATAACTCAATGGTTGGGTACATATCAAACACCAAGCCCTAACCTATCTTTACTACACCCACTATATGAATTTCCTCTCCAAAACTAATACCCTTAATAACTATCACAAAGGTTTTCACCATGCCTACCTTCTACAATTATTTCATATGGCAACATACATCTCATTCTCCTATATACACTCACAACCATAGCTCTAGTAATCAACCTAGAATTTCATAACAAAGTACATTTACTCTCTTATCCAAAACATCACTAGCGCTCCTAAGGTCACACCATCCTGACATAAGAAAGGTCACTGAGGATCTAGGGTATAACCATCAGGAATAAAGGGGGTTACTTCCACTCCTATCAGTTGTATAACCTAGGGCAAGACCTGCAAAATAAGATATGGACCTAGAGGAGTGAAGTACTCAAAAAAAACTACCCAGGTTATAAATAAAGGATTACTCTGACATAAATACAGCATAATATACGTCCTTAGGACTGGGCACCAGAACAAACATGACAGCATACATCATAGATAGTGAAACGTAAAGCCAAGATTCATATTTAGGGATTAAAGCAAAGATAACCACTTTAAACTACTATTTCTTGGAACCAGGCTTGACATAAGACATAAATATATAAATCATGAGTATCTTGTCATAGAGCTTAAACACATGGAAGCTCAAATTTTTTAGGACAATTATTGCATTTGGTTCAAGGGTTGGAGTATTGATATATGTAGCACATAGAATGTGGACCTTAGTCATCAGAACTATTAGAATGAGTGAAACACTAGTAGAGTTACCTATTAATCGTAATAGGAAGGAATCACTAGATTAGGAGTAAATTCACCCCAATTTTCCCTTCAAGTCTACCGCTAGCAAAAAATTTAAGATTAGCCATTCGATCTCCATCTTACTACACATATAAGCATAATACTACGCTCCTAGGGGTATCACTACAAAAATGTACTAGGGACACTTGGCTCTTCTATAATTAAATTATCATCTATCTAGATTCTACCTGGGGTCCAGTATAGCCTCAAAAATCCTATGTCCTAAACCATTTAATGACTTAACCCCAATCCATCAATTCAATATGGACCTTCAGACTTTATGTCATAACTTTCCCACTATTATATCCCTGGAGTCATCAACCTCATCTTTTCTGCATACCCCACTAAGCCTATAAGTCTATCCCTACAACTCTCACCTAGATATCCTCAGACTAATATAGTCCCTTCATAAATATAAATATCTAAGGTTCAAACTTAGTGTCTATCAACCATCATGCATTACCAACCGAGTACCCCGTATAGAATATGCATATATAATCCACCCCACATGTAAGTCACCCCAATTTATTTATCCATTCACAAGTAACCTATACATGCTCGGAGGAAACCATCCCCCTTTTGCACTAAAGAATGAAAGTACCCCATAGAGAAACACTAGAAAGGATGAAACCCTTATGTAAAGGATCCTTTAGTTGATCCTTAAGCTCTTTCAACTTAGCCGGAGCCATTCTATATGGAGGATTAGAAATTGGATGAGTGTCTAGAATAAGATCAATCCCAAACTTAGTCTCCCTATTAGAAGGAACACAAAAAATGTTATCAGGGAAGAGCTCAGGAAATTTATTCACCACGAGGATGAAATGCAAAAATAGACCATCCGAGTTAGAATCTTTAACCTAAACTAGATGATAGAGACACCCATTAGAGATTAATCTCCGAGATCTAAGATATGATATGAACATCTCTCTAGTAGATAGTGAACTGCCATACCAGTTAATAACCAACTTATTAGGTAATTTAAAGACAACCTTATGGGTCCAACAGTCTAGAGATGGATAACACGAGTGAAACCTATCCATCCTTAATATTACATCAAAATCCACTATATCTAATTGAAACAGATCCACCATAGTTTCTCTAATACCAAAAAATACCACACTCCCCCTATAGACTCTTATAGCAACCATAAAGTCTATCAGGGAAAAAATAGAAAAAGGGTACAAAACACACTCTGGTCTAAAACCAAAATGTACAGCCATAAATGAGGTCACATATAAGAAAGTGGAGCCTAGATTAAGTAAAAAATATACATTATGTGAAAAAAGTTTTCAATATACTAGTAATGACATTTGCCGATTCCTCAAACTTCTTTCGGGAGCATGATCAGATGGACGGTCCCGACCAGTGTCTATGCTAGAAGCAGAACCCCCTTTGTAGAAGTTAGGGGAGTGGCAATCAGGATCCTATTTTCCCTACTGGTAATCCTTGTGGGACACACCCACTGTATGTGACCCAATTAACCTCAACTAAAACACTAACTCCTTCCTTTATAGAAATAACCAACATGCAATAGGCCATAAAAATGGTAGGGAGGATAGGGTGGGGCTGCATAGGCTTCACCAGCCTAAAAATGATAATCACTAGAATACTGAGGATAAGGGACACTTATAACCACCTAGTGACTTCCTAGATTCCTTTGCTCAGACCACTTCCCAGCTCCTCTACAAATATTTCTCTAACCTCTCCCTCAATTTGAATATTAGAACCTTTGCTCTGCCTATTTATTAACCTTTCCTTATTCTTTCTCATACCAATATGACTAAATTGGCATGATAAAGATTCCATTGTCTGGGTCAACAAATGAATACAATGTCAAAACTTATCATTGGTAACTTCTCTTGTAGTGACTAAGCATGAATCACACCTTTCAAAGTTGGATCTATAGAGACTGGTGGAACACCATGGGGAAAATTAGAAGTAGCGACCCCTAATTGGGTTTATTCCCTAGAAGTTTGAAGAGATCCATCAACTTTGTTCTTGAATGGGATAGGTGAGTTTCCATATATGTATGACCCCACAAATTTCTCTCATAGTCTGAGCCTTAGAGCGTGTCAAGTGAAGCATAAATTCGTCCTTCAAAGATTGAGAAGTTTTATCCTAAGAGAGAACTATTTCGAATTATGTAGAATTTCCCTAATATATACTTTTTTTACTATAGAGAATTGAATAAGCTTTCAATCGATTCTAAATTCACCTAAATCCAACGCTCGGAAAAAGAGTTAGAGATATTTTAGTGAGACAGTGCGCCACTTGGCACTTTAGCGCATTGCGGAGCCAGCCAAAATGGCAATCATCAAAATCCATTGAGCCTCCATCATTATGGCGTATAGCAATAAGGATTAATTTTAGAATTGTCAATTTCCAGTGCACCAATGTGATTCCACCGCATCGCGGTACCTTTCCAGTTCCCAACCAAAGGGCAACACGATTTCCACCATATCGCATCATCAAGCAGTTCCCTGATTGTCCAATTTCCAGTAAGCTGGTGTGATTATGGCAATTCGCGCTAGCATATAAAATTATGATTTTTTAGTTTAATTCCAAAAAAGAAAAGGGTTTTTTCCCAACCCCTATATATACTCCTTAACACGGAATTTGGCCTTATTTTACCTAAAATATTATTATTTTCTCTCAAAGTTTTTCAAGAACAATAGCTAGGGTTTCTACCAAATCAAAACCCTTCCATCTTATTCAAGAGAAATCTAGAAATCAAGAGTCTCTCAAAGGGCTTTCAAGAAAGAGTTTCTCTAAGGTATGTAGAAGTTGATTCTTGGGTCATCCCTTTCATCCAAGAAGCTCAAGAACCCTTTTTCTAAATTTCCAAACTTTTATGTTTATGAGTTTTCATGATTCATGTGAGTTGGAATTGATGTTCATGCTATGATTGAGTAGTGATTCCTGTTTGTTTACAAGGTTTTCAAGCTTTGACCATAGTATGTGATATTCATGTGATGTTCATGATAAACCCTCTTCAAGTTGCTTGTTAAGTGATGTGTTCATGTCAATTAGGTATAGAAATTTTTGAATAAGCAAACCATGCTCCCCATATGTTTGATAAAATACTTATGTGAAGGAATTAGATCCATTCTAGCATGTTGATTAGAAATCTCCAATCGTGTGTAAGCCCATACATGCCAAGTGTTTGTTGAAAAGCCTTAGTGAATGAATTGTGGCATGATAGCATAAAATTGCCCAATTATGTGCTCTTTGATACATGCTAAGTGTTTGATGAATGAATTGTAACATGATAGCATGAATTTCCCTAATTATTTGTTCTTCGGTACATGCTAAGACTTAAATATGTGTCAAGTGCTTGATGCAAGGCCTTCTTGAACGGAGTATGATCCAATAGCATGTCCCCCTATGTTATTACATATTTAGGATTCCTCAATGATTGAAGTGACGCCTTAGTGATTGTGATGGTGAATGATTGTCCATGGTCTTGATTATTCAATAATGGTTATGTTTTACTTTTATGTTATCGAGTCCTGAGGGTATTTATACCCGATAATTTAGCTGCTGTCTAAAGCCCGTGTCAATTTTCGTGATAATTCCATTCGATCCATGATTCTCAAAACTCAGCAAGTTATAGAACTCTATATTCTCAAACAGATAAAGAACTTAAGAAATCCCAGTAATCTCTATAATCGCTGTAATCTTAGTATCGCTAGTAATCTAGCCATAGTTCTGTACCCAGGTCTGATCTAGTTGTATTCAAATGTTTAGTATTGACCTCTATATCAGTTAAGTACTCTATTCGAAAATTAGTGTCATTCTATCAGATAATGAAATTTAGTAGTATTTCACCAGATATAAAACCAAGTGAATTCAACTTAACTCAGTCAGATCACATAAGAAACATGATCAGTATCAGATTTAACTTAGTTTGTGTTCAGTTAAGAGTCTTTTAGTTTGGAGCAGGAGCTAGCACCAAGCGAGGGAAAGGATGGAGGATCCCCATAAAAAAGGTAGAGTTTTTAAGAGCAATACCTGAACACCAGAACTGCATAGCCAGTGTAGAATGCAGGTGTCACTAATTAGGAAAGGCTAGTCATATGTTAGATAGGCTTGACTATTATATTACCTTAGGCTTGACATCCTGCGAGGGCCACCTATCAAATAAGCCAGTCTAGAGAGGTCTGTATCCGTGGCACAGTATTGACACCCTTCTAGCTAGGGTTACAGGTTGAACCCGGCCAATTTAGATTCAGGGCATGTTGGTTAAGTGACTACTTCCCACGGTTGTAGTTTCAGTATCAATCTTCAGAACACATGACTATCAGATATAGTCATCTATCTCTATAAGAAACTCAGATTGTTCCATAGATTCATAGACCACTCGTCAGATATGCTTGGTCCAAAATAAAGTTATTCAGTATCAGATCTAGAGATCATCCATCAGATAGTCTTGATCTTAGTCTAAGATTTAATTAAGTATTCTTGTTATCAGTTCTAGAGATAACCCTTTAGATAGGCTTTATCTCAGTCTTAGATTCAGTTGAGTATTCTTGTTATCAGATTTAGAGATCAGCCATCAGATAGTCTTAATCTCAGTCTCAAATTTAGTTGAGTATTCTTGTTATCAGATCTAGATATCACCAATTAGATAGGCTTGATCTTAGTCTTAGATTCAGTTGAGTATTCTTGTTATTAGATCTAGAGATCACTCGTTAGATAGGCTTGTTCTCAGTCTCATATTCTGCTGAGTATTCTTGTTGTCATATTTGGAGTTTGATCATTTCTTATCATTGATTGTTGACTCTGGAATCATCTATTAGACAGGTTTGATTTCCGATGTAGTCAGCTGAGAGTAAAAAACTCTAAATTCAGTCATTGATATCAGTAAATTCATTTAATTAATTTCAGTATCATTAATTTTTGAGATTACCTACTAGATAAGACTGAACTTAACTCCAGTACTCAATTATCAGTATAAGATGATTCAGTATTCAGCATCTCATGCATTAGTAGTGAGTTCAGATGGCAGTAAACTAGTATTCAAGTTTCAGTATTTCAAGTCATGATGATTTCAGGTATGGTTCGTGCCTTTATGCATGTGTTCTTATTCAGTACTCTCATGATTATTCAGTTAAGTAATTGTTCATGCATGATCCCTTGCATTTAGCCTTACCTCATCTTTATACTTGATACATTCCCGTACTAATGCATTTCCACTATGGTATGTTTTTTGGCACCATAGGTTCGGAGGCCCAAGATCCTGAGTACCCTTAGCAGCTTAGTAACAGTCAATAGCAGTAGACATAGCAGTGAGTTCTCTTCAGTCGTGGATAATCCTTATTTTTATTATTATCATGTCAGACTTAGTTTATTTTCAGTAGAAATTTTATTTTCAGTAGACAGAGTTAGTTGGGGACATCTCCCATCAACTCCATAGTTCAGACAGTTTACAGGCTTTTCGTATAGATGTATTAGTATTCAATTTTCAATTTTGAGTATTTTTAGATATTTTGAACCTTATGGCTAATTTTTGCATTTATCATCTATATTATGCAGTGTTCAGGTATAGATATTTGTCGAGGGTTGGCTTAAGGTCCTTCAATATCATGAGCACCATGTGACATTTTGATTTCAGATTATTGGGTCATTATAATATCTTCAGATCGTCAAAAGGGCATGATCTAAAAAGAGAACAAAAGAAGATTTATGGGAGAATTTAAGACCCTAGACTCTGTAGCCCGAGAATAGAACATCAAGAAAGTGAAATATTTCTAGATACTTCATAGCCTCTCCCTTATAAGTGTGGTGTGCTACATAGCTATAAAACAAACTCTACTAGTCACAGCTTTGTGGACACCCCACGATACTGAAACCAAGGCTTTGATAACAACTTGACACGACTCAAACTGGGGCCTTGTCGTAATGGGCATCTTAATTCCAACAAGGATTGGAGACTGCCCCTAATAACCTAACTAACCAACAAATATATTGTAACACCCCATGGTTGTAAAACTCAAAAAATATATTCAAAATAACCATTAGGTTCCCTATTTCAATAGTAGACCGTGTTTAGATGTTGTGGGTTGATTTGGGGGTGCTTAGGCCTTAAAAATGAGTATGTGTTGCATGGTAGATATTGCACTAAGGTTTTGCATTATATGGAAATTGCAAATAGCCACTACATGAGGTTTTCTATTAACGTGCATCACATACCCCCAAGTATGCTATTGGCATGTGCCGCACAAGCCCCAGGTGTGCACCACACAGCTATGGTACAATGCTAAAAGTAACTTTATTTTGACTTAAATTATGGGTGTAAAAGTCTTTTCACTCCCTTAAACCATCCCTAATTACTCCAAAACAAATTAAGTGAGTTTTAAACACATGAAATCCACACTCTTAACACTAAACAATCAGTATACAACTTAAAGACCTTTCCCCTCTTCCCAAGAACAAAATCCAAGTATGTCTCTCAAGAGTTAAGGAGTTAAGTTCAAAATTAAAAGTTCTCTCAAAGAATTTATCCAATCAAGGTATGTGGAGTTTTGAACAAGGTTAATCATTCATCCTTGTGACCAAAAATTTCTTTAAAGTTAAAGTTTTAAGATTTACTATTAGGGTTCATAATCATATTATCTTGTTCTATTTTTATGAGATCATAATGTGATTGAAGTATTAAGTTTCATACTTGTTCTTATATGTTTATGTTTTGACTTGGAGATTTTCTTTTATCTATTATGAGTTGAATATCATTAGTTTGATTTGAATATCGATTAATGATTACCAATTTATTTTTAAGCATGACGTTGCATTACAAGTTTTATGAAAGAAAGTATAAGATTTAAGGCTTAAGTTTAAGCACTAATTTTACAAGAAGAGTTTGAATCTTTTGATTCCAAGATAAGGCTTGAATCAACAATCATTTATTATTCTCATGGTTTAAAGAAATGATTGATCTTTTGATTTTAAGATAATATATGGAATCCATATTTGTTCATCCTAATAATGATTTAAAGAAAGAGAAGCATAATTATTTTTTATTCTATAAACCCTTATACTATTTTAAGGTGGATTTTCTAAAGTATGAGAATATAAGTAATATGGGAGTAGTTTTAGAAATTAGTAGGGTATGAGAATGAGGTCACATTCCTCAAAACTACATGCCACCATAGGTTCAACTCCCAATATGGGTTAAGTAAAGTGACCAGTTAAGTTAAGGTTCTATTCCAATAGGAAGGATAGAACACCTTTCCCCAATATGGGTAAGACGTTGGACTCCATGATAGATCACATGGTTTATGTGGGTTAGAAGAACCTCCTTAAGATAGAATAAAAGTAAAGCGTTTATAACTAAGTGTTATGACTCATCAAGTTTATACTTATGCCTCTCTACTGATGTTTATGACTTTGCAGTCTTTGTTTTATTCAATCTCTTAGGGGAGTTAATTACACTTAGCATGAATTATTTAAAAGTCTATGAGGATATTGAGTTGTTATGTTACTTATGCATTCAACCCCACATACTCAGTACATTCTGGAGGTCTGATCCACATATATGTCTACTTACAGCATTGTCTTATAATGTAGGTTCTAGTTCCCAATTCCATCAGCGTAATTGACTATAGGCATCACTACCTACATCCCAACTTTTGATAAGTCCTCGTAGTTTAAAGATCCATTTTATTAGACTTTGATATTGAAGAGGTTTTTTAGTTATTTGATTTTTGTTAAGTTTGGGTTAGCTAAGGTCTGTCCCAGTGGCTCTCTAGTTAAAAGTAGTTCCTTGTCCAACTATATTCTATTTTAGATTCAAAGTGTTTATTTTGAAGACTTCCAAGTTAAAGACTTTTAGTTAAGATATTAATTTAGTTATCTTAAGATTTAATATATCTGTTTACATTTCTCATGTATTCTAAGTTAAGTGGCCTAAAAGGGTTAGCTTTGGACAATTAGTAGTTTTAGCATCGTGTAACATCCAGGGTATACTTTTGGGATGTTACAAACTTTGTACTAGAGCCTAAGGTTTTAAATAGTCCTTGGAAATCAGACAAGCCATCTTACGTAGATTCTTAATCATAGAGTGAAACATGCCACAATTTTGAGCAAGAGGCTATGGAAAAAGTTAGGAATCATCATTTTTTAATGATATATTGTGCTTACCATCTCTATATTCTTTCACTCATTATTTTATTTGACAGAATATGTATCCTTGTCGAGCTAATGCACGTAAAAATGGGGACCAACTATCCCCACTTACCGACCCTCTAAATGAGAGTGGGTCTCATAATAAATGTTGGGCTACCTTTCAAGTATTGGACCAAGATGTGAATGCCAATATTAAGGGCAACTAACTTACAACAGTCTCGCTTTAGAAAAATGATAATCTAGCTTCATCTAGGATTCATGAATTCATGAGGATGAATCCACCTGAGTTCCACGTGTAAAAGATGGATGAGGAGCCATAATTCTTCATTGATGTAGTGAGAAAATCACTCAGATTATGCATGTTATTGAGGAGAAGAGTGTATAATCAGCATCCTATAGGATGAAGGATGTTGCTTATCATTGGGTTGTTATATGGAAGGAATGTAGATATGAGAATGCAGCTCCTATGAGTTAGCAGGTATTTCAAGATGTATATTTGGATTTGTACATTATATGTAGTATAAGGGAAGCTATGGTAGAGGAGTTTATGAACCTAATATATTGTGTCAGTAAGTTTGTTACTTGAGTGTAGGACTTCCATACTTATTGAGGATATGGATATTGGTAGGTTGATGACTCATGCTCAAAAGATTAAGGCAGAAAAGTTTAAGGAATAAGAGAAAAAAATCAAAAAAGGCTAGAACTACACAGTTTGAGTATGGTCAACCAAAGTCTAGAGGGGGAAACCATTGGTAGTTTCAAAATTATTCATCAGTTCCATTTCCATCTTTATCCAGTGCCCCTTCACCCAGGACCAAGTAGGAATAGTGGGGCAGGACTTCTAATTCCAAGTCTCAGAGTAGTATAGATGGAAGGCCTAATTATCTGACATATGCAAAGTGTGGAGGATTTATCTGGGTGAGTTTTTTCTAGGTAAAAGTATTGTTTGGGTGTGTCAAGATGGGCCACAAAGTCAAGGAGTGTCTAAATGCTATGTAGGAAAGTTGGTATGTTCGTCTTCAGACTCAAATTACTAATGCAATAGCTCAACCAAGTCACCCAATTCTTCGTCATGGTGCATAATCACGTACCAGTGGCGGTCAGTGCCAGAATCGATTTTATGCTTTACTATCCAGTAGGAGCAAAAGAGTTCACCAGATGTTGTTACTGGTATGATTCGTGTCTTTCATCTTGATGCATATTTTTTGTTAGATTTAGGACCACATCTCTCTTATCTTACTCCATAATTGTGGTAAGATTTTGGATAAGACCCAAACAATTTTCTAACCCCTTTTAGTTTCCACCTTGGTAGATGAGTCAGTTATTGCTAAATGAGTCTATAAGAAGTTTCCTATCACTGTTCTCCAAAAGACCATTTTAGCAGACCTAATAGTGTTAAAAATGGTAGATTTAGATGCTATTTTAGGCATGGATTGGCTCCATTCATGTTATGCATCACTATATTGGTGCACCCTTCTCATGAAGTTTTAGTTTCCTGATGAGGCAATTTTTTAATAGGAAGGTATTTCTATGTCTGCCAATGGTCATTTCATATTTTATCTTAAGGCCAGAAAATTGATATTAAAAGGGTGTATATATCATTTAGTTTGAGTCAAGGGTACTATGTTCAAAGCTCCAATAGTTCACTCAGTCCGTGTAGTCAATGATTTTCTCAAGCTTTTCCCAAAAAGGGTTACAAAGGGTACGTCCAGACAGAGAAATAGAATTTGATATTGATCTTCTACCTTATACTCATCCCATCTCTATTCCCCTATATCGTATGGCTCCAGCAGAACTTAAGAGATAAAAGAGTAGCTTAAAAACCTCTTATATAAAGGATTCAAAAGTCCTAGTGCCTCTCCGTGGGGCACTCCAGTTCTTTTCATGCACAAGAAAGATGGTTCTCTCCGAATGTGCATCGACTACCGCCACCTGAAAAAAGTCAGAATCAAGAAAATGTATCTCTTCCCTAGATTGATTACTTATTCGACCAGTTTCATTGTGCAAGTTATTTCTCTAAGATAGATCTCTGATTCGACGATCGTCAACTTAGAGTCAGAGAATGTAATATTTCAAAGACAACATTCAGAACTCGGTATGGCCACTTTGAATTTTTAGTTATGTCTTTTTGACTAACAAATTCCCCTACAAATTTCATGAACTTAATGAATAAGGTGTTTAAGTCATACTTGGATATGTTTGTCATAGCTTTCATTGATGATATCCTTATCTACTCCCGTAGGGAGAATGTCATGTAGACCATCTGAGGGTTGTGTTATAGACCCTTAGAGATCATTAGTTATTCACTAAGTTAAGTAAGTGAAAATTTTGGTTGAGATTACTAGCCTTCCTTAGACATATTATTTTTGGTAATAGAATTAAAGTTGATCCTCAAAAGACCAAAGGAATGAGAAACTAGCCTAAACTCAACTCTCTGTATGATATATGAAGTTTCTTGGGTTTGGAAGGATATTACTGAGGGTTTGTCAAAGGGTTTTCTTCTATTGCTTCCCTAATGTCTAGGGAAAATAAGAAAAAGGTCAAATTCAATGGTAAGACTCCTATGAGAAGAGCTTTTAGGAGTTGAAGACTCAACTCAATTTTACTCCAGGCTTGACTTTGCCAGATAGCCCTGATGGGTTCATATTATATTATGATGCTTCTAGAGTTGGGCAGGGTTGTGTTTTGATGCAGAGAGGTAAAGTCATATCCTATACCTCTTGATAACTTAAACCCCTTGAAAAGAATTATCAGACCCATGATCTTGAGTTGGCAGCTATTGTCTTTTCCTTAAAAATTTAGAGACGTTATCTTTATGGGGTTCATGTTAGTGTGTGAACGGATCACAATAGTTTACAGTATGTATTCGCGCAGAAAGACCTAAATATTTGTCAGAGGAGATGGCTTGAGTTATTGAAGGACTACGATATGAGTGTGTTGTATCATCTAGGTAAGGCCAGCATAGAGAATGATGCACTTAGCAAAGTTTCTATGGGTAGTGTTGCCTATGTTGAGAATAATAAGAAGGGTTTAGTTTGGGAGGTCCATTAGCTGGATCGGTTAGGAGTTCGGTTAGTTGATTCGGTCGAAGGTACTACGTGGGTTCAAAATGGTTCATACTCTTCATTAGTTGCTGAAGTGAAAGAAAAACAAGATAGGGATCCAAGTTTGGTTAAATTAATGGAGTTAGTTAGAGATCAGAAGGTTGAAGTTTTCTCGTAAGGGGGAGATAGTGTGCTTTGATGTCAAGGCAGGCTATATGTTCCGTCCATTGATGGTTTGAGAAAATGAATTTTGGTAGAGGCACATAGTGTGTGGTACTCTATCCGCCCAAGAGCTACTAAGTTGTACTCTGATCTATGGCAAATCTATTGATGGAGTGGTATGAAGAGAAAGATATACCAGATTTTATGGCTAAGTGTGCAAATTGTCAGCAGGCTAAGGTTGAGCACTAAAGGGCTAGTGGTACACTTTAGGATTTTAACATCTCAACTTAGAAGTGGACGTTGGTGATTATGGATTTTGTGATAATGTTGCCTCATACGCATCGTAGGCATGATTTGATTTGGGTCATTGTTGATAGAATGACAAAGTCAGCCTATTTTTTGCCATTTCATACTTTGTACTAGGCTGAAGAGTATGCCAGGATTTATCTTAGAGAGTTGGAGAAATTGCATGGGTTCCATTGTCCATCATTTCAAATAGAGGTACTCAGTTTACCTCTCACTTTTGGAAGGCTTTTCAGAAGGGTATCGGTACCCAAATTTACCTCAGTACAACTTTTCATCCTCAAATAGATGGTCAAGAAGAGAGGACCATTCAGACTTTAGAAGATATATTAAAAACGTGTGTTATTATCTTTAAAGGTAGTTGGGATGACCACTTATCTTTGATTCAATTTTCTTACAACAATAGTTATCACTCCAGTATTCAGATGACTTATTTTGAGCATCTCTATGGGAGGAGATATAGATCTCCTATTTTTTGGTTTAAAGTGGGTGAGGCTACTTTGATAGGGATAGATTCTGTGTTTGAAGCGATGGAGAAGGTTCAGTTAATTTAAGAGACGCTAAAGACAACCCAAATTCGTCAGTAATCTTATGTAGATGTAAGGAGAAGGGGTCTTGAGTTTGAAGTTTGTGACTTAGTTTATTTGAAAATTTCACCAATGAAAAGAGTGAAGAGATTCGGCAAGAAAGGGAAGATCAGTTCCAACTATGTTGGTACCTACTGAGTTTTAAGTCATTTTAGGAAGGTAGCTTATTAGTTAGAGTTGGTTCCAGATTTTGCATTTGTGCATCTGGTGTTCCTTGTTTCTTTGTTAAAGAAATGCATTGGTGATTCAGATTATATTGTTTCTTTAGAATGTTTGGATGTTAAGGATAGCCTTTCCAATAAAGAAGTGCCTGTTGATGTCCCTGATCATCAAATTTATAGGCTAAGGAATAAAAATGTTACTTTAGTGAAGGTTCTATGGTGAAATCAGTCCGTTGAAGGAGACAGTTGGGAGATAGAAGTAGATATGTAAAAAAAAGTATCCCCATCTTTTCCTTACAAATTCAGACTCATCTTGAGATAATGGTTTCTCTTGAATCGATTCTTTCATTGTTTATCTTAGCTATATAACTATACTCATGTCATGGCATGCATTCATGAAACTCAGTTTAATGTATAACTGTTCAGTGTACTATCTCTTCCTTCTTAGAGTTTCAGCTTAAATAGCTTCATTTGAGGATGAATGATTACCCAAGGGGGAGATAATGTACCACGTTATTATTGTAATGCTCAAATAATGCATTAAACATGACCTTTAGGACCCCAATTTTGATGTTAAACCTTGTTTACATGTTTTGGATTGAGTTGGGTGTGCTTTTAGGCCTTAAAAATGAGTGTGCATCACATTGTAGACCATATGTTAAGGCTATGTGTTGCATGGCAATCACAAATAGCTTCTGCATGAGTTGTGCTATTGGCGTGAATCGCACACCCCCAGGTGTGCTATTCACGTACGTCGCACAACCCCTAGGTGTGCTATTGTTGTGCACCGCATGCCCCAGGTGTGCTATTGGCATGCACTGTACAGCTATGGCGTTGTGCCAAAATTACTTCATTTTATCTTAAACTAAGGGTGTTGAAGACTTTTCACACCCCTAAACCATCTCCAATCACTCCAAAATAAATTAAGGGAGTTTTAAACACGTTAACTCTGCTCTTTTAAACCTAAACAATCAGTATACAACATAAAAACCTTTTCCCTCTTCCCAAGAATAAAATCAAAGTATCATCTCTCAAGGGTCAAGGAGTTAAGTTCCATATTTAAAGTTCTATCAAGGGATTCATCCAATCAAGGTATGTGGGGTTTTTGACAAGCTTAATCTTTAATCCTTGTGCCCAAAACTTGCTTTAAAGTTAAAGTTATATGATTTACAATAAGGGATCATACCCAAATTATCTTGTTTTGAGTGTATGAAGTCATAATGTGATTGAAGAATTAAAGTGCATACTTGTTTTGATCTATTTATGTTTTTTCTTGAAGATTCTCATATTCTCTATTATGAGTTGAATATCATGAGTTTGATTTGAAATATCGATTAACTATTTACAATTGGGTTTTAAGCACGACGTTGTGTTACTTGTTTTACAAAGAAAGTATATGATTTAAGGCTTAAGGTTACGCAGTAAGATTACAGGAAGAGTTTGGAACTTTTGATTCCAAGATAAGGCTTGAATCCATAATTAGTTATTATCCTAATGGTTTAAAGCAAACATTGATCTTTCGATCTTAAGATAAGATATGAAATCCACATTTGTTCATCCTGATTATGATTTTAAGAAAGAGAAGCATAACTGGTCCTCATTCAATAAACCCTTATGCTATTTTATAGTGGATTTCCTAAAGTATGAGCACATAAGTAATGTGGGAGTAGTATTTAGTCCCGAGTTGGGTATGAGTCTGAGCTCACATACCCCAAAACTAGGTCACATACCCCAAAAATATGTTCCACTATAGGTTCAAGACTCAATATAGGAGTTAAGTATAGTGCTCACTTAATTTAATGTTCTATTCCGATGAAAAGGGTAGAACAGCTCTCCCCAACACGAGTAAGACATTGGACTCCATGATAGCTCACATGGTTTATATCGGTTAGAAGAACCTCCCTAAGAAAGAATAAAATTAAGGCTTTTAGAACTAAGTCTTATGGTTCACAAATTTTATACTTATGCCTCATTATTGATTTTTATGATTTTGCACTTTTTGTATTATTCAAGCTCAAGGTGAGTCATTTACACTTAGCATGCATTATTTGAATGTCTATTTGCATGTTGAGTTATTGTTTTACTTATGCATTCAACCCCACACATTTAGTACATTCCAGAGGTACAAACCCACATATATGTCTATGTGCTACATTATTTCATAATATAGGTTTTGGTGCTCAATTCTAGCAGCATGATTGATTACATGCACTGCTACCTACATCCCGACCTTTGGTGAGTCCTTTTAGTTCGAGGAGCCATTTTATCTAACACACCCTGAAAAACTGTGTCATGTCGTATGGGCACCCCAAGCTCACATGAACCTAAGGTTGCCATAATAAGCCAACCTAGTCATCAACATAAATCATAAGGGTCAGATGGAATCGGACTATAAGATAAGATAGTAGAAAAACATAATATAAGTCATAACTTAAATATGTATAATAACTACATTAGCTTCATCAACTAACCAATATTCTCATGTCCGTATTCATCCACAATACCTGTATACAACCCAAAGGTTAGACATTTATATGTCAGGAAAAGCCCCCGTTAATAGCTAGAACAATAAAAATAAGACCAAGTCTAAAGGTAGGAGACCAAGAAGGAATTTCTTCTGAGGCAAGAAAGCTCACCACTCCCAGGTCAATGCATGAACCACTTTGATTGCCTAATCACTGTGTAGGGAGAGAAGAAGATACTCTGTCTCCTATGTCGTGTGGGGACATAGCATTCAAAGATGGTTAGTAGTTGGAACGCTAGTAAGTAACTCAAGAATAAGGATAAAATAACATCATCATTCAACAAGAAGCAATATGTCGTATTCTTTAACATTCATAACCTTATACATATGTACATATCACTTGCTAATCAAGGGGACTATATCCATACTTTGGAAACACTCATTCATCATGCATGCAATGTAGGACTCCAACCTTCCACACACATAGGCTTAAGTATTTCCTTATTAGGCATAGGACTTTAACATTATTGACATATCATCAAGTAAGGGACTCTAACCATATATACATCCATTCATTTGAGGGAATCTAACCAATTAAACACATTAACATAAGTGAGAGACTCTACCCTCTCACACACATTCATTCAAGTAGGGGACTCTAACCACATGCCCATAAATTTGGCAACAGACTCTAACCAAAAGCCACATTAGATAATGGACTCTAACTCCATGCCAATTTATTTGGAGAGGAACTTCGACCTCATGAGATCTAATTATTCAAGGTACTTTAACCACAAACAATTATATTACGATAGGGACTATAACCTAAAGCTATCAGGACTATCATTAGTCATCATTGGGAAGCTAGCCCTTTGTCCATGCATCCATATATATTCAATTCCACACATAAGGACTTAACCCATTTAACCAATTCAACATCATAGATTGTACATATGGTCCTCATGAGAGCCTTCATTGCTCAACCATTTAATTAGTCCAATACCTTAATTTAAATCCTTATACAATTCAAACTATGGTGCTCAAAACCCTTACAAGCCATTCACATTTAATTAGAAATTCTATGCCACAATTTAGTTCCACACACACTTCATGTTCATTTTCATATTAGGGACTTTAGCCACCTTCCTATTCATCAAACAATCAATGCCATCAATTACCCAATACATGCCTCATATTTACCTTTACAATATCATTTATCAAGGATTTATTCATATGGGTCCATTGCGCTAGTTCAAAACATCACCAACATGTGACTACATAATTTACTTAGATATTTTCACAAACACCTTATGTGCTTAACTTTAACAAGGTCCTTTTTATGGTAGAATTTATTAAGATTAGGGTTACTCATGAATAACATGTTAGAACACATACAAAAATCATCCACGCATGCAAATCATCATCAAGAAGATGAATAAATACAAGTCTAATTAGGAATCATCATTGTTCATCATTTAGTAACAAAACTCTTTTGATTTGATTTCAAAACCACCATGTACACTTGCTAATTAAAGTATGAAACACATAGGTTTTAGAGTTATTTAAGAAGGGAAGATACATATTCCTTAAACAACTTGAATCACCAAGAATATTGACTCCCCTTTACCTCTTAAAGATCACCCTCCAAACTCTAGCTTCCAATCCTATTTCAAGAAACTTTAGACTGTTTTGGAGTGTTTGAGTCTTTTAAAATGGGGGATTAGGAGACTACAATTCCTTATATAGTGATGGTACTTAGGGTATTGAGCATGGTAAATGACCACAAGCCCCTTAGTTAAAAGATGGAAAATGACCCCGTGCAGGGGTACGACTCCCTCATATGACTCACAGATCATCGATATTGTTAAGGGTAAGAGTGGAAACCCTTGAGTCGTAACCGAAGGGTACGACTGAACCCCTAACTCATAAGATTCATCCTTATAGAAAATAGTCCACTCAAGTTTAAACTTTCCTACATACTATTAGTAGTATATAACTCCAATACATTTGTTACGACCAAGGGGAGGCAATATTGCATAGTGGAAATATGTTACCCTCATGGACTGATCAAGGTATGAGAAGGGGAGGGCAAGGTTGGTACAACCCGTATACATAGGGACAATTCAAGTTCCTAGTTGTTCCCAACTCAAAGACATCAAATGGTGACGTTTGTCTCATGGTCCAAAGCATAGATGTTTCAATTCTCCCATACTTAGATCATTCTTCCTCGAATGAGGGGTAGGCAAACATAAACACAAGTTAACATATTAATACAAATCAAATAAACCTTTAAACAATACTAAAGCATGCATTCAACAAGGACACAACACACATCATGATCATCATTAATTCATTCATTTTATCAACTATTGAACTCAAACCCATATCTTATCAAAATACTTACTCATTATGCGGTTTAGGGACTTCAACCCATCAAATTATCAAGGATATTTACATAATTCAAGGATTAGAGATTCAAATCCATCATTTACCAAAGTCACAAATAAACTCAAGATACTAGGGACTTAAGCCCATCACAACTAAACATGTATAATTTCAAAGCATTAGGGACTTGAACCCATTATCTAGCATGACACAAATCAACTAAATACATTGGGGACTTTAACCCATTGTCTACCAACGAACAAAAATCAAAGAAAAGATATCAACACATACCTCTATCTAAAGTTTTCACAATAGGAAACAAATGTGGGTACTTGGACTTCTTGTCCTCTTCTTCTTCCCAAGTAGCTTCCTCGGACTTTTTGTTCCTTCATAGAACCTTCACTAAAGCCAGTTTATTCATTCGCACCCAGTGAACTAGCTAATCCAAGATCCTTACTGGGATTTTCTCATATGACAAAGAGTTTGAAATATCAACATCCATCAAGGGAACAACGAGCGAAGGATCACCCATACCTTTTTGCAACACAGAGACATGGAAAAATGAGTGGATGCAGTTCATACTAGAATGAAACTCCAACTCATAGGCAATATTGCCAACATTCTTCACAATCAAGTATGGACCAATATACCGAGGGCTAAGCTTCTATTTTTTACAAAACCGCATCACTCCCTTCATGGGAGACACTTTAAAGAAAACCCAATCACCAACACTAAACTCTAAGTCCATACGCCTCAAATTTGTATATGACTTTTGCCGACTTTGTGTAGTTTTCAACCTATTATGAATCACCTTCACCTTCTCTGAGGTTTGGAGGACTCGATCAGGGTAAATCAACTTACCCTCACCAACCTCGTGCCACCCAATAGGAGATTGACATCTTCTACTATATAATACCTTAAAACACCTTATGACAAGACTAGAGTGGTAACTATTATTATAGGTGGACTCAATCAAAGCAAAGTGTTCATACCAACTACTACGTGATCAATTACAAAAGCCCCTAACATGTCCTTCAATGTTTGGATGATCTTCTCTGCTTGCCCATCTATTTGCCGGTGGAAAGCGGGACTAACGCACACTCTTGAACCCAAACCCTTTTGAAACGACTTCCAAAAGTGGGATAAAAATGAAGGACTACAATCCAAAATAATAGAAACCAAAGCACTGTGCAACTTCACGATCTCCGCAAAATACAACTTTGCATAATCCTCCACCGAGAAATTAGTCCTCACGGGCAAAAAGTGAACAAACTTGGTCATTCTATCAACCCTAAATGAAATCACAATGATTCTAGGATTTAGGAAGACCAGTAACAAAATTTATGTTAACTACCTCCCACTTCTATTCAAGTAATGGGATCTCTTGATACAAGCCCCTAGGACTCATTTGCTCAACTTTTACTTGTTGACACACTATACACTTGGGTGACATAGATAGCCACATTAGTTTTCATATTACCTCACTAATAGAACTCTCTAAGATCATGGTACATTTTGGTGGAACTGAGATGTATAGCATACTGGGATTCATTTGCCTCGGTCATTGCCCTTTTTCTTAATTAATTAATGTTGGGAACATATAGCCTACCTTGGTATCTCAAGACACCATCACCCCCAATCACGAAGTCCACAACCACGCGTTGACCCATATTACTCTTGATCATTATTAAGTCAGGGTCCAATGCTTGCTTTTCCTTTATCTCAACAATAATAAATGTTTGAGATAACAGAAGTACAAATATACTCCCATCCTCAAGTCTGCAAGGCAAACTCCAAGATTAGCGAAACAACTTATCCTTATTGACATAGGCCAAACTTTCCATCGACAATCTACTAAGAGCATCGGTGACTATATTCTCTTTACTAGGATGGTAATAAAGACTTATATCATAGTATTTAAATAGTACAAGATGCCTTTTTTGCTAGAGATTTAGCTTCTTTTGGGTTAACACATATTTGAGGCTCTTATGATCCGAAAAGATATCAACATAACTCCATATAGATAATTTCTCCAAATCTATAAATCAAATACCACAGCTAACAACTCTAAGTCATGGCTAGGGAAGTTCTTCACATGAACATTTAATTGTCTAAAAGCATAGGCCACCACCCTACCATGTTGCACCAACACAGAATCAAGACAAATACGAGATGTATCATAATAAAATAACAAACGATCATTACACTAAAGTAGGGTTAAAACCAGAGCCGAAGTCAATTTATCTTTCAACTTCTCAAAACTACCCTCACATACATAAGACAATAAGAACTTGACCTTCTTTTGGATTCATTTGGTCAACAGGGCAGCTATAGTAGAGAAACACTCCACAAATCTTCCATAGTAACTAGCTAGATCCAAAAAGCTTCAAATATCAGTTGGAGTCATAGGTCTCGACAACTTCTTAACTACTGCAACATTTTGAGGATTTACTATGATCTCTTCAACAGAGATGACATGACCAAGAAAAGCAACGGCCTTCAACCAAAACTCATACTTGGAGAACTTGACATAGAAATGATGATCCTTCAAAGTTTTCAACATAGCACGAAGGTAATCTACATGATCATCAAAGTTTGTAACATGGCACAAGGCTGATAGAATACACTAAGATATCATCAATGAAGAAAATGACAGTCATGTTTAAGAACGGATAGAAGACCTTATTTATCAAGATCATGAATGTCGTCAGGTTATTGGACAACCTAAAAGACATGACAAAAACTCATAGTGACCATACCAACTTCTAAAGGTCATCTTAGGGATATCTATATTCCTAATCTTAAGCTAATGATAACTCGATCTAAGATCAATCTTAGAGAAACACCTTGCACCCTGAAGTTGATCAAGCAAATCATCGATCCTAGGAAAAGGAATTTGTTCTTTATGGTCAATTTGTTCATCTAACAATAATTAATGCATATACGAAGGGAACCTACCATTTTGTGCACGAATAACACAGAAAAACCCCATGTCGACAAACTATGGCAGATAAAACCTTTTTCTAAGAGGACTTTCAATTTCTCTTTAGTCCTTTTTAGCTCTGTTGGAACCATTCTATAAAGAGGTATAGAAATCGGATGAGCGCCCAGGACAAGATCAATCTTAAAATCAATTTCCCTATCAGGGAGAACACAAGGAAGATCACCGAGAAATACCTCAAGAAACTCCTTAACCAAGAGAACAAATTATAGAGAAGGCTTTGTCGAGTTAGAATCTTTAACTAGGATCAAATAATACAAACACCCCTTTGAAATCGTCTTTTGGGCCTTTAGATAAAAAATAAACCATCCATTAAGAACTAGGTAACCACTTTCCCATACAATGACCAGCTCATTAAGGAATTTAAAAGTGAATATACGTATTCGACAATCTAAGGAAGTATAGCAAGAGTAAAACCAATCCATCCTCGGAATGAAATCAAAATCAGTCATGTCCAACTTTACCAAGTCTACCAAAGTATCCCTACCACCTAGATATTCTTTGTCATTGTTTAGAAGTTTTGTATGGGCAACTATAGACTTAGGTATAGAATGGATATGGTTTTTGTTATTGTTTGGTTTGGGTTATTTTGGTTGATTTGACATAGTTGGTTGGGTCTTGGTTACCTATCCCGAAGTTTTTACATTTTAAATCACTCTATCTTATTATATGTGCAAAATTCATCCATCTCAGAGTATATATTTTCTGGTTGGTTTGGGTATCGGGGGTGGTCTACGTCCTTTTTTGACTTGAGATGCCTATTATGACAAGGCCCTGGTTCGGGTTGTGTCAACTTGTCAGAAAAATTGCTTAATAACGATAGAATTTTAATGGAAGAATATCAAATCTTGCTAAAAATAAAACTGATAATATGTGTGTGTCATATTTACTTTCCTTAATAGAGCATTAATAACTGTGATCGATTTGACAACTCTGAACACTGTAATATTTGACAATTCTGTTTAAATGATGCAAGTTGTATGGGCTTCTGGTGTAGTATGCAAGAGTTTAGAGCTTTGGTCAAATATTTTGTAATTTCTGATGACTTTTATTTTTATGTAATTGTGATGGCTTAGATTTATTTTTATTATAAATTTAATTTTAATTAATGACTAGTTATTTTGACAAGAATTCTAATTATCCTTGAATTTGGAAAATGATAGATTATTGCTAAAAATAGAATACTAAGTTCAAATGCTGCAACAGATACATTATTTGTTGCAATAGATGACTCATCTGTTGAAAGTAATAAAATAAATACTGACATCTATTGAAATAGATAACTAATGTATTGCAATAGATAACTCATTTATTGAATAATCAAACAGATATATATACATTTGTTGCAATACAATGGATCACTCATCTACGAAAAAATCAAATAGCTGTAGATATATGCTGCAACAGATGCATTATCTTATACAATAGATAAATCATGTGTCGGAAATAATCAAACAAATAAATACATTTGTTGCAACATATGATTAAACTATTGCAATAAATAACCAAACTGTTGAAAATTATCAAAATTATACAGACATCTATTGCAACAAATTGCTAACCTGTTCAATAAATAATATATTTGCTTGAAATTATCATATACATATATACATCTATTGGAATAGATGACTAACTTTCTTCAATAGATAGGTCATCTATTGAAAATTATTAAACAGACATATACATTTGTTGCAATAGATGACTAACCTGCTACAACAAAAGATCCACCCGTTGGAAATTGTCAAACAGATATATACATCTATTGCAATAGGTTGTACACTTTGTGTATCATGTAATTATAATGTAATTCAATGAGTTTGCAGTTGAACTTATAAATTAAAAGAGGTATTTAGTTAAAATAATTTAATTATTACTAAACACGATGTAACATGAAGTATTTCACATCAAATTACTCATTTGATCACTCTATTTAGGGTTGTTGATCAAGTAATTACAATGTTATTGCAATTAAACTTATAAATGAATGGTAATTAGAGTTAAATCAATTTATTTATTAATAATTATGATTTAATATAAAGCATTTAAAATTAAATTAGTTAATTGATCATTCTATTTAGGACGAATACACTTGGTTGATCATGAAATTACACTGTAATTCATTGAGATTGCTATTGGACTTATAAGTTGAAAGATAATTATAGTTCAAACAATTTTTTTATTACAATAATGATTTAATATGAAGCATTTCACATCATATTAGTAAATAGATCACTCTATTTAGGGCGTATGCACTTAGTTGATCATTTAATTACTATGTAGATTATTGAGATTGCAATTGAAGATATAACTTCAAAGGCAATTATAGTTAAATCAATTTATTTAATACACATTATGATTTATTATGAAGCATTTCACATCATATTAGTCAATTGACCACTCTATTTAGGACAAATAAATTTAGTTGATCATATAATTACTTTATAATTCATTGAGATTGTAATTGAACTTATAAGTCGTAAGGTAATTATAGTTAAATATATTTATTTATTACTAATAACGGTTTAATATAAATATTTTACATTAAATTTGTTAGTCAATGGATCACTCCATTTAGGGGGAATATACTTAGTTTATCATGTATTTATTATTTAATTCATTGAGATTGCAATTAGACTTATAAATCGAAAATTGTTATAACTAAATAATATTTTATTACTAATAGTGGTTCAATATGAGTCATTTCACATCAAATTAGGCCCCTGATCAATTATTAAGAGCGATTACACTTAGTTGATCATGTAATTACTATGTAATTCATTAAGATTGCAATTTAACCTATAAATTAAAAGGTGATTATAGTTATATCGATTTTGTTAATGCTAATCATGATTTAATATGAAGTATTTCACATTAAATTAGTCAAACTGATCACTCTATTCAGGGTGAATACACTTAGTTGATCATTAATTACTATATAATTTATTGACAATGAATTAAACTTATAAATTGGAGGGTGACTCTATTTACAATTTGATTATTAATAATTGTGCTTTATTATGTAGAATTTTAGAGCATATAATCAATTGATCAATCTATTTAGGATGAATAAACTTCATTGGTTAAGTAATTACTATGTCAATTTTTTTTATTACTAATTATAATTTAATATGAAGCATTTCACATCAAATTAGTCAAATAGATATAAATATTTGTTGCATTAGATGACCTATCTGTTTGAAATTATCAAACAGATATAGTCATTTATTGCAACAAATGACTAGCCTATTACAATGGATGACTTATTTATTGAAAATTATCAAATAGATATAGACATTTGTTGCAAAAGATGACTCAATTGTTTGAAATTATCAAACATATATAAACATCTATTGCAACAACTTATAGCTATCTATTGCAACAACTTATACATTTAGTTAATCATGTAATTTCTATGTAATTCATTGAGATTTCAACTGAACTTATAAATTTAAAGGTAATAATAGTTAAATCTGTTCGTTTATTACTAATCAAGATTTAATATGAAGTATTTCATATCAAATTAATCAATTGATCACTCTATTTAGGACAAATACTCTTAGTTAATCATGTAGTTATAACGTAAATCATTGTGATTGCAGTTGAAGTTATAAATTAAACTGTAATTATAGTTAAATAAATTTATTGAATACTAATCATGATTTAATATGAAACATTTCACATCAAATTAGTCAATTGATCACTCTATTTATTGCAAATGCACTTAGTTGATAATGTAATTAATTAATATTACATTTAAACTCATAAATTGAAAGGTAATTATAGTTAAATCAATTTTTTATTATTTATTATTATTTAATATGAAGCATTTCATATCAAATTAGTCAATTGATCACTTTATTATTTAAACTCTCCTGATGTTGTTACTATTATGCTCTGCCATAACAACCCAAAATCACCTCCCGGGACGTCACACGATGCTTAGGGCTACAAGTATCCCCAAGGTAACCCTATGAGCCTATCACTTCTCATAATAACTCATTCAAGAAGGAATACATAAATCACTAACACTGTCATATGAAGTGAAAGGAAATACGAAGGTAATACTTGATCCAAAAGACCACAATACTAGAAATCTTAACACAACCACAGTCTGATAACTAGTCTTACAAAGCCTCAGCTACTCCATGAACTCGAGAGTCGTTGGGACAGTCCCCCAACTGACTCAAACTGAACTTAAAGTAATAACATAAAAACTTGAATACTAAAGTTTCTGAAGATAGGTCCTCGAACCATGAGGACTCACCATTGGGGAGATGTAGACAAAGGTACTAGGAAATTACTAATGAGGCTGGGGATGAGCACCTGAAACTAAATTATATGACAATGTAACACATAGGCGTATATGTGAAGCACTTGGGAATGTACTGAGTATGTGGGGGTGTCTGCATTTAGATAAAACAATATCAATACTCTTTAATCAAACCATGCATGCAAATAGGAATGACTCACATGGCTTGAATAAGTCTAAAATGTAAAGCTCATAAATCATGTATAATGAAGCATGTAACACAAATCTCATGAGTCTTTATAATTTGGTTTTAAAATCTATACTCTTTTTTTATTCTCACTAATCATGGGCTGAATGAAACTTTAAACAATACTTTCAACTCATGCATATATCTCATGGACAGTAAAACTTCTTTAATGCTCAAGACTTATAACTCTTTTGAACTCAAATACTTGGAACTAAGAATCATAAAACTTTGGTTCAAAACCAGTGATCAACTAGTAGTAGCAGAGAAAACTACTTCTTTGGAAAATACTCAAAAGCAATTCATTCACTTTAAAAATATCTCATCTCAAAGCTTTAGGGAAAATATTCTATCTCAATAGAAAATACATTAGTTTAGGGAAAATAACTTATATCAAGGGATAGCGTATAGATTCATAATTCATGTAGAAATCTAGAATTTGCAGCAATTTATCTCAAAATCTCAACATACTTATATACTTCAACATCTAAGACATTATGAATATTTACATCTCAAGGATTAAAATCATCAGGTATAAATACTGAATGGGGTCTGCGATGATTGAAGCGATGGTCTATCGCAAGTCCGATGGTCCATCAGATCGTTCGTTGCAAGATGACCAAAAAAGGGATATACTGCCTTGATGCAATGGTCAGATCAATGGTCTGTCTGAGGTCTAATGGTCCGTCGAATTGTCCATCGTACGATGGTCAAGATAAGACCACACTGCCTTAGTGGCGACAGTTTCAGCGACAGTCCTGTGCAACCTTGACGGTCCGTCGTCCTGGCTATCACAGTTGGGCCCAAAAAGGTAGTTTCTGCCTTGGTCGCGATAGTTCGTCATAGACTCGATGGTCCGTTGAATCATCCTTCGCAACTGGGCGTTTCCAATAACTCTCAATAAAATGGCCATAACTTCTCACCCCAATGTCGAATTTGGACGAAATTGGTATCATTGGAAAGCTAATTCAATTCTTTACCTGAAAAAGTCAAATTTAAGAAAATTCTATATAGTTTAAATACCAATCACTTGGGGAGTCTCTTCTCAATCTTTTAATCTTGGAATTACACTTTACTTGACACGCTCTAAGGCCCGTACTATGAGAGAACTTTGTGGTGTCTTAAAATATCTCCCCCTTGGAAACATTCATCCTTAAATATCGCTAGTTAGACTAAGAACACAAGAAAATTAGAGTATACATAGCTGAAGCAATTTGCTAAAATGGGTTTAAAATCTCTCTAAACTATCGAATGCCTCAGAAATTGCAAAAACTCATGCAAGAACAGATACATATAGATGAAAGTTAGATTAGAAGGACTGAATTAATGAAGAATAATACCTACGGATCAATCGGAACTCACGTAAAATAGGCGTGGGTACTTGGCTCGCATGTCTGCTTCTGCCTCCCATGTAGTGCCCTCAACTGACTGGTTCTGTGACAACACTTTAACTAAGGGTACCTCTTTATTCCTTAGTCTACGGAATTTAAAATCAAAGATCTCTATGGGAATCTCATCGAATGAAAGATTGTTGTGAATATCAGCACTCTTTGAAGGATCTACCACAACAGAATCAACAATATTCTTTTTAAGCAAGGAGATATGAAAAGATAGGATGAACGACTGACAACTCCACAAGCAACTCAACCTTATCAGATACTTTGCCAACATGGCTCAAGACTCTATACGGGCCAACATAACGGGGACTAGGCTTTCCCATTTTACCAAACCTCTTCACCCCTTTCATGGGTGAAATCTTCAAGTACACCAAATCACCCACTCGAAACTCAAGATCTCTTCTTCTCACATCGGTATATGACATTTGACGACTTTGAGCTGTCTTCAACCATTCTCTAATCAACTTAACTTTCTCCATAGCTTCAAATACTGCATCAGGCCCAATCGTAGCAGCTTCACCCACTTTAAACCAACCTATGGGTGATCTATATATTCTACCATAAAAGGCCTCAAATGTTGCCATCCCGATGCTATCACGGTAACTATTGTTATAGGCAAATTCTATCAATGGAAAATGCTCATCCTAACTACCTTTGAAATCAAGAGCATACGCCCTCAATATGTCTTCTAGGGTCTTAATGGTCCTTTCAGCTTGACCATCTGTCGGCGGATGAAAAAAAAAACTCAAAAGAAATTGGGTACAAAGACCCTGTTGAAACGCCCTCTAAACTGAGAAGGAAATTAAGTGCCCTATTCGAAATGATAGACGAGGGAACTCCGTGTAGTCTGACTAACTACCGGATATAAAATCTAGCATAATCCTCCATTGTATAAGATGTATGCATGGGCAAGAAGTGGTCGAACTTATTCAGCCTATCTACAACAACCCAAATAGAATCATGATGATGACACGAAAGAGGTAACCCATTAACGAAGTCTACATTCACCATCTCCTACTTCCAAGTGGGTATACCAAACTCTTGCATCACACCACCAGGTCTTTGGTGCTCTTCCTTAACCTGTTGGCACGTTGCATACTTTGCTATAAACTCTGATATATCCTTCTTCATACCATTCCACCAATAGATTTCTCGCAAGTCGCGCTACATCTTACAGGTGCCGGGATGAATAAAATACCGTGCGCATGTTCTTCAGCCATAATCCTCTACCTTAGATCATCAAAAAATAAAATTCACAATCTACCCTACAATCTTATCACGCCATCTCCCCCTTGGGAGAAAGCCTCTACCTTTTGGTCCTTAACTGCCTCATTTAGTCTGACCAAACTAGGATCTCTATCTTGCTTCTCCTTCACTTCTGAAACTAAAGAGGATTTGGAACTACTTTACACCAAAGTCCTTCCCTCAGCTGAATCAAGCAACCTTCCATCCATTCTAGCTAGATAATGCACATCACGAGCTAACTCTTTCTTACCTTCCTCTACATGAGCAACACTACCCATAGGAAATCTATTCAGGTCATCCGCCACTATATTAGCCTTGCTCGAGTGATACAACACACTCATATCATAGTCTTTTAACAACTCTAACCACCTCCTCTACCTAAGATTCAACTCCCTCTAGGTAAACACATACTGCAGGATTTTATGATCAGTAAACACATCAATATGAACACCATCAAGATAGTGTCTCCAAATTTTTAAAGCAAAGACCACAACAGCTAACTCAAGATCATGCGTTGGGTAATTCTTCTTATGTGGCTTTAACTCTCTAGAGTAATAGGCTATAACCTTAACTCTTTGCATCAAAACTCAACCCAAACCAATTCTAAAGGCATCATAATACACCACAAAATCATCTGTACCATCAGGCAAAGTCAATATAGGGGCTGAAATAAGTCGAGTCTTCAACTCTTAAAAACTCCTCTCATAGGAATCTGACAACTGGAACTTAACTTTCTTTTGACTCAACCGGTTCATGAGAGATATAATAGAAGAGAAACCTTTAACAAAATGATGATAGTATCCCACTAGATCCAAGAAACTTCTAATATAAGATAGGGAGATAGGTCTAGGCTAATTTCTTATAGCTTTTGTCTTATGGGGATTAACTCTAATACCTACAACTAAAACAATATGACCTAGAAAGGCTGCAAACGTTAGCCAAAATTTACTCTTACTGAATTTGGCAAATAACTGGTGACCTCTAAGAGTTTGTAAGACAATTCTAAGGTGATCTGCATCATCATGCTCACTGTACGAGGATACAATGATGTCATCTATAAACACTATGACAAATATATCAAGATATTACTTGAACTCTTAATTCATGAAGTCCATAAAAGTTGTTGGGGAATTGGTTAGCCCAAAAAGCATAACTAGAATCTCAAAGTGACCATAGCGGCTTCAAAAGACTATCTTTGGAATAAAACATTCCCTCACTTTAAGTAGATGATAGGTAGATCTAAGGTCTATCTTAGAGAAATAACTTGCACCTTGCAACTGATCATACAAGTCATCATTTCTCATAAGAAGATACTTATTTTTTACCATGACCTTATTAAGATGATGATAGTCAATGCACATATGCAAAGAACCATATTTCTTCGGCATGAATAAAATAGGTGCGCCCTAAGAAGAAATACTGGGCTCTATGAAACCTTTGTCTAAAAGATCTTTGAGTTGCTCTTTCAACTCCTTAAGCTCAGTAGGTACTATACCATATGGAAGAATAGAAATGGGATGATTGTCGGGAAGAAGGTCAATCCTAAATTCTATCTCTCTATCAAGAGGACAACCTGGGAGACATTTTGAAAAAACATTTGGAAACTCATTAATAATTTTGACTAACTTAATAGTTGGAGCCTTGGACTTAATGTCTTTAACTCTAACTAGGTGATAGATGTAACACTTGGATATTAGTTTTTTAGCTTTGAGATAGGAGATAAAATGACACTTAGGAGATACCGAACTCTCGAAGCACTCAAAAACTGATTCATCAGGGAGCTGAAACTTGACCACACAAGTACGATAGTCTATAGATACATAACAAGAATAAACCCAATCCATACCCTTAATAAGGTAAAACTCCACCATGTCTAACTCTATCAAATAAGTAAGTATGACTCTATGAAGAACAATAACAGGATAATCTCTATACACTTGTTTAGAAACAACTAACTCCCCTACTAGTGTAGAAACTTGGAAAGTCTCAGAAATCTTTTCGGGACTCATTTTGAAATTCACAGCCACAAGTGGGGTCACATAAGAGAGACTTGACCCGGGGTCTAACAACACATAAACATCATGACAAAAGATATGAAGCATACCAGTAGCAACATTGGGAGAGTCCTCTTACGCCTAGCGGGATGGTAAGGCATCTGTTTTAGTGTTGACCGCCAGCAGCACTAGATAAAGTGCCCTGAACAGGGGCGGGATGAGGGACAAGAGCTGGTGTACTAGTATTTTATGCCTGAGGTCGGGCATCTCTAGTCCCCTACTTAGCATGCAGACAAACTCTAAGTCTATAGCCCTACTTTCCACTACAAAAACAACCCCTCAAATCTGCGAAACACTCACCGGGATTATCCCTAGCACACTTAACATAAAGAAGATAATGGGGCTTATTACCAACACCGTTTTGTGACCTAGACATAAAAGACCTTCTCCCTTGCTCCTGCCTATCTCTAGGCATGGGAACATTAGCTGATAACGATGTCGGAATAGACAAACACCTCTAAAACTGAGTGTGGTTTCCTCCATGGAACCTAGGCTGACTATAATCATGCTACTCAGATCTAGTCCTCTTTCTACCCCTCACTCTATATCGCTCACTCTAATATTATCCACCTCTATCTGTTGTGTATGCTTCATTAACCTAGACAGATCCATATTCCTATGCAGTATCGCAGTCCTACACCTTTTTAGCATATAACCAGAAACACCTATCGTGAACTTGCTCATACTAGCCCGGGTGTTAGAAATCAAATCAGGAGCCTACATGGCCAACTGGTAAAACTTCAAGCAGTACTCCTTAACAGTTATGGAGCCCTACCTCATGTTTATAAACTCCTCAATCTTTGCCTCCCCATTCTCAGGTGGAAAGAACTTGTCCAAGAATACATCTTGGAATACCTGCCAAGTCATTAGAGTTGTATCATCACCTTTACCCTTTCTATACAATACAACTCAGTCATAAGATATGTCTTTCAACCTGTAAGATGCCAACTCTACACTTTCCTCCTTAGAAACATGCATCACTTATGAGATCTTTCTCACCTCCTCAAGGTACAACTGTGGGTCCTCACCTACCTTAGGCCCATAAAACTCAGATGGATTCTAGAAGTGGCTACATCACCTCCCTATTGATTTACAACTACAGCCTGGTGATTAGCCAAAACATTGGCGGGGACTGCTTTGGCTAATGCCTTAAATGCAGCCTGAAACTCAGCATGAGACACAGTCTCATTCAAAGGATCAACAGGTGGGGGTTGCTCATCATCATTTCTATGAGCATCCGCTCTTTGGAAAGGCATTTTCTAAAATAAAAAACATGAATTATTAGATGAGAGGGACAACAGCAGGCATGATGGAATCTAAAAGAAAGAAATCACTTTTTCCTAAAAGATATTGTAGCCTCTTGCTGATAGATGTGGCGCACTATACACCAATGATCAAGAATCTACTCAACGTGGCTTATCAGACTCCCTAGGACTCCTTTAAAATCTTATCCTCTAATATGAAGTTTGTAATGACCCAAAATCACCTCCTGGGATGTCACATGGTGCCTAGGGCTACGAGTATCCCCAAGCTAGCCCTTTGAACCAATCACTTCTCATAATTACTCATTCAAAAAGTAATACATAAAACACTAAAACTTTAATATAGAGTTAAAGGAAATACAAAGGTAATACTCAGTCCAAACGACGACAATACTAGAAATCTCAACACAACCACAGTATGATAGCTAGTCTAACAAAGCCTTAACTACTCCATAAACTCGAGAGCCATTTGGATATGCCCTTAACTGACTCAAATTGAACTAAAAGTAATAATATAAAAACTCAAATACTAAAATGTCTAAAGATAGGTCCTCAAATCATGAGGACTCACCACTGGGGAGATATAGACAAAGGTACTTGGAAATCCCCGATGAGACTGGGGATGAGCACCTGAACATACATTATAGGACAATGTAGCACATAGACATATATGTGCATCAATACTTGGGAATGTACTGAGTATGTAGGAGTGTATGCACTTACATAAAACAATAACAATACTCTTTAATCAAATCATACATAAAAATAGGAATGAATTACATGGCTTGAATAAGTCTAAAATGTAAAGCTCATAAATCATATAGAATGAAGCATCTAACACAAATCTCATGATTCATTATACTTTGGCTTTTTAATTTGTACTTTTCTCTTAGTCTCATTACTTATAGGATGAAGGAAACTTTAAATAATACTTTCAACTCATGCATATATCTCATGGAGAGTAAAACTTCTTTAACACTCAAGAACTTTTAACTCTTTTAAACTCAAAACACTTGGAACTCAGAATCATATAACTTTTGTTTGAAAATTGGTGATCAACTCGTATTAATGTAGAAAACTACTTTCATCTTTGGAAAATACTCAAAAGCAATTCGTTCACTTTAGAAAATATCTTATCTCAAAGCTTTAGGAAAAATATTCTATCTCAATAGAAAATACCTTAGTTTAGGGAAAATAACTTATATCAAGGAAGGTTCTTTTAACCAACATAAACTATGCCAGCTACATGGAGTCCAATGTCCTGTCCTCGTAAGGAAGAAACCTCACATTGGGGAAAGGCATTATACTTTTTCCAAGGAGTATAACTTCAACTTAATGATCACTTATATCAGCCTCAGGCCAACTCATCTCGACCTTAGGCCCAAAATTTCAAACCTATGGTGGCACGTAGTTCTAGGGTAAGAAATCATAGCAACATACCCAACTCAATGTTAAATACTACTCTCTTTTGTTTATCTCACTTATCTCATGAAAATCCACTTTTAAAATTATCTTATGGTTTATAATAATCATGTAGTGAAGTGGATTTTAAAGCTCTATGACCATTAGGCCAAAACATTTTTGAATAATCTCAAAATACTCAAATCATGGATTCTTATAGTACAATAGTTTATAATATTGCAAGTTTCAAGTAGGGCTTAATAACCCGTAATTCAATCTCTAGTTAAAACTCATCATAATGCATAATAGATAGCATATAGATTCATAATTCATGTATAAATATGGAATTTACAACAATTTTTCTCAAAATCTCAATATTCTCATATACATCAATATCTCAAACATTATGACTAATAACCTCTCAAGGATTGAAATCAGGAGGTATAAACCCAACTTTAATTACTTAAGAAAACATGTAAAAAATCATACCATTAGACTCTTAATTCATGGAAAACATCAAAATCTTGCAACCAATAACAATGGGTGAAAACCCCTAATTAAATTCCATGTAAAATCTCATAAGTTGCAGAAAATTCTAGTTTAAATAAGACTTTGGGAACAAAGGTGAAAGGATTGCCCATTTTTAAAACCCTACATACCTTAGATTATGAAATTGGATGAAAAATCTTGCATAAAACTCTTCTTCTTACTCTTGAGAGAGGGTTCTTCCAACCCTTGAACTTGGGGAACTTAAATCTTAACTCAATTTGTAGAATCCATAGTGAGTTCTTAGATTTGTTGAAGAAGGGTTTTAGATTTGATCTTGAGAGAGAAACCCTAGCTCTCTTATGTTTCGCATGATGAATGAAGCCATTTTATTAATTTAGTATATATCTTGTTAATAAAAGAGTGGAAAATATCAAAAAGCCCTTTTAAAATTGAGCTAAAAATACTGAACGATGTCTGCGTTCGATGGTCCATTGGGTCGTCCGTCGTATGATGACAAGAAAAGGGACATACTACCTTGATATAATGGTCGGATCGATGGTCCATTACAGTTCCAATGGTCCTTTAGATCATCTATTGCACATTGGCCAGGATGAGACTACACTGCCTTAGTGGCAAAGGTCCATTGCAGCCTTGACGGTCCATCATCCTTGCCGTCGTACTTGGGATAGGAAAGGGATATTCTGCATTGTCATGAAGTTCTATCATAGAATTGATGGTCTGTTGGATCATCCGTCACACCTGGGTGGTTATGACAACTCTTTGTAAAACGACCACAACTTCTTACCCCGATGTAGGATTTGGATGAAATTGGTATCGTTGGAAAGCTAATTCAATTCTCTAAATGAAAAAACTTAAATTTAATTAAATTATATATGGTTGAAATACAAATTACATGGGATGCCTCTTCTTAATATTTTAGGGTCAGAATTACACTTAACACGCTCTAAGGCCCGGACTACAAGGGAACTTTGCGGGGTATTATAGCCACTTGTTTTTTTATGTTTATGTGTTTTTGGACCTTGGGTAAAGTGTCTCCTATGTGTCCCCACTTGTGGCTGCGAATTTCAAAAAGAGTCCCTAAAAGATTCCTGAGCCTTTCCTAGTGTCCATACTAGCAGGGGAGTTAGTTGTTGCTAAACAAGTGTATAGAGATTTTCCTATTACTATTTTTCATAGTCATACTTGCTGATTTGATAGAGTTAGACATGGTGGATTTTGACCTTATTTTGGGTATGGATTGGATTTATTCTTGTTAGTCATCTATAGACTATCGTACCCATGTGGTCAAGTTTCAGTTCCCTGATGAGCCAGTTTTTGAGTGGTGTTGGAGTTCAGTATCTACCAAGAGTTATTTTATCTCCTATCTCAAATCCAAAGAGCTAATATCCAAGGGTTGCATCTATCAACTATTTATAATAAAAGACACTAAGTCGGAGGCTTCAACTATTCAATCAGTCGATATTGTTAATGATTTTCTAGATATTTTTTCAGAACATCTCCCTATGGGTATCTCTCGATAAAGAGATATAACTGGGGATTGACTTTCTTCTCAACACTCAACCCATTTCTATTCCACTATACCGTATTGTACCTGTTGAGCTTAAGAAGTTGAAAGAGCAACTCAAAGATCTTCTAGACAAAGGTTTCATAAGGCCCAGTATTTCACCTTAGGGTGCACCTATTCTATTCATGAAGAAAAAATGGTTCTTTGCATATGTGTATTGACTATCATCAGCTTAACAAGGTCACAATAAAAAATAAGTATCCTCTTCCAAGAATTATTGACCAGTTTGATCAGTTGCAAGGTGCAAGTTATTTCTCGAAGATAGACCTTAGATCCAGCTATCATCAACATAAAGTGAGGGAATGTGATATTCCAAAGACAGTCTTCTAAACCCGCTATGGTCAATTTTGGTTTCTAGTCATGTCTTTTGTTCTAACCAATACCCAGCAGCTTTTATGGACCTCATGAATTGAGTGTTCAAGAAATATCATGATATGTTTGCCATAGTGTTCATAGATGATATCCTTGTGTACTCCAGTACTGAGAATGACCATGCAGCTCATCTTAGAATTGTCTTTCAAACTCTTAGAGGTCACCAGTTATTCATTAAATTTAGTAAGTGTGAATTTTAGCTAAGGTCTGTAGCCTTTCTGGGTCATATTATTTCATTCGAAGGTAATAGAGTTGATCCCCAAAAGACAAAAGTTGTAAGAAATTGACCTAGACTTATCTCTTTATTTGACATTAGAAGTTTCTTGGGTCTAGTGGACTACTACCACCGTTTTGTTGAAGGTTTCTCTTCTATTACATCTCCCATGACCTGGTTGACCCAAAAGAAAGTAAAGTTACAATGGTTAAATTCTTGTGAGAAGAGTTTTCAGGAGTTAAAGACTTGACTTACACCTGCACCTATGTTGACTTTACCTGATAGTACATATGGTTTTGTGGTGTATTATGATGCCTCTAGAATTGGTTTGGGTTGTGTTTTGATGAAAAAAGGTAAGGTTATAGCCAATGCCTCTCGATAGTTAAAGTCGCATGAAAAGAATTACACAACCCAAGATCTTGAGTTAGCTGATTTGGTCTTTGCTTTGAAAATCTTGAGACACTATCTTTATAGTATTCATGTTAATGTGTTTAGTGATCATAAGATCCTGAAGTATTTGTTTACTCAGAGGGAGTTGAATCTTAGGCAGGGGAGGCAGTTAGAGTTGTTAAAAGATTATGATATGAGTATGTTGTATCACCCGGGCAAGGACAATGTAGTGGTGGATGTGCTTAGAAGATTGTCTACGGGAAGTGTTGCTTATATAGAAGAAGGTAAGAAAGAGTTAGCTCGTGATGTGCATTGTTTGGCTAGATTGGGTGTTATGTTGCTTGATTCAGCTGAAGGAAGTTTTAATGCCCCAATTTTCTGAATTGAAATGCTACACGGTGCTTATGATCCCGAAGGACCATAGGCTAACCCATGACTGATATTTGTACCTATATACTATATAATATAACATTAATGATGCAGCAACATGCACTAAAAGCCAGAAGGTTCAACTTAATAAACATCTGATAAGAATAATGTCTGAAAATGGTATAACAATACCAAAACAATTCTAAAATAACTTTCTGACATGCTATAGTCTAGAATGCCTCTAAACTGTCTGAATATGGAGTTGATGGGATATATCCTCAACTTAATCTAACTGCAGAAATAAACTAAAAACGAAAGTAGTAATGAAATCATTGTGTCCTTAAAATATGAGGACTTACTTCTAAATCTGACTGCCGATACTGGAATCTACTGTAGATCTAAATCTTGTTTCTTTGAACCTATGGTGTAACATAAGATATAACACCACAGCGCAAATACATTAGTACGACTAAATGTACTGAGTATAAGATAAGGTAGGCTAAATACAAAGGGTTATATGCATGAACAATACTAACTAATATGAACGTGAGAATACATACTTACATACATAACTATAACTGAACTTGTGGAAATACTAACTACTAAGTCTAAATACTAACAACATGAGTGTACTGATACTGAGATACTGAATAGATGAATGATTATTTCTGACAGTTTGAATTATGAAGAACTGGTCTGGTTGACTGTGTCTGACAGTTCTTAAGCTGAATACTGATATCATGAATTCTAATAACTGATGTGACTGAAAATATGGGTTTTGAGAACTGATATAACTGATAGCATAAGTGACCGTATCTGACAGTCCATAAATCTGAAGAAAATATCTGAGTTTCGTTCTATTTCTGAGTTGATTGTATTTGATAGTCCTAAAATCAGAAGAACCATCTGAGTTCTTTTACTTAGACTGGGACTAAAATTGAAACTGTGGGAAGTAGTTGGTTAACCGATATGCCCTATGTGTGCCATTATGGCTACACTAGGGTCCAATATCTACCCTAGCTGGAGGGGTATCAATACCGCACCACTAGTAAGGATAGTTCTGAGTGACCCTTAGTTGGTAGGTACTCAAAACAAGAGCGGTGGAACCCTAAACTGATAGGTTAAGCCACCTCATCAACCCTAATCTGATAGGTTAAGATGTCTCAACCTATGCCGGCTCCATAGTTCTGGAACGCAAGGATGACTGCTAAGAATCACACCCTAAAATAGTAGGTGAGTTCCCATCCTTGGGTTCACTCGGTGCTAACTTTTACTCCCATCTGAAGAGGCTAAACATGAATAACTAAACTAAACTGATTCTAAGTTTACTGATTTCCTTAGCTGATGGAATATAATGAAGTATGAGGATTTATTGAAAGTACTATAGTTACTGATATTTTACTTGGAATACTGTGGAATTCTACTTTTTAACTGAATAAGGCTGACTCTACTAGTTGTTGAGGTTACTAAGGTTCTGAACTGAATACAAGTGAGACATGCTAACTAGCTGAGAATACTGATCTTTCTGAGCACTGAGTTCATGAGATTTCTGAGAGTAATCAATTACAGAGATTACTGAAGTTACTGAGAGCACTAGGATTTTTGAAACTTCTGATATCACTAAATACTGAGATGACTAAGATTAACTGAGATTTACTGAGATTAACTGGGTAACTGAACTTTTCTGAGTCACATGACTGAATGAGTTCTATGGAACATGGCATGACTGAGAGTATCATGAAACATGGAATGGCTTTGGGCACACAGCTATAGTTTTTGGTTATGAATACCCCCAAGACTCGACGGAAGAAAACTAACACAATATGACTGACTTGATCATAAGATTGAAGAACACAATTCACAATATCATAAATAGGGTATATTATAAATCATGTAATTGCTCAACATATTAGGCATGGTAGGGAGTGCATAGATATATTTCATGTACATATTGTATATCTCTATTATCATACATGCTTCATACCAGAACAATGGCAACACATGAAAACCATGGAATTTATATTGAAGTATGCAGCTAACATGGACTTGTCATTTAGATATCATGGAACCATATAAACATGAATTCCTAGCGTCCTAAGGATTTTATCAAACACCTTGCATGTATTATTTAAGCCATAGGTGGGTTTCATACTTGCACCATGATAAAAAACCTAAATTTCATAGTTTTCAACCAACAAACTTATATATTCCATGAAAACACCTTTAGAAATCATATTGAAACTTAAAAACCAATCATCAATATCTACATGCTCATATCACCACAAAAAGTTCACAAAATAGTATTTAAAACATAGTCCTTGATCTCTATGAACAAATTGGATCCATAGATGAACACTACGCATAACTTAGATTAATAATCCGTGAAGATTGTAGTGAAATTGTCTTGGAATTTGAAACCCCCAATTGAACCCTAAACTTGTTCTTGGTTGTTGTTGAGAGAAAATCAATGAAAGCACTATATTTTGGTGAAGAATGGCATTAATTCTATGTTTAGAAGATTATATATGGGTGGAAAGATGACCCAAATACCCCTATACATCGTCACTTAATTTCTGTGAAAATTACCCTATTTGGACCCCCGACGTGATGCAGAGACATCACATTTCCACCTGTTTGTGACCTGGAAACTCACCGCGACTTGCTAGATCATTGAGAGACACTTGAAATTGATGAACGTCATTTTGGCTTACCGCGCGACGCACCACTAATTGAAATGACACTGCTGAAACTTTAAATTGCCATAACTTCTTCACCGGGTGTCCGTTTTAGGCAAATTTGGTATCAACGGAAAACTTGTTCAACTCTATACAATTTGGATGGTATAAATCTGCTGAAATACAACCTATATACAAGGTTATGCTCATTCAAATATGAAATATATGAAATCACATAAGAAAATATGGTGGATTCAAAAGTTCTTAGCTTGGCTTACTATAAGTGACTCTTATGAACATGATTAACACATAATAATCTCTATTATCACTAGGATACTATCCTAATTCATGTACTCAAATAAGAATCATAGGATAGGAGGCTTCATGCATAGGAACAATATTTCATTTTCTAGCTTAGAAATATAAGGGGTATTACAGAAATACTTTGGTGCAAAGTAGTTCCAAATACTCTTTAGTTTTGGAAGTGAAGGAGAAGTAAGATATATATCCTAGTTTGGTCAGACTGAAGGAGGTATTTAAGGAATAAAAGGTAAAGGTTTTCTTCTAAAGGGGAGATGGCATGTTGAGATTACTGGGTAGATTATGCATTTTGTGTGTTGATGATCTGAGGTAAAGAATTATAGATGAAGCCCATGACGTGCGGTATTCTATTCATCCGTGCACTACCAAGAAGTATCATGACTTAAGGGAAATCTATTATTGGAATGGTATGAAGAAGGATATAGCTGAGTTTATAGCAAAGTGTGCAACCTGACAACAGGTTAATATAGAGCATCAAGGACCTAGTGGTGTGATACAAGAGTTTGGTATACCCACTTGGAAGTGTGAGGTGTTGAATATGGACTTCATGAACGGGTTACCTCTTTTGCATCATCATCATGATTCTTTTTGGGTTGTTGTACAGAGGCTGACTAAGTCCACGTACTTCTTGCATATGCATACATCTTATACAGCTGAGGATTGTTCTAGATTGTATATCTAGGAGTTAGTCAGGCTGCATAGATTTCCCTCATCTATCATTTCAGATAAGGATACTCAATCTACTTTTTTGTCTTAGAGGGCGTTTTAGTAGGGTCTTTGTACCTAAGTTCTTTTGAGTTTTACTTTTTGTCCGCAGATAGATGTTCAAGCTAAGAGAACCATTCTGACCCTAGAAGATATGTTGAGAGCGTGTGTTTTTGATATTAAAGGTAGTTGGGATAAGTATTTGCCATTGATAGAGTTTGCATATAACAATAGTTACCATGCTAACATAGAGATAGCACCATTTAAGGCCTTGTATGGTAGAAGATATAGATCACCCATAGGTTGGTTTAAAGAGGGTGAAACTTTAATAATTAGGCCTAATACAGTCTTTAAAGTTATGGAGAAAGTTAAGTTGATTAGAAAGAGGTTAAAGACAACTCAGAGTTATCAAAAGTGATATGTCGATGTGAGGAAAAGAGTTCTTGAGTTTGAAATAGGTAAATTGGTGTACTTGAAGATTTCACCCATGAAAGGGGTAAAGAGGGTTGGTAAAAATAGAAATCTTAGTCCCTATTATGTTGTCCCGTATAGAGTCTTGAGCTGTGTTGGTAAAGTAGCCTATGAGGTTGAGTTGCCCACAGAGTTGTCAGTCGTTCATCCTGTGTTAAATTTCTCCATGCTTATGAATCATATTGGTGATTCCGTTGTAGTAGACCCTTCAAAGAGTGTTGATATTCATAACAATTTTTCCTTTGATGTATTTCCTGTTGGGATCCTAGATTTTCAAATCCGTAGACTGAGAAATAAAAAGGTTCCCTAGGTCAAAGTGTTGTGGCAGAACCAGTTATTTAAGGGTACTACTTGGGAGGTAGAAGCTGATATTCGAGCCAAGTGCCCCCACCTTTTTTCCGTAAGTTCAAATTGAGTCCAAGGTATTATTGTTCCTTAATTCAGCCCTTCTAATCTAAAGTTCAGCTATATATCTATTCTTGCATGAGTTCTTGCAATTTCTAATGTATTCAAGAATTTAAAAAGATTTTAAGCTCGTTTAGCAAATTAATTTAGCTATGTGTACTATGTTTTCATGTGTTCCTAGTATAACTAAAGACATTCGCGGATGAATGTTTCCAAGGGGGAGAAATTGTAAGACCCCAAAAAGTTCCCTTGTAGTTTGAGCCTTGAGCATTTCAAGTGAAGTGTAATTTCAGCCCTAAAAGATTGAGAAGAGACTTTCCAAGTGATTATTGTTTTAATCTTAATGAATTTTCTAGAAAATGACTTTCTATATTGTAGAGAATTGAATTAGCTTTCCAACGATACCAATTTCGTCCAAATCCAGAATTGGGGTGGAAATTTATTACCATTTTACAACAAGTTATTGGAACTGCCCAGATGCGATGGATAGGTTGATGAACCATCGAGTGTGCGACGGACTTCCTGCTGATATTTTGAGAGAAATAGCTGTAACTTCCTGATTTTTGCATGAATTAAGAATCTTTATGCTATATATAATGCATTATGACGAGTTTTAACTTGAGATTGAATTATGGGTCATTAAGCCCTGCTTGAGACTTGCAATTTTATGAACTATTGTGCTATAAGCACCCATGTTTTGAGTATTTTGAGATTATTGAGAATTGTTTTGACCTAATGGTCATAGATTTTTGAAATCCACTCTACCATATGAGATTACAAATTTGATTGTTGGGTTCTTATGAATCTTGAGATTATTTTGAGAGTTGATTTCCATGAGAGGAGCAAGATAAAATGAAGGGAGTAGTATTTAACACCGAGTTGGGTAAGTTACCGTGTTTCTTACCACAGAACTACGTGCCACCGTAGGTTTGAGATTTTAGGACTAAGGCCGAGATGATTGGGCCCGACGCTGAGATAAGTGATAACTGAGTTAAGTTATACTTCTTCGCAAGAGTATGACACCTCTCCCTAATGAGATGTTTCTTTCTTAGGAGGACAAGACGTTGGACTCCATGTAACTCGCATGGTTTATGTTGGTTAAAAGAACCTCTCGAAACTAAAATATTTTCCATTGAGATAGAATATTTTTCCCTAAAGCTTTGAGATGAGATATTTGCTAAAGTGAACGAATTGCTTTTGAGTATTTTCCAAAGAAGGAAGTAGTTTTCTCTACTAATAAGAGTTGATCATTATTTTTAAAACTAAGTCATATGATTTTCCATTCCGAGTGTTTGAGTTCAAAAAAGTTATAAGTACTTGAGCAATAAAGAAGTTTTACTCTCCATGAGATATCTGCATAAGTTGAAAATATTGTTTAAAGCTTCATTCATCCTATGAGTAATGAGAATAATAGGAGAGCACAGATTTTAAAGCCAAAGTATAATAACTCACGAGATTTGTGTTACATGCTTCATTCTACGTGATTTATGAGCTTTACATTTTAGACTTATTCAAGCCATGTGAGTCATTCCTATTTGCATGCATGATTTGATTATAGAGTATTGATATTGTTTTATGTAAATTCATACACCTCTATATACTCAGTACATTCATAAGTATTAATCCACATATACATCTATGTGCTACATTGTCTTATAATATAGGTTTAGGTGCTCAGTCCCAGCCTCATCAGTGATTTTTAAGTACCTTTGTCTATATTTCTAAAATGATGAGTCCTCATGGTTCAAGGACCTATCTTAAGACATTTCAATATTTGAGTCTTTATGTTAGTACTTTCAGTTCAGTTTGAGTCAGTTGAAGACCTGTCCCAACGGCTCTCAAGTTCATGAAGTAGTAGAGCCTTTGTTAGACTAGTTATCAGGCTGTGGTTGTGTTGAGATTTCTAGTATTGTGGTCATTTCGACTGAGTATTACCTTCGTATTTCATTTTATTTGATATGACATTGCTAGTGGTTTGTCTATTTCTTCTTGAGTAAGTTATTATGAGAAGTGATAGGCTCAAAGGGTTAGCTTAGGCCTACTTGTTGCCCTAAGCACTGTGTGACATCCTACGAGGTGATTTTGGGTCGTTACAATTCTCTCCTAATTCTTATTTGTTCGCTTTTATTATCATGCCTCCTCTATGATTTGATGTTGATGGAAACTCTTCTATCCTACTTAACGATAATATTGATGGGACCCATCCTACTTATATGGTCCAGACCTGAATTAGGGTTCTGATTCTTGATTTCCCTCCTAGAGTACAATTGATTCCCTCCAGCGCTTCTCTAGCTCTCCAGAATGACGTAATGAATAGTGAATTTTTTTAGTTTATTCATACGTTACCATACTTGGTAGCTTCTTAGTCTGAGTGTGGTACTTCTGTTACTCCATATTCTAAGGACACAAGGGTTGGCCAGTTCGTAAGGTTGAACCCTTCGACCTTTACTGGTGTTAAGGTAATAGAGGATCCATAAGGTTTACTGGAAGAAATGGAAATGACCTTTTATTGTATGCATGCTATGAATATGGAGAGCATGGATTTTATTGCCTACCAGCTGAAAAATATGGCCTACCAGTGGAACGAGGAATCGGATTATTCAAGTGGTGATGGTGATGACTCAACTCTATAGGAAGATTTCTCTAATGCTTTTTTGAATTAATTTTTTCCTCAAGAGTTGAGGGAAGCAAAGGTAGAACATTTTGTTATTCTAAAGTAAGGATAGATATCAGTCAAGGAGTATGCCTTGAAGTTTCACTAGTTATCTCGGTATATTGTGGTGATGGTTTCTAGCATGAGAGCTAGAATGAGGAAGTTCACATTTCGGTTATCCAAAATTTGATCTTAGAGAGTAAGGTTGCCTTATTGATCAAGGACATAGATATCTCCTGTTTTGTTATGTATATGCAACAGGTAAAGGAAGAGAAGATGAAACAGGCTGAGATAGGGAAAGGCAGGGAAAAAAGATTATATTTTTTTAGTAGCGTGGTTCCCAATAATAGAGTGTTAGGGATGGTGCAAAATAGCCCAAGAAGAAGTGGGGCAATTTTGGGTCTTACACAGTGGTAAGTGCTCCCTACCCAAAGCCATCGGGTGATAGACTATTACAAGATGGAAACAACTTCAGGTTCTATGGTAGATTGTATCTGGGTTATGATGAAGAAGGAAAGGATAAGTGCTTCAGCTATGGCCAGCCAGGGCATGTGATTTAGAACGGTCCAGTGGCCATGGTTGCTTCGATGTAGAATAATGTTCCAGTTCCCTTATTATTAACTCCAGCACCAAGGGGTGCACCTTTAAGTCCCATCACTAGTAAAAATTGTTTATATGTTGTCATTATACAACAGGACTCTAAGGCATCGACTGATGTCGTGACTGGTATATTGAAACTCTTTTCCCATGATGTGTATAGTTTAATTGATCTAGGGTCCACTCTCTCTTATGTGACCCTATTTATGGCTGTGCATTTTGGTTTTGGTCTAGAGTGTCTTTCAGACCCTTTTTATGTTTCTACCCCGGTAAAGACTTTATGATTACTAGAAGAGTCTATAGGGGGTGTGAGGTTTCTATTTGTAGTAAAGACACTATGATGGACCTATTTGAATTAGATATGGTGGATTTTGATGTCTTATTGGGGATGGATTTTTTGCACTCATACTATGCTTCTCTAGATAGGCGGACCCATAAGGTTATCTTTAAATTCCCTAATAAGTTAATTATTGAGTGGGAGGGTGGTTCCCTAGCTCCTAAAGGAAAGTTTATGTCTTATCTTTGAGTTCAAATATTAATCCTTATGGGGTGTCTCTATCATCTAGTCCAGGTTAAAAATCCTAACTCTAACGGTCTTTCATTGCATTTTGTCCCAGTAGGGAATGAATTACCTAAGGTCTTCCCTGATGACCTTCCTGGTGTTTCTCTTGATAGGGAGATTGAGTTTGAGATTGGTCTTATTCCAGACACTCATCTAATTTCTATTCCTCCACATAAAATGGCTCCAACTGACTTCAAAAAGCTTAAGAAGAAATGCAAAGATATTTTAGATAAGGGTTTCATCCATCCCAGTGTGTCAATTGGGGTACATCGATGTTATTCGTGTGTAAGAAGGATAGTTCCCTTTGGTTGTGCATTGATTTTTGATATTTGAATAAGACAACGATAAAGAATAAGAATCCTCTTTCAAGGATAGACGATTTGTTTGGTCAGTTTCTAAGTGCTAAGTTTTTCTCTAAGATTGATCTTTGCTTCGTGTAACATTAGGTAAAGATTAGGGAGGTGGATATCCCTAAGACTACCTTTTGTACACGGTATGGGCACTTTGAGTTTCTGGTTTTGTCTTTCCAATTGACCAATTCCCCTACAGAATCGTGGATTTGAAGCATAGGGTCTTCTACTAGTTTCTGAACTTGTTTGTCATTTTCTCTATAGGTGACATTTTTATGTTCTCTAAGAGTGAGGTGCATAATGCTGATTACCTCTATACTGTGTTTTAGACCTTGAAAGAGTAGCAGTTGTATGCTAAAGTTTTGAAATATGAGTTTTGGTTGAACATTATTACTTTTCTGGATCATATCATTTCTAATAAAGGGAGCATGTTAGATCCGCAGAAGGTTGTAATGGGTAAGAAATGGCCTAGGCCCATGGCTCTAATCAATCTTTGGATCTTTTGTTGTTTAGATTGCTACTATAGGAGATTTGTAGAGATTTCCTTTACTATACTACCCTATTGATTAAGTTGACTCTAAAGAATGTAAAGTTCTTGTGGTCGGATATTTGTGAGGATAGTTTTGAGATGCTAAATAATAAGCTAACTTCAACTCCAGTATTTAGTTTTCCTGAAGCCACTGATGGTTTTTTGGTCTACTATGATGTATCCCGTATGGGACTTGGTTTTTTTTATGTATCATAGCAAGGTGATAGCTTATGCCTCTAGACAGTTAAATGTTCGTGAGAGAAATTATCCAACTAATGATATGAAATTGTTAGTTGTGGTGTTCGCGTTAAAAATTTAGTAATACTATTTGTATAGAGTGTATGTGGATATCTTTTCTGATCATAAGTGTCTATAGTATGTGCTGACTCAAAAGGAACTTAACCTCCGGCAAATAAGATAGCTTGAGCTCCTCAATAATTATGATATGAGTCTTCACTACCATCCAAGTAAAGCTAACTTTGTTGCTGATTCTCTTAAAAAGTTATCCATAGTGATTTTAGCTAATGTTGATAAGGAGAAGCAGGAGTGGGTGAAGGATAATCACCGCTTGGCTAACCTTTGATTTCTCCGTTTAGACTCCAAAAATATTTGTGTGCTTTTGCAGGAAGTGGCGCAGTATCTCTTGGTGTTCAAATTAATGTGAAGCATATGTTGGATCATGTTTTGATGGGGATCAAAGGTGATGTAGGTGAGCAAAATTTGATGGCCTTCAAGATTTGTGGTGATAGTAACTTGTGGTACCAAGAGAGGTTATGTGTTCCTGATGTATATGGCTTGCGCGAAAGGATTTTGACTGAGGCAGATGAGTCACGCTATGTTGTTTATCCTGGTTCGATGAAAATGTTTCATGACCTCAAGGAGATGTATTGGTGGAACAATATGAACAAGGATGTGGCTAAGTTTGTGGCCAAGTACATGGTGTTCCAACAAGTAAAAGTTGAGCTCATGAGGCCTGGAGTATCATGTCAAGAGATTGACCTTCCTGAATGGCAGTGGGAAGTGATCAACATGTATTTAGTTAGAAGTGTTTCTTTGTCTTAGAAACAATTTTATTCTGTTTGGGTCTTTGTGGAAAGGATGACAACGTTGGCTCACTTTTTCCACAGAGGACTAACTTCTCAGTTGAGAACTTGTAAGATTGTACTTCCAAAAATTGTGAAGTTGCATGGGGTACCTATTTCTATCACCTCTGATCTAAAATGCAATTTTCATCTCATTTTTGGCAGTTATTTCAGAATGGTTTGGGGACCGTGGTGAGTCCCAGTACTACTTTTCATCAACGGTTGGATGGTCAACCAGAAAGGACTATTCAGACATTAGAAGATATGCTTCATGCTTACGTTATTGACTATGATGGTAGTTGGAATGAGCATTTACCTCTAGAAGAGTTTGCATACAATAATAGCTACCACTCTAGCATTGGGATGTCTCAATTTGAAGCATTAAATGGTAGGAGGTCTAGGTCTCCTATTGGGTTGTCCGAGCTTGGCGAGGCAGATATGTTTTGTACAAACTTGGTTCACCAAGCTATGGAGAAGTTAAAGGCGATTAGGGATTGGCTTAAGGTTGCCCAAAGTCTCAAAAAGTCGTATATAGACATGAGGTAAAGGGACTTGGAGTTTGAGGTTTAAGATAGCTTGTTCCTTAAGGTATCTCCCATGAAAAGAGTGATGCAGTTTGGAAAGAAGGGAAAGCTCAGTCCCTAGTATGTGGGTCCTTGTACGATTTTTAATAGTGTTTGAAAAGTCCCATATGAGTTGGAGTTGCCTTCCATCTTGATCTCCATTCACACGATATTCTATATCTCTATGTTTAGAAAGTGTATTGGTGATTCATCGCATGTTATGCCTATCAAGGGTATTGGTATTTTGGATTAACCATCTTATAAAGAGATCCCAGTTGAAATTTTGGATTGTCAGTATCGTCGGTTGTATACGTGTTGTATGATGTTGGTATGGGTTAGGTGGCCCAACTCGTAAGTTGTCGAGGATGTGATGGTTGAGTTTTTGTTATGGTTACGACTTTGTGGGTATGGGTCAAATGGTTTGGTGATAGTTTATTGGTTTAGTCTGAGTAAGAATGGCTCACTAAGAGACGTGATGATAGGGAATAAGCGGCAAGGAGTAATCATATAATGTCTAGTGTCAATCCTTTTGGACTCTGCCTAGGGTATGACTAAACCATTCTAGTTATATGGTATGGTCATGAGTTGGGGCCTTGGAGTTGTACGTAGCACAAAATGTGATGTCCTACTTTTTGGTTAGATTACAAGTAAAAAGTACCACTCATAGATGTGGGTACGAGTGAGGGGGCCAAACCATACCCAGCTGTGGGAATTTTTACTTTTTAAGTTGGGGGTATTCTGGACATTTCTCCCTAATAACTTCTTTTGACCCCATGACATAACATATTTGTTGGCGATTTATTAACCTCCTATTCTCAATCAAACAATCTGAAACACTATTAAAATCTCTCTCAAAATCTTGGTTCAAGAAAGGCTAGGGTTTTCTTCAAAGCAATTAATAAAGGCTCTTATAGGTGGTTTCTCTCCATATTCCTTGGTGTCTAAGGCATGTTACTCATTCCTCATTGTTAGTTCAGTTAAAAGCATGTTTTAATGAATGATTTTCATGTGATTTATAGTGGTATTATTTTGTGTTTTAAGAGATATGTTGGGGGTTTTCTTGTTCTTGGTTGAATAGTGTTTTTCTATGTTTTACTTATGGCTTTTATGTTATATTTACTGTTTGAGCATGTTGTTGCATGGGAATGGTCAATTGATACTTGGTTTTGTCTTTGGAAACTATATTCCCTTAACATGTTTGTTAAAAAGCCAACGAGAGTGCTTTTATCACATTGTTTGACTATTATTGAAATCCTTGCATTGCATAAAAGGGTAATGGAACCTGAATTGGTTTAAATGGTTTTAAATGGTATGGAAAGGCCTTGATGGCCATGGAAATGGTTTGATTTGAAACTTTGGAGTCAAATTGGTTTATTGGCTTCGGTATGGCATACCAAAACTTGCATTCTCTAGTTCTTGTATGACAATACCAATGGTTAATGACTCATAAATAAGACTCCTTGGTAAACATTTAGTTATGTATGAATAGTTTTAGTATGGGATTTAAGAGGGATGTGTTAGTAAAACCATAGAAAGTGGCGGTCCTTGGGGGACCAATATTCGAAGCTCATATTTACTGATGTAAGATTGGTTTTAGTGACTGTGTGCATCTTGTAACACTTATATTTTGGGAGATGTACTAGTTATTGATGAGTGGTGAGTTCACCACTCATTTGCACTCAACATTAGTGCATATTATTATGCTATGATTTAGTAAATGTTACATAATCTTCATGGAATGCACTAATATCTATATTTTGCAGTTAAATAATTAATGAGATCGAAAGATGTAGATCAGTGATAAAAGTTGTTCAAAAGGAAGCAAGAAAGTCTGACTTGCGACTCAAAGAAAGCAAGAAAGTCTGACTTGTGACACAGAGTCGACATGGCCTCAGTTATCGCAGTCGCAGCCTAAGGACCACAATCGTAGTCCATTAAGAAAAGAACAGTTACAACTTTAGGTAACGTGATCACGGTCATAGGAATGCGATTGCGGTCCATCAAAAAGAACATTATGATACGATCACACTTGTGTAGCCATAGCCATGTTAGGTGTGATCGTAGTCAAAGCTTCACGACCACAACCTAATGGGATTAACAAGCAAGGGAATTTCGATCAATTGGGATAGCTGATGCAAAATTTCTATAAAAGACCCAAATTCTTTTCCCTAGGCCATTATCCAATAGATTAGAGCAAGGCTGGAGAGACAAGCAAAGCCCAAGAATTTGGGGTGGGGGATCTATTTTGTACCTATTGCTACAAAAAGATGTTGGTGAAATTGAAGGGTGGAAGTGAAGATTATTTTTACCTTCTATTATTATGGATGACATGGAAGAATTGTGTTGTATAAATCTTGCTACTTACTCTATGAGTATCTAATTTCTTTAATCTTTGCATTATGTTGAACTGGAGTAAGTTTTTATTGGAGGATTGATATTCTTGCATGAATTTTAATTATTAAGTATGGATTCCACCATTTCTTGAGCTTAATAGTTGAAATTTATGGGCAAAACCCCCAAATCTTCCAATAGGTATGATGGGTGAGAACCTCAAACTCTAGAAACCCTTCATCATACTTGAAATAGGGATGAAGGTGAAGTTATGGGAACCCATAGCATCCCTAAAAGAGGGCTATCGGGTGACAAGGCAATGTTTCCTATGGTTTATTACCTTTTTTCAATCATAAAAATAAGTGTAATTGGAGTTTAAATCATGTCAAGGGCATCATCCTAGAATTAGGGATGCCCGATCGAGGTTTTGGGTGACTACGAATAGCACACTTGTTTGGTGCTTGAAAGAACCAAAGGGTGAAATCCTTATGGATTTTTAAAGACTAATTGCAAAGACAATCGACCTAGCCTATCCCTCACTTAACAACCAAGTTTCATGTTAAACTATCAACAACTTACACACTCTTTAACTTTAGGTAGACATAATCCCAAGATTCTCTCTAACCTTGCATATAAATAAAACATGATATAATAGTGTATTGTTTGACCAAAGATTGTTGCAAACAAAATCAAAATTAAACCCCCCAAAATGAAGAAAATCCAATGCTAATACCTTGAAGAACCTTGGGCAAGTGTAAACTTAATGCATTATGCCATATTCCACAAGCTTAGATTTGGGAAGCCAAAACCTACCAAAATGAAGTTGCTTATGGCCGATCAATCCATGTAAAAACTAATGGGTGTTCTCCATGAAGTACTAGTAAAATTATACTGGTTAATCTTTTAGGTCGACTTTGTTAGTTTAGATTATCTAATGATTTTAAAGTCACTATTATACTTGGAAGATCATTTTTAGCTATTAGAAAAATTTTGGTAGATGTGAAATTTGAGGAGATGGAATTTTGGTTGAATGATTAGGAGGTATCCTTCAATGTATGCTCCATGAAGAAACCGATGGACTTGTAAGTCATCTCTATGATTGATATTATTGATTGGGAAGTAACCAACCACCTTCATGTGAGCTCATTGGGTGTTCCTTTGGTAGGAATGATATGGAATTATGAAAGGGATAAATTGCAAGAGTATGATGAGGTGGTTGCATCTTTAATGGGACTTGGATTTCACACCAAGAATCCGGTAAAGTTGGACCTTGATCTAAAAAATTGTTAGATCCCACCAAAAAAATCATCTATCTTTGAGCCTCCAAAGGTTGAATTAAATCCCTTACCACCTCAGCTTCAATATGTGTTGTTGGGGGAGAGTGATACATTACCAATCATCGTTGCAAGTAACCTTGACTTCTCTAAAGTAAATGCATTGAAGTTGGTGGTAAAAAAATCCATTCGGGCCCTTGGGTGGACAGTAGCACATATTATTGGAATAGCTCCACGAATTTTTTCTCACAATATTAAACTCGAGTAAGATCATATACCAATTTTGGAACATCAAAGTTTGTTGAATCAACCTATGCAAGAGGTGGTAAAGAAAGAAATCATCAAGTGGATTGAAGTGGGAGTGATATATTCTATATCCAATAGCATTTAGGTGAGCCAGGTATAATGTGTCCAAAAAAAAGGTGGCATCATGGTAGTTGAAAATGAAAAGAATGATCTCATCCCCGTTCGCTTAGTTACCAGATGACGTGTGTGCTTGGACTATCGAAAAGTAAACTCATGGACTGAGAAAGACCATTTTTCGATTCCTTTCATGGATCAAATGTATTATAGGCTCTCGGGAATTGGATGGTATTGTTTCTTGGATGGTTACTTAAGGTACAATAAAATTTGTATTGACCTGGAGGACCAAGAAAAGAGAAATTTTACTTGCATATATGGGACATTTGTTGTAATACCCTGTATTACGCGTGTAGTAGTTCTACTTATGTGGCACTTAATATGGACTTATGGGGTAGGTAATGGGCTCGGATACCTATGTGATTGGTGACAGTAAGATAGGTTTGGAGGAGTTCCCACATCTACTTGAACGTGGTATGATTAAGTTACCTTTGATGAGATCATATAAACTTTGGCCCTTAAGTAGGTATTTTAATCTAAAGGATGAAGTGACCAAGTTTTAAGTTTAACTATAAGCATTTTGATCTTAAAATGGAACAAAATATTAAGGTGCTTGCTTGACTTATTTTAAGCTAGTAGGTGAATCACCTACTTTGACCTTTTGACCAACTTAAAAACTAAGTAGGTGCATCACCTATTAAGGATCCCTTGACCAGCTTATTGGGCCAAATACACTACCACCTACTTAAGTTAATTTTGGTCCAAATTAAATAGGAGAAAAGGAGGAGAATGGGCAGCAAAGGTCCAATAGTTTTTAATCCGAAAAGGCCCAATATAATAGGAAAGTAGGTGCATCACCTACTGAATAAATTATGGCCCAAAACTGACCAAGAAATTCGGCCAAGAGTAGCTTTATTTAAAGGGATTAAAACCATCCCTTATAGCTCATTTTAACTAACCAAAAAAAATAGCTTTCAAGATTTTTTCTCTTGTTCTTTGTTAGATATGCAGTAACCCTAAAATTCCACTAGGTTTCTTTGGAAACCTTCCTTCCAAGTTAAAGGTAACTGAACAAATCATAGGCACATTTTAAGAATACTATAAGTATTATGTTCTCCATGATTAAACTGTAAGATATCCCTTTTTAAGTTTGGCTGTCCCTTTGTCCTTCATTATTAACAGATTTTTCTCTTCACTTTAGGTTTTTGAGTAATGGGATCAAGCTATTGAAGAGATATACATTAAGGGAATAAACTACCATCGAAATTAAGATTAGTAATCTAAAAGGAAAGATGTTAAGTGAAAGTCTGATCAGTTGTACAGCAAGGTATGTATGGTTCATCGATCCTATTCATTGGCATGAATCTAACTCCTTTGTTACAAAGTTAGCTTCCTAAGCGTTCTTCCTTTCAAGTTATACATAACTATAGAATACAACCCCAAAGGTGGTTAACAACCTTATTCTAACTAGTCAAGTTGTTAAAGTGCCTAAAGATGTGTTTGTTACTAAATTTGTCCATTGTCTTTCTAAATACTAGTATGATACGGATGCTTTCAAAAATAAGCCTTACTAGTTTTTGTCTTAGTTAACATGACCCATGATGTTTGCTAAGCTCCTATGTGCTATATTTCTGTTATTGTTGTATTCGACCTCATTGCTACTGCATCTAGTTCATATTTGCACACCTTTTTCTACTAGTCCAAAGTTCCAATTTAATACATGACCACCAAAACAACAACTTTAAAGATAAAAAGAATGATTTGAAGTGAGTCTATATATTTTGGGTGGTATCCCAGGGGTGGAAGAAACACCTAGCATAGGTCGATCCCAAAATTATGGGTGGTATCCCAGGGGCAAAAGGAAAGCCTAGCATGGGTCGATCCCGATTTGTTTACTTATGAGGAACGTATCCCAGGGGTTAAAATGCGTCGTATGTGTTATCCTCTTTTACCATTGATCAGTTGTTCATTTGTATTATGCCTTATAATTTTATAAAGTAAAGAAGAATAAAGCAATGTAAAGAATGTAATGTACATGATCCTATAAGCATAAGCAAAGTTGGTATTCTATCCTTATCTTTATAGTTATGTATTGATAACTGATTTTATTGAGATCTTGTCTTATTTATAGGAACTTAATGTCGTACATACTCAGTACACTCTTTATATTGACACCCTTCCTGGGGAACACTATGTTTCATGCCACAGGTATAGGTACTCTAGCTAGTAGACCACCCTAGTAGGTGTACAGGACATCCAGCTGCTATTTGTGAGCTCTAAGTTGATTCGGAGCTTTTAGAGTCTGTTACATATTTTGGTATTATGTAGTAGTTATGAGCAAGGCGGGGGTTTGTCTGGACCTTAACTAAGTTTTTATGTGTCTTTTAAAGGCTTTATAGACTATGTGAAGTTAAGTGTGGTAGTATTGTGTTCTTTTAATGTTGTGGCTCCAAGGGCAAAGTCTTGTATATGTAGGTTTGGACTTGATTACATTGTTTGTTATATCAATGCATCATATCTATACTAGTAGAAGCTTTGAATGCCACAATTATATGCATGAAAAGTACATGGTTAATAGTTGGTTCTCCGAAAATAGGTGCCTGTCAGCCCCAACGGAATTTAAGGCGTGACAAAATTAGTATCAGAGCAGGTCACCCTGGAGAGTTGTTTGAAAAGTTGTATTTATGTAGAGTCTTGCTTATGGGTGTGTTGTGCGCCACATCTTTAAGTAGGAGGCTACAAGGCATTTAGGAGTTGTTTCTTTTTCTTTATTTCTTAGATCGTGCGATAGAGCCAATAATATAGGTTGACTTATATTTAACTTTAAATATGTTTTTTCCATATATTAATGATGCCGATTACAAGAAGGAGTAACAGTAAGAAGAGTAAGAAAGTAGATATGGCTGTCGGAGAAGGGACAAGTAAATTACTACCTAGATATGCTGACCAAAGTGAGGCCCAAGATAAGTTTGCATCACAGACTTCTTCTATTCCTCCATCTCCAGAAGAGCTAAGGAGAAAGGGAGTACCCCCAGAGTCACCTATTAATGCTACTGAGCAATATTTGAGGAATGCGGTTTAATTATTAACACTTATAGTTGCTGGACAAGGTCAAGGACAAGCTGGTCGAACTATGGGTTCAAGTGGTGTGGATAGGGAAACCATTCTATGGACCCAAGATTTCCTTAAATTGGACCCTCCTCAATTTACTGGGTCAGATCCTAATAAAGATCCACAATACTCTATTGATCAGATTCAAAGGGCTTTAGATGTTATGCATGATCTGGTAAAGAGACAGTGGAGTTAGCAGCATATCGATTAAAGACATATGGAGGATATAGTTCATTGATATGTGGATATATTGGACCCATATTTGGTTAGAGATTTTACTATTGCTCCTTGAATAAATACATAGTTATAGCAAGAATACAAGTATTTGCTCAAAAAATGGAGGATCAAAGGCAAAAAAGGACACAAGTGCTGAAAAGATGGCACTCCAAGAGGGCTAGATCTATGGGAAAATTTTCTCTAGCTCAGAGTGAATTTAAGCCTCGATTTTTCAATAGACCCCCTATACCATCACCTTCCTAGTGCACATCAGCTGCTCCTCCTCAATTATAGGGGTTTAAGGGAAATCAATTCGGGAAAAAAAGTGAGAGTTAAGGTTCATAAGTAGAGGGGTATCTAGAGCAAGGAGGTATAAGCCAATCAAGACCTCCTAGACAACTTTGTAAGTATTATGGAAGAAATCATCTAGGTGCATGTCATTTGGGACAAATTCTTGTTATTGGTGTGGCACACTGAGACACACAATGAGAGATTGCCTGAAAAGAGGCATGGCTGATATGGCACGACCTACTGGATCTACTATTGCATCATCATCCTCGATTCCTTCTTTTGGTAGGGCTCAGCAAATACCTACTATTCATGGTATGGGTATTAAGAGAGCTATTTATAGTGGTGTTCAGAATCATCCATGTGCTCTAGCAGGTCGACAAAATTTGAAGGCTTCTCCTGATGTGGTTACAGGTACATTGTCCATCTTTTCACATAAGGAATATGAATTAATTGATCCAGGCTCTACATTATCATATGTGACTTCATTAATTGCTGGAAAGTTTAAAAGAACACCAGAATTGCTAGCTAAGCTATTTAAAGTGTCTAAACCAATTGGCGAATCTATTATAGCTAGAAGAGTTTACCGTAATTTCATAGTAACTATTTTTAATTATGATACATTGTCTGACCTTTTGGATCTTGAAATGGTGGATATTGATGTTATAATGGGTATGGATTGGCTGTCTTCTTGTTATGCCATAGTGGATTGTCGAGCAAAGAGGGTGCATTTCCATTTTCCAAAGGAAATAGTCCTTAAGTGGAGGGGTAATATTGGGGCACCAAGGGGTAACTTTATTTCTTATATTAAGGCAAGGAAGATGATGTACAAAGGATACATATTCCATCTAGTAAGGGTTAAAAATATAGAGGCGAAGTCACCAACTCTTTAATCTATCTCAGTAGTAAATGATTTTTTTGATGTATTTCTTAAAGAGCTTCCGGGTTTACCTCTGGAAAGAGAAGTACAGTTTGGTGTTGATGTGATCCCAGGTACTCAACCGATTTCTATTCCTCTCTATAGAATGGCCCCTATAGAATTACGTGAATTGAAGGATAAATTAAAATATTTATTGGAAAAGGGTTTCATAAGGCCTAGTATATCTCTTTGGGGCGTACCCATGTTATTTGTACATAAGAAAGATGGCACGTTGAGAATGTGTATTGATTATCGATAATTGAATAAGGTTACAATTAAGAACAAATATCCCCTTCCTATAATTGATGATTTGTTTGATCAGTTACAAGGTGATAAGTATTTCTCAAAGATCGACTTAAGGTCAGGTTTTCACCAACTGAGAGTAAAGGAGAAATACATACCTAAAATAGCTTTTCGAATGTGATATGGTCATTTTGATTTTTTAGCTATGTCATTTGGGCTAACTAATGCACCAGCAGCTTTCATGGATTTGATGAATAGAGTGTTTAATCCATTCTTGGATGTATTTTCTATCGTATTTATAGATAATATTCTGGTTTATTCAAGATTAGAAGAAGACCATTCTAATCATTTGCGATAGCTGTTACAAATCCTTCGAGATCGTAAGTTGTATGCAAAGTTCTCCAAATGCTAGTTTTTGTTAAAATTGGTAGCATTCTTGGGTCATATTCCATCCGATGAAGTAATAAGAGTTGATTTTCAAAAGATAGAGGCAGTGAAGAGTGATACCTACAAAGGTTCGTAGTTTCCTATGCTTGGCAGGTTATTATAGAAAGTTCGTTGAGGGGTTTTCTTCTATTTTTGTACCTTTAACAAAGTTAACACATAAAGAAGCTAAATTTCAATGGGATGAAATGTGTGAAAGAAGTTTTTAAGATTTGAAGAATAAGTTGACTTCTACAACCATATTAGTACTTCCGGATGGAACGGAAGGCTATGTGGTATATTGTGATGCTTCAGGAGTTAGCTTAGGATGTGTTTTGATGCAACATGGTAAAGTAATAGCTTACGCCTTAAGACAATTGCAGCCATATGAGAAGAATTATCCAACACATGATCTTGAGCTAGCAACAATTATATTTGCTTTAAAAATATGACGCCACTATTTGTATGGGGTATATGTTGATGTATATACCGACCACAAGAGTTTGCAGTACCTATTTAACCAGAGGGACCTAAACTTAAGGAAGCGAATATAGCTTGAGTTGTTAAAAGACTATGATGTTGATATCGTATATAATTCGGGCAAAGCAAATGTTGTAGCCGATGCACTAAGTCGTAAGGCGATGGAAAGTAATTATAGGCAGCCTATGGAAAGGCAAGGGATAGCTAGGGATCCACAATAATTAGCTAGCTTAGGGGTTTACCTTATTGAATCTTCAGATAAAGGCGTTATTGTGCAAAATGCAGCAGAATCCTCATTAGTAGCCGAAGTTAAAGTGAAACAATACATAGATCCTATTCTTTTACAACTTAAGGAAAATGTACAATAAGGTGTAACAAAGGTATTTGAGCTTACAGAAGAGGGAATACTTTGATGGCAAAACATATTATGTGTACCTAATGTAGATGGGCTAAGAAATAAGATTATGAAGAAGGCACATCATTCAAGATATTCTATCCATCTTGGTTCAAGTAAATGTATCATGACTTGAAAGAGGTGTATTGGTGGGGAAACATGAAGAACATTGCAGAATTTGTAGCTGAATGTCCGAATTGTCAACAAGTCAAAGTGGACAACCAAAGGCCAGGAGGTTATATGCAGCTTATGGAGCTCCCAACTTGGAAGTGGGATATGATCAACATAGATTTCAGCACTGGTCTACCTCGCTTATCTCAAAAGTTTTATTCTATATGGGTAATAGTTGATAGACTCACCAAATCACCACACTTTCTACCGGTTAAGACTACGTACACAGCTGAAGAGTATACAAAATTATATATTAAAGAGATAGTTCGGTTGCATGGAGTCTTAATCTCTATTATATCTGATAGGGGATCTCAATTTACGCACATTTTTTGAGGTCATTCCAGAAAAGTTTGGGAACACAACTTAGTTTAAGCACAAATTTTCACCCTTAATCGGATGGCCAGGCTGAACGTACAATCCAAACATTAGAGGATATGTTGTGTGCTTGTGTATTGGACTTCAAAGGTAGTTGGGATGATCATTTTCCACTAATTGAGTTTTCATTCAACCATAGTTATCACTCAAGTATCAAAATGGTGCCTTATGAAACTTTATTCCATAGAAAGTGTAGATCACCAATTAGGTGGTTTGAAGTGGGTGAAACTACCTTATTTGGGCCAGATCTTGTTCATCAAGCTCTAGAAAAAGTTAAGGTGATTCAACAATGATTAGAAATAGCTCAAAGCTGATATAAATCATATGCAAATCCTAGAAGAAAAGGGTTAGAGTTTGCTACAGAAAATTGGGTGTTCTTGAAGGTATCTCCAATGAAAGGGGTAATGAGGTTTGGTAAAAAGGGAAAACTAAGTCCCCACTACATAGGTCTATATAAAATTATTCAAAGATTTGGCCAAGTGGCATATGAGTTAGAACTACCCCAAGAGCTTTCAATGGTGCATCCGGTGTTTCATGTCTCAATTCTTTGCAAGTGCATAGGAGATCCATCTCATATTACTCCTAGTAAAGATATGCAGGTTATAGAAGAACTCATGTATGAAAAAGTGCCTACTGCTATACTAGATCGGTAAGTTAAGAAGTTAAGAAATAAAGAAGTAGCTTCAGTAAAAGTGCTTTGGAGGAGCCCGCAAGTAGAAGAAATCACATGGGAAGCCAAAGAAGGAATAAAGTCAAAGTACCCTCATTTATTTGAATCTAAATACTTGGTCCAAGGATGCTGATTTGGGACAAAAAGAAGTAAGTATAAATACACAAGTTTTATATGGATGACAATGAGTTTAAAGTATAAATACACAAGTTTTATATGGATAACAATGATTTTAAACTTAGTCTTATATTCGTTTAGGCTAGCTAGTTATGCTAGCATTCGATGACAAATGTTTCTAAGGGGGGTAGGATGTAACACCCTATATTCCACGTGTACTAGTTCTAATTATGTGGAACTTGATACCGACTTATGGGGTAGGTAATGGGCTCGGATATCCTATGTGATTGGTGACGGTAAGATAGGTTTGGAGGAGTTTCCACATGAACTGAAATGTGGTATAACTATAAACATTTTGGTCTTAAAATGTAACAAAATATTGTGGTGCTTGCTTGACTTATATTAGCTAGTAGGTGAATCACCTACTTTAACCTTTTAACCAACTCAAAAACTAAGTAGGTGCATCAGCTATTAAGGATCCCTTGAACAACTTATTGGGCCAAATACACTACCACCTACATAAGTTAATTCTGGCCCAAATTAAATAAGAGAAAAGAAGGAGAATGGGTAGCCAAGGCCCAATAGTTTTTAATCCACAAAGGCCCAGTATAATGGGCAAGTAGGTGAATCACCTACTTGATAAATTATGGCCCAAAAATGACCAAGAAAGTCAGCCAACAGAAGCTCTTTTTAAATGGATTAAAACCATCCCTTATAGCTCATTTTAACTAGCCAAAAAAAAATAGATTTAAAAATTTTCTCTCTTGTTGTCTCTTAGATGTACAGCAGCCCTAAAATTCCACTAGGGTTCTTTGTAAAACTTCCTTAAAATTTGAAGGTAAGTGAAAAAATCATAAGCACATCTTAAGAATACTGTAAGGATTATGTTCTCCATGATTAAACTATAAGATATCACTTTTTAAGTTTGGCAATCCCTTTATCCTTGATTATTAAGAGATTTTTCTCTTCACTTTTGGTTTGTGAGCAAAGGGATCAAGCTATTGAATAGATATACATTAAGGGAATAAACTACCACCAAAATTAAGATTAGTAATCTAAAAGGAAAGACGTTAAGTGAAAGTGTGATGAGTTGTGCAACAAGGTATGTAGGATTCCTCGATCCTACTCTTTGGAATGATTCTAACTCCTTTGTTACAAAGCAATCTTCCTAAGAGTTCTTCCATTCAAGTTATACATAACTACAGTGAACAACCCCCAAGGTGGTTAACAACCTTATTCTAACTTGTCAAATTGTTAAAGTAACTAAAGATGTGTTTGTTACTAGATTTAATCTTCCAAAAAAAAATTAAGACAAATGGAGTGTAATATGGTTGAGGTAGAAAAGTGATTCATCTCTAAAGTGAGTAGTAGTTATTGTATAGTTTCTCCTCAAAGTCTATTGCGTCCTAAGTTATTCCAATTTATGTGAGGGGAATTGTTAAAATCATTTTTATTATGTATTAAGAGCTTTTTGTGGTAATAAGAAAGTTGGAGTCATCATGATCATTGAATAATAAAATGTAGGCATATGCGTGAATTTGTCTCATAGTAAAGGGTGATGTTTCTTAAGGATAAGCAATATTTTAAGTTGGGGTCTTGATGAGTGGTGATTTTACCACTCATTTTTACTCAACATTAGTGCATATTACTATTCTTTGAATGAGTAAATGAGACATAATTCCCATGGAATGCACTAATATCCATATTTTTCTGGTAAAGAATCGATAACATTGAAACATATGGATCGGAGCTAAAACTTGATCAAAAAGAAGAAAGAAAGTATGAATTACGACTCAGAGAAGACATGTCCTCATTTAGTGCATCGCGACCAAAGGATCGGGATTGCAGTCGATTATGTACAAAACATATACAACTTCAGGCAATGCGATCGCATTCATAGGAACTTGATTGTGGTCCATTAAGAAGGTCATTATACCGTGATCGCACTTCTCTAGCTACAGCCATGGTAGGTACGATTACAGTCAAAACATCGTGACCATGGCCTAGTGAGATTAACAAGTAAGGGAATTTTTGTCAATTGCGATAGCAGATCCAAAATTTTTAAAGAAGACCCAAATTCTTATCCCTAAGGTATTATGCAATTTATTAGAGCAAGGTTGGACAGAAAAGCAAAACCCTTGAATTTAGGGGGGAAATCACCTTTTTGCCTATTGTTACAAGAAAAAGATGGTGAAATTGATGTGTGGAAATGAAGATTATTTTTACCTTCTATTATTATAGATGCCATGGAAGAATTTTTTGGTATAATTCTTCCTTCTTACTCCATGAGTAGCTAATTTCTTTAATCTTAGGATTATGTTCAACTAAAGTATATTTGTGTGTAGGGATTGATTTATATGCATGAATTTAAGTTGTTAAGTGTGGATTCCACCATTGCTTGAGCTTAATAGTTGGAATTTGGGGGAGAAAATCCCAAATCTCCAAATAGGTATGATGGGTAAAAACCCCAAACTCTAAAAACCCTTCATCATCTTTGAAAGAGGGGTGAAAATAAAGTTATGGTAACCTATCGTATCCTTAAAAGAGGGCTATAAGGTGACAAGAAAATGGTAGACAATCATGCTTATGGTTCACTACCTTTTGCAATCTTATAAATAAGTATAATTGGTGTGTAAATTATGTCAAGGGAATCATACTAGAAATAGGGATGCCCGATTGAGGTTTTGGGTGGCTACGAATTGCACACTTTTTAGGTGCTTGCAATAACCATTGGGTAAAATCCTTGTGGTTTGGTTGAAATACTAACTGCAAAGACTATTGACCTAGCTTATCCCTCACTTAACAACAAAGTTTTACGTTAAACTATTAACAACCTACACACTCTTCACTGTTTAGGTAGACATAATCTAACGATACTGTTTAACCTTGCATTTAAATCATACGTAATATAATAGTGTGTTCTTTGACCAAAGATTGTTGCAAACAAAATCCAAATTTAAACCCCATACTTTATCTTATATTTTGTATTGGTCTATACCTCGAGTAATCTTTTAGTAATTTGAACACCCATTGGATTTGAAATTTATAATTCGCACCCTATGGATTCGATCCCGATGTGTGTTGGATTATTGACAATGACTGCCTCACCTCTTAAACATAGCAGTGAGTTGAACGTTATCAGTTATATTAGGTTTTTCTCTAGCTTATGCAGGTAAAATACATTGGGGCCCTTTTCATAGGGGGAGCTGAACCCATATAGCCCGTGGGTAGATTCAGGATGGTAGAGCTATGCAATTCCAGGTTAAAAGTTTTAAATACATGCTAAACCCAATTCTGTTTATATATGTACATGCGATTGCATATGGTTATTTACTTTATTTGAATGATGAAATTAGTTTATTATTATTCCTAAGTATATGCTAGATTTCACATGCTAACCCATCTTTGGGTGTTGTATACCCATACGATATAAGAACCAACCATACTACTCCTCTTACCTAGTGATCTTGGATTTAGGAACAACTTTGTGTCGGACTGAAGTGGTGAGTTTCCATTTTACGACTCCATTTCATGCTATAGACTTCTCTTCATACTTTTATATCTTTCTTGGACTTTGGTTTAGACTATAGTTGGGGGTTTGTCCCGATCCGATGTTCTTTATGATCAGTTATAGTCTTTGTGTGAATACTATGGGCATGGGTAGCGTAGGTATTGGTGTCAGCCTTAGTGTTGATGGTATTAGGGCTGACACTGGTTGGGTGCTTAGTTGGATGTTTGGATAGTTATGGTTATGAACTTTATTAAATGCCTTTTTATTACAATTTGAATAGGGTTATAGGGTGGTTAAGATTTGGTATTGGGGCAATCTTCAGTCTGAGTTAGACTTGAAATGGATGACACGACTAGTCCCTAGTTTGGGTCATGTCATTTTTTGTATTTTTCACCATTTTAACACCAAAAATATGTCCTTAAAGATTTCCAAGGAATGAATCATTATACAAAAACACCCGTAAATCCTATATTTCTCAAAATTGATTCAACACTTAGAAATTTTAGAGAGACAGTTAGGTTATTTTCTTCTCTAAGAAAGAAATAGGGCTTTTCAACTTTCGGCTTCAAATCCAAAGATTTAATCAATGTTTCAAACCTCAGTTCTGTGGGATTTCATGATTGGGTTTCCTTTCACCCATCCAGTCCTAAAAATAACTCAGTTTCTCATGTTTAATTCTCCCATGAAACTCACAGGGTTTCCATGGGAAGCATGAATTTCTTAAGTATTCAGTTTATTTTATTAACTAAACCATGGATATATGTTTATCCATAAATTTATGTATCTTTCCATACTCAAAATTATAAAATCTCATTATATTGATTAATTCTTAACTTTTTGGGCCTGAGTTATGCAATTTCTTGTCATGTTTAGATTTTAATATTGTCATATTTGTTGTATTCTATAGGGATGGTGGGTTATGAACACCCAATGACCTAGGATTTTATGTATACACTTATGAATATTATATTCTACGTCTTACATGTTATTGCATACTTTCATATTATGTATTCATTATGGGTTATTAGAATATTATTATTAAGCATTTTCATTTATCAGTGACATTCAGTTGGTAGTAGTACCTAGCACCGAGTGAACGTAGGGATGGAGGCTCACCTATAAGTCTCCACCCATAAATTAGGTTGAGACCTTTAGTAAAAGTCTTTAAGTTCCAGAAATATTGCACCACCGTAGATTCTCAAGGGTCACCCATCAGAAAAGGATTGGCACCTTATTCCTTTTGGACATCAATTTATTAGATCTATATCAGTTAGTATTTGCACCCTTGAAAAGGTATTGAACACCTATCTAACTAAGGTTATAAGTTATACCTGAGTTAGCTTAGATTAGAATATGTCAGTTAATGGCAGCTCCCATAGTGTGTAATTCATAGTTCAAATTTAGATACATGCATGTCCATGTATTCAGTTGTTCATTTTATCATACATTTTATGTTTATTACTTGGTCTTGTATAACTTAACCATGTTACATGCATATGCATCATGTTTGACCTGTATCACTTATTTCCAATCTCATATACTTAGTACATTCAAAGTACCGATAGGATACTCACTATGCATTATTTTTTCTTATAATTAGGTTCTGGCGCTCAAAATCTAGATCGCACTTAGTACGATTCTACACCATGTTACAACTAGCGAGATTCTCGGTTCATGATAAAATTTTTATCAAAGTAAGATTTAAAGTGTTCTAGGAAGTCTAAAAGTCATGTTAAGTAAAGTCTTATTCTAAGATGTGAAACGTTCCACACTTATGAGTGAGAAGCTATAAAATATCTTAGGAAAAATTTCCTTTATTTCATGATTCATATCATGTGATAGAGTGTGAACTCTATTTAAATTTTCTTCTAACTAAACCTCTACATGTTAATAGAAAATTCCTCCTAAGAGAACTAATAGATAAAGGAATAAGAATCAATAAGCATCACCGCCAGCTCCAGCAAACCCTCTAAATGAACAAGCCTCCTATTTGAAGTTTAGGGTTCCTTTCATTGCATCCGATTAGTCCATGACCACCCAAAATAACGAACAGGTTGTTGCACCAACTGGACCAACTGTGAAAATTAAAGCAACTAGAGTTTGAGACTTTTCTTAAATGAATCCTTTAATATTTTTGGGTCTAAGACTTAGGAAGATCCACAAGAGTTTTTGGATTGTATTCAATAAGTGACTAAAATCATGGGGTGAATTCAACTAATATTGCTAATTTGTTTGCTTATCAATTACAAGGAGTGGCTCAAACATGGTTAAAACAATAGAAGGATAATAGCGGTGCATATGTAGGATCAACATAGTGGAATGAGTTTGTTGCTATATTTTTGGATAGGTTATTCTAACTTGATTTGAGGAAAGCCAAGGTACAAGAATTCATAAACCTAAATCGGGGCAATATGTGTGTGAAAGAGTATTCGCTTAAGTTTAGTCAGTTGGCCAGGTATGCCCCAGCTATGGTTGTGACTGTTGGGCTCGTATGAGTAAATATGTGTTAGGTTTTTCTGAGTACATAGTAAATATGTATAGAATGTCTGTGTTGGTTAAGGATATGGGCATCACCAGATTGATGGTTTATGCTCAATAGATTGAAGAAGAAAAAATCAAGGAGAAGGAATGGAAGAGTAAGAGCGCCAAAACTGGTAATGTTAATTTCTATTATCAGAGGTCATATGGTGGTAATAGTTTTCAATTATACCAGAAATCATTAGCTCTAGCCCTATATTCTTCTAGTGCGCTAGTACCTGAGTTCAGTCAGGATACTTAAGATAAAGTGAAAGGCTCTAAGTCACAGGGTAGTGCTAATTGTGTTCGTACTAACCTAATTTTCAAGATATATGGTAGGAACCACAAGGGTAAGTGTATGGTAAGTAGTGATGCTTATTTTGGGTATGGCAAGTGACGCCACATAATGAGGGAATGCCCAATATCTTAACAGACAGGTAAGTATGCTCATCAATAAAGTTAATCTAACACTTCAACAACTCTAGTAGGTCACCCGACTTAGTAGGGTGCCACATCTAGTGCAATAATAGATTCTATTCCTTTCAGACTTGATAGGATCGGAAGGGTTCTCCTAATATGGTCACTAGTACATTACAAGTTTTTTATATTTATGTTAATGCATTGTTAGACCTCCAAGCCACACTTTTATTTGTGACCCCCCATATAGCAGAATATTTTTAGTGTCAACCTCAAAATCCTCGCATAACCCTTGTCAATTTCTACTCTAATCGATAGTTCAGTCATATCTAGATAGGTATACAGAAATTTCCCAATCACAGTATTCCAGAAATTACCTCAATCAATATTGTAGAGTTAGATATGATTCATTTTGATGTTACGCTTAGCATGGATTGAAATACCCTAGTTTTTGGACCTTAGAAAATAATTCTAGGGATCCAATATGACTCATGGGTATGAGTCGTATGTTGGGGTACGGATGGTATAGTCTAGTTCTATATTAACCAGTGTATGTTTCTGGGATGGATTTTGGTTACTGGACTGGATACAACTTAAGAGTACGAGTTGTATTGGTGGTTATAGATCATTTGGTTTATTAACTTAATCCTAGACTTAATTACTTAGGTTAGATCTAAGTATGAGTGACATACCTTCAGCTATAAGCCAGGGTACGAATCTTACCAGGGACACGTATGGTAGGCAGTGTTCAATCCTCTTGGTATTTTATTTTACTAGGGATACAGGGAATGGATACAGATAGTATGCTATGGTTACTACTTGATTGGATGAGTCGCATACTGGTAAATATTTGGTTCAAGGCTGGAGGTTTAGGATACAAGTGGTGGATACCAATTATGTTGGAGGGTATGACTCATGTGGGTCAGTTGTATCCCTATGATGGGATTTTGGTACAGCTTAAGTAGAGGTATTTTTCACATTTCCCCACTTGTACTAATATGGTCCCACAATTTCAAACCTAATTAGGAAGTTATTTACCATATTATTTTATTCATTAACACTTAGAAACTCATCTAAAATACTCTATAATTCCCTCAAAAGATTTGGGCAAGGTGAGCTAAGGTTTCAATTAAAGGATCAATTTGGGGCTTGTCTTTGTTATTTCCTTCAATCATCATCTTGGTTAAGGCATGTTCTCTTCCCTCATTGTTAGTACTAACTAAAGGCATGGTTTTTATGAATGTTTTCCTGATTTCATTAATGCTATGATTTTTGTTATTAAATATGATTTGGGGGTTTTATGTTAAATGGTTGGTTATGGTTTCCCATGGTTTTGATCATGCTTTAAGATGCATTAATGGTGTTGTTGGATAATTGTATTGGGTAGAATGTTTTAGTGGTAATTCCAATTGGTTTTGGTCATATTATGCCACCAATGTGTTTGACAAAATGCTTATAAAGATATGTTCATTTCATTGGCTTCTTATAATGGAACGCTTGTATGTTTTAAAACATATTGAAGGAATTGTGCATGGTTTAAATGGTTTTGAATGGTAAATGGCTAATTAGCTAGCCTTGTGGGGAACATGAAAATCTTCCAAGTGGCTTAATACAATAAATGGAATGGCACTTGAAAGTCCCCTTAAACCTATAAATGGTTGGCTATGGATGATACTTACAAGTAAATATTGGTATGACAATACCAATATCAATGGCCTTAGCTAATAAATGGATAATGACTTGGTTATTTGGAAATTGATTTTATATGGGCAATAATTATGGGATATGTAGCAAAGCCTTAGAAGGTGGAGATCCCGCGGGGACCAAAACAGAAAACTCATATTTATCGATATGAGGTTGATCTTAGTTACCATCTGCATAATGTCACACTTTATTTTGGGGATGTACTAGTCATCCCATGGGATAGATCCCTGGTCATGCGGCTATTCATATTAGGGCCCTTTCAGCGGTGATTGATGAACCTATATTGACTATGGATAGTTTAGGACGGTAAACTTACATAACCTAGGTAAAGGTTTTAAAGGTATGCTAAACCTGGTCCCCTTTCTCGGCACGGTTGTATATATATATGTATGGTTGTGATGATATGAATAGTTTTACTTTGTTTTATAAATGGCATTATTTTATCCTTACCTTGAGATCATGCTAGCAATCATGTGCTAACCCCATCTGCTAGCAGTTGTATATCCATGCTATACAAGAACTAGGTATTCTACTTCTCCTACATAGTGATAAACTGGAGATCATCATTTGTACAAAAGTGGTGAGATTATATCATTTTTCAAGGTTCAATTTCATGTTATGAATATTTATATACATTTTTGGTTTATTTTGGATATTGGCTTTTGCTGTGGTTGGGGGCATGTCCCAACCGAATTTCATTACTCTTTTGGTTAGAGGCTTTCTGGTACTTCTATTGGCTGGAATGGGTGTGATCGGTATAGGTACCAGCCATAGCATTGGAATAGGATAGGTTGTGTGAATCATCGATCTAAATGTCTCACTTTTTTATCATTTTACATTTTGGGATTGACTATAGTATGTTGTGGAACGTCCTTGGTTATGGCTTAGTTTATGGCCCTTATTTAGTATAGTTTGATTATGGGTATGGGATGGTTGGACTCGATTGGGTTGTTCATGATCGTGATCTTATCGTAGTGTCTTTATGTGAGTTGTTACACTATCTTGTTATATACTCAGAATTCAGCCAATTCTGAGCAGGCAGTTTGAGGTTGGGTTGGGTAATGGGGGTAGTCTCTGGTCCTAGAAGAACTTGGTACTCCTATTATAACAATGCCCAATGGTAGGTTATTTCAATATTGTATAAGAGCCTAGGTTCATGGTCAATTGGAAGTCAATAAAGCCGTGGCAAGTAGAGACTCTTTTAGAGGGGTGTAGCTGTAATACCCCAAAAAATCTAAACCAATATTAGCACTATGTTTCAAGATCATCCATAGTACATCATGGTTCTTTTATAGTTTTATGAGCAAGTTAGATGTATATTAAGTCTTCAAATAATTCCCAGCTATCACACGAATCAAAACATTCTTTACCGATTGAATTCTTTGGATGGAAATTGATATAGTCAACTTCAAATGGGAATATCTCTCTTTATACTATGAATTATTTATCTCATGACCTACCAAAATATATATAATTGAATTATCATTCCAACGATACCAAATTTACCCAAATCCGATTTCGGAACAAAAAGTTATACCTGTTTTACTCCGGCTGCCCGCCTGGCAAATGAGTGATGAAATGAGCTGACGACTTATCACAAGTACAGTAGCTTATCAGCCCATGTCGTTAGGCTTAGATAGAGACCTAAAAATTCCAGCTGCCAGGTGACGACTTGGGATGAGAAGCTATCAAAGATGTGATGGCTTATCAGCCTTGGTCGTAAGCTAATAATTTCAGCAACTGGGAGGTGATTTTGTGGGGGTATTTTGGTCTTTTCCCCTCACTCTAAATACGGTATTAAAGCCCTGATATGACTATTATCCCATTATTTTCTCATTCTCTTCAAGAACAAGAACATTCTCTTCCCAAGGGGTTACACCCTAGTCAAGAAAAGTCAAGAACAAACCTAAGGATTTCTTCAAGAACCTTAATGAAACATTAGATCTCTTTCAAGATTCAAGCCGATTTAACCGCTATTTTTCACGGATCTTCAGTGTAAGGTATCCGTAGTGTTCATCCATTGATCTTTTTCATCCATGGAGTTCAAGAATCAAGTTTTCGATAATAAGTTGTTATTAACTTATTGCGGTATGATTATGTCCATGTTGATGGTTGTTGTTTGGGTTTCAATGTAGTATCTTAATATATTTTCATGAAGTATGTGAGCATGTTAGATGAAATCCATAACTTAAGGTGACTTAGATTATTAAATAGATAAGTATACCTATGCCCAGATTTGTGCATGTAAGGTGTTCGATAAAATGTCTAGAATGATAAAAACAATGTTTTCATGACTCAATAGTGCTTACATGACAAGTCCATGCTACATCACTTATGATTCAACATGAATTCAATGCTATTATTGTATATTGATTGATGTGATATGGAATGCCCATGATCTTGAAGTTATACAAGTATTTACATGTTGTATGTATTCCCTTCCATGTACAAGATGTTTAGGACAATGTGTAGTATGAAATCCCCTAATTATGGAATTATGAGTTATGGATTTTATTTCTATGATAAAAAGTGTCATGCGTGTCAGTTTCCATCTATCGAGTCCTGGGGGTACTTGTTCCTGGCAATTTAGCTATTGGCCTAGAGCCATGTCAGGTTTCACGATACTCTCAGTCAAGCCATGATCCATAAAATCATTCAACCATATGACTAAGGAAATCTCAGAAATCTCAGAAGTTCAGTAATCTCAGTGAATTCAGTATTCCAAGTAAAATATTAGTAACTACAGTACTCTCAGTCAGCCCTCAGACATCAGTACCTTCCGTCAGTCAACGGAACTTAGTAAACTCAGTTTGTTTCTACTAAACAATACCACTAGTATCAGTTCAGCTAATCAGTTCAGTGTCTTCTAGATGGGAGTAGGATTCAGCACAAAGTGAGCCTAAGGATGGGGACTTACCTGCTAGATAGGAATGAGATCCCTACAAGCAATCCCTAAGCTCCAAAACCACGTAGAAAACATAGGTACAAGATTTAACCCGTTAGATAGGACTGACATACTCAGGGATCACCCATTAGAACATTTAAATGTATAGGATTGATCCTAAGACTCACCAGTGGTGCGGTACTGACACCTCTCCAATCGGGGTTACAAGTTGGACCCCAGACTAACTAGAAAGGGGCATGTCGGTTAGATGATTACATCTCACAGTTTCAGTTGCAAAATAAAGATTGTCAGATAGAGTAAATTTAGCTCAGTAGTATAGATTCAGGACTGTTCGATACAGTCAATCCTTATCATTATAAATAGACTTTGGGATCACCCATTAGATGGGACTAATCTTAACTTTGTTTAATTAGTATCAGCATAATTAGATTTAGAGATTACCCTCTATGTAGGACTGATCTTAGACTAAGTCAAATAATTTTTATCATCAGTATCATCAGATTCAGAATCACTTACTAGATAGGACTGATCTCAGATTTAGTTACTTAGACATAGTATGAAACTTATCTAGTTCCATCATATTTAGGACTGTCAGATACGGTCACTCATGTTATCAGTTATGTTAATTATCAGAACTCATGTTATTAGTATTCAACTTCAGGACTGTCAAATACAATCAACCAGACTAGTTCTTCATAATCAGAACTATTAGACATAGCTATTCATATATCATTATCATAATTTAAGTCCCACAGTATTCAATAATATAGTATCAGTCTTTCTCACTCATCAGTAACTCAGAAGTCAATATCAGTAAACTCAGTAGTCAGAACTCGATATTAGTCATATCACGATGTCAGTAGCAGTTATGTATGCCTGCATGTATTCTCACATTCATGTTAGTTAGTCAATTAGTATTGCTCATGCATATGAACCTATTGCATTCAGCCTACCTCACTTGTATGCAAGTACATTCAATGTACTGACGTATTTGTACTATGGTGTATTATACCATAGGTTTAGAAGCACATCAGTAGCATCCCAGTTCAACAGTCAGAGTCAGTTGTGTATCCTCATCCTTCGAGGATATGATGATTATATTACTATTTTAGGGTTTAGTCTATTTCAGTAGTTGGAGTTATTTAGGGACATGTCCCATCAAGTCGTTATTTAGACAACTTTAGAGGTTTTTAGACTATAGTATGTTTAGACTGTTATCTCAATTGTTTTAGTATTGTTATATCCTATTTTTAGTTATGTATTAGTATTGAACCTTATGGCCTTTCAGTTCCTATTTCCATATTATACAGTGTTTCATGTAGTATACAGGTATAGATATCAGTCATGGGTTATCTTGTTGTCCTTCAGGGTCATGAGCACCATGTAGCATTCCAGTTAAGAAAATTAGGGCACTACAAACTTTGTATCGGAGCCAGGTTCAATACTATCCTAGTATGTCTGAAAAGCCATATCTATTAGAGTCTTATACATGCATGTGTTGTGTGCTACACTTATGTATAGGAGGTTATGAGATGTTTTAGGAACAATTTCCCTTCTTTCATGATTCAGATTGTGCTATATAAAGGTTTCCTAAGAAACTCATGTAGATTCTCATCATGCTCCACTCATGGCAACTCCACCTTAATTTTATGGTATCAGAAATACTGAAGCTGAAGTCCTACAAATAGGGCTTTCTCATAGACTCCCTACAGACAGTTATGGGATTTGCCACATGCTAAGATATTATCCCCCAGTTCCATTATGTTCCAAAGTTGTATGGATCTCATTCAAGATCATGAGAACTCATTCTCGAACCTAGATTTAGATATTCCACCAGATACCTTCTTAGAATCCTATGATAGCATATGACTAGAATTAGAAGCATAAACCCAATGGTTTAGCAGTAATGGAATTGGGATAATGTTATCCAGATTGATTAGATTATGTATTCATTGAGAGAGTTGTGCCAGAATGAATCAGTAAGCTTGAATAGTGTGAGTTAGAAATTTAAGTTTATTGACTTGAAATTAAGCATGGAGGTATGAATGTGATATTGATAGTATGTGAGAAAACAGAGGCGAATGATGTATTTAGTAAGGCGAGCATATGTTGATCAGAGTTTAACTATGCTATGATGATTACAGTTCAGTTCGGATATTAGTTTAGTGTTCACAGACTTATGATGATGGGTTAAAGCCAAGGGGGAGATGGTAGATCAAGTACCCAAGTTAGAATATAAGATTTCTGTAGTAGTGCCAGTATGTACAGAAAAGCAGTTAGGGAAGATAATTCCCAACCCATCCTTATCTCAGTGTAAAGTTTTGAACTCCAGTTAGCATGATGCCTATGCGTGCTTTATGTCTCAGTTCCATGAACATAACTTATATTCACGCTTTCAATAGAATCATGTAAGATTCCATTTTCCAGTATAAGAGGTTCAGTTCCATTCCCCTCAGTAATACAAATTATGTCCCATGAATGTAGAAAGCTCCCAGCTCAGGTCGTGCAGCTCATGACTCATGTACACATGTCACGTTTTACATATTTCTCAGCTTACATGACTCATGTTACACTACTATTGATTAGTTATTCCACGATATGTCATGTATATCCTCAGTTCAGACCTTTTGGGTACATCCATATTGTTGATATCCTATTCCTCAAGCCTCAGTCATGTGTCAAGTTCATCTAGTGTCCATTCATGTTTTAATTCCTCTTGATTTAACCTCTTCACTAAGCTCTCTTTGTGATAACAATGTAGTGATAAGCAGTTGCTTAGATAAGTGAGAGAGTAACTGATACATGTTAAGAGAAGATTGTTGCATGCCCATTTTACATGAGGGTGTAATTATGGAGATAGGCTTAAATGTCATGGTACTATGCAAATAAATGACTAGAAAGAGATTGTACTTAGAAATCAGGAAAATTTCAGAGTGTGAGTGTAAATTGAGATCCTTGACTTATGACAGCCTTCATTATGCGACTATCATTACTCTATTGCCATCTTAGTTACAATCTTAGTTATAATATATGCTTGAGTTCAGTAATCATCTTAGTTCTTATGTCATGCCTCGGTTTTAGATCTCATATAATCAATCGCACTTCAGTTCCCAGGTGCCTTGCGTATCACCTCAGCTTCCCTCAGTAGCTTAGCCATGTCAGTATTCTGTAAGGAACCTAGCGTCCCTAGGGGAAGATACGGTATGATTCCCTAAACATTTATAACATAAGCATTCAATTCTCTCTTTATGTAATGAATCCAGTATAGAGTAGGGTATATTCATAAGTTTACCTTTAAGCTCCAACCTCAGTTGCACGCCATCTATTACAGACTCAGTTCTGTTCATGTATCACGTTCCAGAATTAGTTATGTTCTTGTATTTCCACTCATGCATATTAATTAATTAGTCTTAGACTCATCGGTATTTTTAGTTCAAGGTAATAGTCTTCCTTGAAGTTACTCATTCTTATGTTTAGATTTCAGTAACAAATTTTGTAGTTAGTTCTATGCTCAGTTTTCAGTTCAAACTTTGTATCTTTTGCATTACATGTTCATTCGCATATTCATGAGTCAGTTTAGTTATGTGTTCACACATCATACGTTCAAATAGGCATTCATGAATCAGTTGACTCAGTAATGCATGCATAAATTAGTTACTCATGCATCAGATATGCATTCATGAATCAGTTGACTCAGTCATGCATGCATGAATCAGTTACTCATGCATCAGATATGCATGTTCAGTATGACGTATTTAGCTTCTCAGTCATGTCAATCCCAAAACAATGTTTTAGTAGTGTATGTCTTGTATGTACTTCAGTTGATTTTTTTTTCCATCTCAGTCATTCTCATTCGAGGACGAATATTCCCAAGGGCAGATACTGTAATACCCCAAAAAATCAAAATTAGTATTAGTGCCATTTTTCAAGATCATGCATAGTACATCAAGGTTCTTTTATATTTTTATGAGCAAGTTATATGAATATTAAGTATTCAAATAACTCTCAGCTATTAGATGAATCAAAACATTCCTTACCAATTGAATTCTTGGGAAGGATATTGTTATAGTCAAATTCAAATGAGTATATCTCTTGTTATACTATGAATTATTGATCTCATCACCTATCAACAGATGGGTAGTTAAATTATCTTTCCAACGATACCAATTTCACCCAAATCCAATGTCGGAGTAAAAAGTTATACCCATTTTACTCTGGCATGTCCGCCTGGCAAATGAGTGGCGACATGAGCTAACAACTTATCACAAGTCTGACGACTTATTAGCCCATGTCGTCAGGCTTAGATATAAACCAAAAAATTCCAGCTCCCAGGTGTCGACTTGGGCTGATGAGCCATCACAGATGTGACGGCCTATTATCCTTGGTTGTCAGCTGATAATTTCAGCAACTGGGAGGTGATTTTGTGAGGGTATGTTGGCCTTTTTCCCTCACTCTAAACACGATATTAAAGCCCTGAGAAGGCTATTATCCCATTATTTTCTCATTCTCCTCAAGAACAAGATCACTCTCTCCCAATGGGGTTAAACCCTTGTCAAGAAAAATCAAGAACATGCCTAAGCATATCTTCAAGAACATTAAAGAAGCATTAGATCTCTTTCAAGATTCAAGCCGATTTCACCACTAGTTTTCATGAATCTTCAATCTAAGGTATGCTTAGTATTAATCAATGGATCCCTTTTAACCATGGAGTCCAAGAATCAAGTTTTAAATAATAAATTGTTATTATCTTGTTGTGGTATAATTATGTCCTTGTTGATGGTTGTTATTTGGGTTTCAAGGTAATATCTTAATGTATTTTCATGAAGTATGTGAGCATATTAGATGAAATCCATAACTTTGGGTGACTTAGATTGTTAAATTGATAAGTATACCTTTGCCCAGAGTTATGCATGTAACGTGCTTGATAAATATCTAGAATGATAAAATCCATGTTTTCATGACTCAATAGTGCTTACTTTTTAAGTCTATTCTATATCCCATATGATTCAACATGAATTTCATGCTATTGTTGTGTATTGATTGTTGTGATGTGGAATGCCCATGACCTTAAAGCTATGCAAGTATTTATATGTTATATGCATTCCCTTCCATGTATAAGATGTTGAGGATCATGTGTAGCATGAAATCCCCTATTTATGTTATTATGAATTGCGGAATTTATTCCTTTGATCAAGAAGTCTCATGTGTGTCAGTTTCCTTCTATCGAGTCCTAGGGGTATTTGTACCCAATAACTTAGTTGTGTTCCTAGATCCATGTCATATTTCACGATACTCTCAGTCAAGCCATGATCCATAGAACTCAACAAACCATATGACTAAGGAAATCTCAAAAATCTCAGTAGTTTAGCAATCTCAGTGATTTTAGTATTCTAATTAAAATCTCCGTAACTACACTACTCTTAGTCAGTCCATAGACATCAGTAACTTTCGTCAGTCAACGAAACTCAGTAAACTCAGTTTATCTTTGCTAACTAATAACACTAGTATCAGTTCAACAAATCAATTCAGTTCAGCTAATCAGTTAAGTTTAGTTGATTAGTTCAGCTCAATTAATTAGTTTAGTGTTTTTTAGATAGGAGTAGAATTCAGCACCGAGTGAGCCTAGGGATGTGGACTTACCCACTAGATTGGACTGAGATCCCTAGAAGCAATCCCTAAGTTCAAAAAATATGTGACCAGTGTAGGTACAAGATGTCACTTATTAGATAGGACTGACATACTCAGGGATCAACCGTTAGCACATTTAAATATATAAAACTGATCCAAAGGGTCACCCGCTAGGTTAGGACTGACTCCACAATAGTTGTCTTTACCAGTGGCATGGTACTGATGCCCTTCCAATTGGAGTTATAGTTCAGAACTTAGACTAGCTTGAAAGGGGCATGTCCATTCAATGAACACATCCCATAGTTTCAGTTATAGAATCAATAATGCCAGATACAATCAATTTAGCTCAGTACTACAGATTCAGGACTGTCGGATATAGTCAATCCTTATCAATATAAATAGACTTCGGGATCACCCATTAGATAGGACTGATCTTAACTATGGTCAATCAGTATCATCATAATTTGATCCAGAGATCACCCACTAGGTAGGACTGATCTCATATTAAGTCAAATCATCTTTATTATCAGTATCATCATATTCAGAGATCACCTGCTAGATAGAACTAATCTCAGATTTTTTCACTCAGATATAGTATGGAACTCACCTAGTTCCATTAGATTCTGGACTTTAAGATATAGTCACTCATGTTATTAGTTATGTCACTTATCAAAACTCACGTTATCAATATTCTGCTACAGAAGTATTAGATACAATCAACCAGACCAGGTCTTTATAAACAAAACTGTTAGACACAATTATTCATGTATCAATAGCATAGTGTTATTCCTTCTGTATTTAGTAATATAGTATCAGTCCTTCTCACTCATCAGTGACTTAGAAGTTAATATTAGTAAACTCAGTAATCAGAACTCGGTATTTAGTCCTATCACGATGTTAGTTACAGTTACATATGCATGCATGTATCTCACGTTCATGTTAGTCAATTAGATAGTATTTTTCATTCATATGAACCAATTGCATTCAGCTTACCTCACTTGCATATAAGAATATTCAAAGTAGTGACGTATTTGTGCTATAGTGTCTTATACCATAGGTTTAGAAGCATGAGCTCTAGAGCATCAATAGCATCCTAGTTCAGTAGTTAGAGTCAGTTGTGAGTCCTCATCCTTCGATGACTTGATGATTAGATTACTATTTCAATTTGTAGTCTATTTCAGTAGTTGGAGTTTGTTAGGGACATGTCCCATCAAATCTTTATTCAGACAAGTTTAGAGTCTTTCAGACTATAGTATTTTAGATAGTTATCTCAGTTATTTTGGTATTGTTATACCCTATTTTTAGTTCTGTATTAGTATTAACCTTATGGCCCTTCAATTTATGTTTCTATATTATATAGTATTTTTTGTAGTATACAGGTATAGACATCTGTCATGGTTTAGCTTGTGGTCCTTCGGGGTCATTAGCACCGTTTAGCAATCCGGTTTAAAAAATTAGGGCGTTACAGTAGCATGCCACACTCATAAATAAGAGGCTTAAGGCATTTAAGAATGTTTCACTTTTTTGGTATTCTATTTTCAAGCTTAGAGTCTGATACCAGAAAAATGGCCATCTTATCTTTTGATGACAACTTTAGAGCCCAACACACAGAGGCTCAATACTTTTTCACCTAGAGGATATGAGAACATGAATAGAGGACCAGTTTTGAGAATACCATTAAACAAATCCGTGTATAGAAGATTATGTGGGGGCTTACATTTGATGCCAATTCGAGACTACAAGTTTTGAAGTGTGACCCCATGGTTTTGAATCATTGAAGAAGCACCCTTCATTAAGGGTATTTTGGGGTTTTCATATGTTAAATAAACAACCCATGACCTCCCCTTTCATTAAGGGTATTTTGGTCTATTCTACTATGTAATAAGCTAAGCTATATAGTCTCTTATTAGGTCTTTTCTCTTTAGTTTTTGAAGGATGAATGTATGAAGCACTTGAAAATCCTCTCCTTTGAGAGTAGAACAGCTTAGTATAGTCTTTGTTAGGGCTTGGAAAAGTCATCCTTAGTATAGGGCTTGGAAAAGCCAATATTGAGCTTTGCTTGGAAACGATGGATCTTGAGGTGAGTTGATTTCCTTGGCGGTCACCGTGAGAGTGTGGTTTTGATTATTACATTCATTAGGGTTCCTGTTGAAATACACTTGGTTATTAATATTTTAATAATCTTGGTCTCACTATCTATCCTTTCATTATTTTGCAAATTCGTGTATTTTTGTGTTTGTCATGTTGTATCCCTTTGTGTTGCTTGTTCTTCTCCCATTAAGTGGACTGTTTTGGCATCTTGGTGTGGTGTTTTTTTATCATTTCGTATCAGATCCACCATTTATTTCATTCCCACGAGATCAATCTCGGGTTTGTTCACTCAAAAACAAAAAAACATTTGATGAAAAGCTGAAAAACTCAAAAATAGTAATCTGCCCACATTTTTGTGTTTAGGGTAAAATTTGAAGCCTAGTTTTCGTGTGATTTTTTTGTGTTTTATGTGTTCTGTTGTTATATCTTTGTTTCCTAACATTAGAAGAGGTTTCCATGGTTGAAAATCTACAAAAGAAGTTATTCTACGGGTTCGGTGTGTTGGTCGAAGTATTATTGTTGTTTGGCCAAATTTGAGTCTAGATTTAGGTATTGTTTTGATTGTCTTTGTTGTTTCTTGTGTTGGTTCTATTTCCCTCTAACACTACTTGAGTCTAATCCAAGTTCTTGAGGAAAAAAATTGCAAGTTGTTGTGGTAAGAGTGGACGGTTTTGTTGTTGTTCTTGTTGAAGTTCTTGTGTTGTGTTGAAGAAGTCTTGTAAAAGGTTTTTGTTTGATCCAAATTCAAAGGAAAGTGAGTGTGGACTCTTTTTTGTCTTAAAACAACTTTCAAGACATTACCAAAGAGGAAAAAGAACAAAAGACCTCCCAAAAGTCTTCATACCAAAAAGGATTAAGTTTATTTTTCAAGACAAGCCAAAAGAGAAAAGGGGGACAAGAACTCTAAAAGGTTTTCTTGCCATAAAGGTGAAAGTTGGTCAAGGTTTGAATTTTGAAAAAAAGTACTTAAAGTCTTATTTGTTAACCTACAAAAACTTAAATTCCCCCATCTTTGTGAAATTTGAACAACCAAAACTGTGGAACAAAAATTTTCAACTTCGACAATATTTTTTTGTCTATCTACCAATAGTCGAGTGCCACATCATCAATAGCTTAAGAACGTTGGAATTCCTAATTTCACTTTTTTAATTCTATTGGTTTCCATTTTGTTAGTTCTCATACTAATTAGCAAACTAGTAAATACCTACTAGATTGTAGATTAGTTTTTGAGTATGTTTTCTTTCGTGTTAAGCATTGTATTTTGTGCTTTTCTCATTTATAAGTCATAGTATTTTCTTTGTTTCAAGTTCATAAGTAAACTTTTTTTTCTTGTCTTGAGTCGATCAAACAATAATTCATTCCGACCGCCAAGTAGAATTGACATCCTATTGACTACCGGAGTATAAGCAACTTACAATATTCGCCACTCCAATTGTGAGAATCATAAAGGTGGGTGTATACGAGTGTTAGTGAGGAGATTTTCCTACTAATCTTGTTTGTTCACTGTGTAGTTACAAAGGTGATATAAGGGGAATATGTCTTCGATAGCTAGGGATTATTGTGACTACAATATGGGAGACTAAGATTATAGTGAGGGATTTTATGTCTGCGAAGTTGAGAGAGATTACGGAGGCTATGAAAATAGCCATGATAAAACTTGGACAGATTTAAGAGTTATTGTTTTGAGGGAGAAAATGAGGTGAATGAAGTGCCTATTTCTTATGGTGGACTTGGATATGACGTAGGACCTCCTGATGGATCTTATGATGACATTGAGGCATGTGAGGATTCTTATACTTCTCACTCCGAACCTAGATTTGGTGTTAGGTATAACCCTTTCGTTTTCAAAGCTTATGAGAGCTATGATGAAATTTCACTTGAGGAGTGTGCAGATTCATATGCTCTTCCTTTTTGTACTTCTTATCAAGGTCGATATAGTATGAATGGTTATACTAGCTCTAGTGGAGGTTGTCCAACGAGAAGAAGAGGGTATGCATCACCAAAATTAAGGGGTACTCATGTTCTTTACAATGCTAATCCGAGAAGGAGTGTACACTTCGGAAAGGTGACCATTTGTGGGTTATCGGGCTGCCTTGTTGTGTTAAACTATAGGTACTATATTAACAACAACGTTCCATCCATGATTGACTACTTGGGGTTATTTTGCGAGCCTTCACTTGTTCAATATTTCTTGGATGGGTTTAAGGTTGCCAAAAGTGTCAAAGTTGCCTTCTCCCAACTTGAATACCATGAGGAGGTATGGTGCGATATTCTTCCATTGACATATGGTCATGTATGCTTAAGTGCTAATTGGTTTGCACAACATAGCGTTCCAAATGTGCAAAATTGACCTAATGTTGTAGGAGACTAGTAGGGAAATCACCTCGTGACATACATGCTACCCAAGGCGCAAAGAGAAGTAAATACTTACTCCAATCCAAATGCTTATGAGATACAAATGATTGAGAGGAGTAAAGATGTGAAAGGTGGTAATCCAAGAGTGGAAAAAGGAGAGATTTTCTGGAGCGAAGTGAGGGGATTGCCACCAAACCGATCTAACATTCTTTGTCCTTCTATTTCTAAGAACATTTTTCTAGGTACTGACATGGCAAGTGAAAGAGCACAATGCCGAAGTGAAGTTGCTGCCCAAGCTTGTAGAGGACTTTCACAACACGCAAAGAAGAGTCAACTCAAGAACTTTAAGGTAAAATAGCTAATTCTTACACTTTTGTGCATGTGAATGATAATTGTGTGGCTAGTAGTCCAATGAATGTGAGTAGTAGCTTAATTACTTATGAGTCAAATGATTCTTTGCCTTTTATTGATGATGTACATATTCTGAGTTTGGATACACCAGTTGATCCTATTGATTACCAAATTGACTCTTCTTGTAAGATCAATTTTCACCACTTGAGTATGTGTGTGATGTGATTAACAAACTCAAGTAAGTGAAGCATTTGAAAAAGTTATGCTTGAAACCACTTTGAAACTTGATATTGATCTCTTAGAGAGTGAGGAACTTGCTTGTTCCAAATCATCCCTTTGGTTGGATCATGCACTCATTAGGTATAATGTCTTGTTTGAAAATGTTATAAACACTCCTAATGAGCCTAGTAGTGAAAAAGATGCTATAGCTTACCTTGGAGGCTATAGCCTATATGTTAACCTACTATGGTGTAATAACATTCTTCCTAAAGATGGAAATCTCTTCTTGGAAGATGAGAGTACTCTTAAGGGTAAGGAATACGTAGTCTTAGAAGTTACTCCTTCTACTTTGTGTAACTGTGTTGTTGAGACAACTGATGGTGATGATTGGGAAACTAGTACTGAGTACACACATGAGGGCACCTTAATAGAAGCCGACTTGACAGATACATTTCTCTACTTTCTATTTTCTTTCGATGATATGTATGCTATTATAGAGAGTATGTTATTTAGTTTGAGTGGAGACCACGGGAAAGGGGAGTGTTTTCTAGACCCGTGTCTATGGCCACTCTTCCCGTTTAACCTCGGTGCCAAATATGGAAATGGTTATGTTGGTGCAACCAACTTATTTATTGGTCTATAGGACAAGCAAAGTGTCACTCTTGGTGAATCCCATAACCAAATATGTCCAACCTAGGCATGTTGAGATAATTTGTTGTCCTAACCATAACCCTCATGCCATGAGGAGTTTATATTTGTTTGTCCTCTCTTCAGTTTTGCAAGGTTTTGATTCAAGGTTGAATCTTTTCAAGAAGGGCAGGATGATACAAGATAAATGGCCATCTTATCTTTTGATGACATCTTTAGAGGCCAACACATAGAGGATGAAGATGTCACCTTGAGGTTATGAGAACATACATGGAGGACCCATTTTGAGCATGCCATTAAATAAATCCATGTGTTGAAGATTGCGTGGGGCTTACATTTGATACCAATTCAAGACTACAAGTTTTGAAGTGTGACCCCAAGGTTTTGGAGCATTGAAGAAAAACCCTTCATTAAGGGTATTTTAGGGTTTGCCCATGTTAAAGAAACAACCCATGACCTCCTCTTTACTAAGGGTATTTTGGTCCATTATACTATGTAATAAGCTAGGCTATATAATCTCTTATTAGGTATTTTCTCTTTATGTTTTGAAGGATGAAAGTATGAAACACTTGAAAATCCTCTCTCTTAAGAGTAGACCACCATAGTGTAGTCTTAGTTAGGGCTAGGAAAAGCCATCCTTAGTATAGGGCTTGGAAAAACCAATATTGAGCTTTGCTTGAAATGGTGGATCTTGAGGTGAATTGATTTCCTTGGCGGTCACCATAAGAGTGTGGTTTTGATTATAACATTCATTAGGGTTAGTGTTAAAATACACTTGGTTTTTAATCTTGTTCTAATCTTGATTTCAATATCTATCTTTTCATTATTTTACAAATTCATGTGTTTTTGTGTTTGTCATCTTGTATCCCTTTGTGTTTCTTGTTCTTCTCACGTTAAGTAAACTATTTTGGCATCTTGGTGGGCTGTTTTTGTTTTAGGGTCTTAGTCCTGGAATCTTCTCTAATCCTTATATGTTCATCTTTCATATCATGCCTTGTAGATTTATAATATAAGGAAATTCTTCTATCCCATATGGGGGTAATGCTAAATGAGTGCATCCTACTTTTGGAGTTCATCTTCGATCTCATGGTCCTATCCCTAATAGTTTCTGAGTTCCACCAGTTGCTGCTATTCCTCCTTAAGGGGAGGCCGCCAATGAGGATTTTTGCTAGTCTATTCATGCTATAGCTAAATTAGTTACTTCTAAGGGTGAGTGGGATATAACTGGTGTGTTGTCTACTAATGCCACAAGGGTTGGCCAATTTATAGAGATGATTCATCCCACTTTTTATAGAATGAAGGTGAAGAAGGATCTATATGGCTTCTTATATGACATGGAGAAGATATTTTAGATGATTCAGGCAACCAATGTGAAGAGGGTAAACTTTACAACTTATCAATTTAAACAGGTTGCATATCAGTAATATGAAGAACGGTATAGGGATAGAGGAGATGTTAAGGAGTTATCCTTATAGGATGCCTTTTCTAGTGTTTTTCGGGAACGCTTATTTCCCTAAGAATTGAGGGAAGCAAAGATAGGAGTTTGTGAACCTTAAGAAGGGGAGAATTTTTTCAAGGACTATGCCTTGAATTTTTACCGATTGTGAAGCTATGCTCTTGCTTTATTGGTTGACATACGGATTAGGATGAGAAAGTTTTCTTATAGAATAAATTGAGATCTTATTTTAGAGAGCCAAAATACATTACTGATTAAGGATATAGATATATCTAGGTTGACTATTCATATGCAGCAGGTAAAGGATAAAAAAAAGAAGCAGGCAAAGTTTGGGAATAGGCAGGTAAGAGGACCAGGTTTTCTGACCAGTGAGGTGTACAGTCTCAAGGTAGTCAAGTAGCAAAAATAGTGGGGGAGTTCTGGTTCCTACTCTTCTGCTGGTTCTCCTTTATTGTTGGGCAACAGGCGTTATCATGGTGGTGATAATTTCTGGTACAGGGTGCCTAATCTCAGGAGAGTGAAGGTAAGTTTGTTTCTTTCTTTCCTCCTTGACAGTTATGTGGTCTTCCTCATCAGGGATATTGGGATAAAGAAAAGGAAAAATTTTTCATGTATGGATAAAAAGGCCATCAGCTCAAGAATTATCCAATTAATAATGTTACTACTGGGGTGAATAAGATTCCAGTAGCTTTATCTTCTGCTCCTATGCCTAGTGGTGTTACATCTTCTTCTGTTACTTCTCATAGTTCAAGTATTGGTTAGAATAGGTTGTATGCTTTGGTGTCCCAAGAGGAATTTAAGGAATCACCTGATGTTGTTACTGGTATGTTACAGCTTTTCTATCATGATATATATTATTTTCTAGATCCAAGTTCCACTCTCTCCTATGTGACTTCTTATGTGCCTATATATTTTTGTTTCAATTTGGAAGTTATTTCAGATCCTTTTTCTATTTCTAGCCCAGTAGGTGACTCAGTTATTGCTAAGAGTCTATAGGGGGGGTGTGGTATCTATTGGTGGCAAGCAGACCTTGGTGGATCTATTTGAGTTAGATATGGTGGATTTTGATATTATTCTGGGGATGGATTGGTAAGACTCTTGTTATAGATCCTTGGCTTGTCATACCCATAGGGTTATCTTTAGGTTCCCTGGTGAACTAATTCTCGAATGAGAAGGTGTTTCTTTAGCTTCTCGGGGGGGGGGGGGGTTATTTCTTATCTTAGAGCTTAGAGGTTTATCTCCAAAGGTTGATTTACCACATGGTCTAGGTTAAAGATTTTAACTTAGAAGGTCTTTTTTCTAGTCAGTTCTAGTTGTTAATGAGTTTCCCGAGGTCTTTCCAGATGATCTTCTTGGTGTTCTTTCGGATAAAAAAATAGAGTTTGGTATTGATCTAATTTTGAACACTCCTTCATTTTTTATTCCTCCATATAAAATGGCTCTGGCTGAGTTAATGGAACTCAAGGATAAACATAAGGATCTTTTGGATAAGGGCTCTATTCATTCTAGTGTATCTCATTGGGGTGCACCAGTGTTGTTTAGGAGTAAGAAGGATGGTTCCCCTTGGATGAGCAGTGACTGTAGGCAGTTGAACAAGGTGATATCTAAGAACAAGTATCCTCTTCTGAGGATTAATGATCTGTTTGACCAGTTGCATGGTGCCAAGTTCATTTCTAAGATATATCTTTGGTCTAGGTAGAGGTGGATATCCCTATTATAGCATTTATTACTTTGTATAGGCACTTTCAATTCTTGGTAATGTCATTTGGGTTGACAAATGGTCTAGCGGTGTTTATAGATTTGATAAATAGAGTATTTCATCAGTATTTAGATCTCTTCATAATTGTGTTTATTGATGACTTTATTTTTATTCAAAGAGTGAGGTAGATTATCCTAATTACCTTGGTGTTGTGTTGCAAATCTTAAAGGACCAGCAGCTGTATGCCAAGCTCTCCAACTTTGAGCTTTGGTTGAATGTTGTAACTTTCTTGGGTTATATTATCTCTAGTGAAAGGATCATGGTAGATCCATAAAAGGTTGTTGTGGTAAAGAGGTGGCCTAAACCTATGACTCCATCTGACATATTGAGCTTCTTAGGTTTAACAGAGTATTGAAGGCTGTTTCTGAAAAGCTTTACATCGATAGTTGCTCCTTTAACTAAGTTAACTCAGAAAAAGGTTAAGTTTTCTTGGTCAAATACTTGTAAGGGGAGTTTCAAGAAGTTAAAGGATAATTTAACTGTGTCGCCAATTCTAACTTTGCCAGAAGGCAATGATGGGTTCATAGTATACTATGATGCATCTCAAGTAGGTCTTGATTTTGTTTTAATATAGTATGGAAAGGTGATTGCCTATGCTTCCAGACAGTTGAAGGTAAATAAGAGAAATTATCATACTTATGATTGGGACCTATTGGCGGTTGTGATTGATTTGAAAATATGGCAACAATATTTGTATGGTGTTCACATGGATATCTTTTTTGATCAAAAGAGTCTATAGTATCTGTTCACCCAAAAAAGCTTAATCTCAGGTAGAGAAGATGGCTTGAGCTTCTCAAGGATTATGATATCAGCCTTCACTATCACCCACGTAAAGGTAATATGGTTGTTAATTCTTTTAGCAGGTTATCCATGGGGATTTTGGCTCATGTGGTAGATGGAAAACGAGATTAGTGAAGGATATTCACAACTTGGCTAATCTAGGATTTTGCATCTTCGACTCCAAGGATGATGGTGTGGTGGTACTAGAAGTGATTCGATTCTCTCTTAGTGCAATGATTAAGAAGAAGCACGTATTAGATCCTATCTTGATTAAAATAAAGAGTGACATTAGTGGTTAAAATGTAGTGGTGTTTGAGATCAGTGGTAATGGTAGTTTACAGTACAAAGAGAGGTTGTATATTCCTGATGTCGATGGGTTATGACAAAGGGTTTTTGCTATGGTACATTGGTCTCTCTAATTTGTTAATCCTAGTTCGACTAGGATGTATCATGATCTCAAGGATATCTATTGGTGGAATGGCATGAAGAGGGATGTGTCTGATTTTTTGGCCAAGTGCATGGTGTGTCAATAGGTTAAGGTTGAGCATATGAGGCCAAGAGGGTTGTACCAAGAAATTTATTTTCCTGAATGGAAGTGTGAAGTGATTAACATGGACTTAGTTACAAGTCTTGTTTGGTTTTAGAGTTAATATGATTTGATTTTGGTTATCATGGATAGGATAACTAAGTCTTCACACTTTTTGCCAGCGCGAACTACCTTTTTGGCAGGGATTTTGCGAACCTGTATCTTCAAAAGATTGTAAAGTTGCATGGGGTGCCTATTTCAATTATATTTTTTCATGGCATGCAATTACTTGTCACTTCTGGTGGTCTTTTCAGAGAGGGTTGGGGACTAATGTGAGTCTTGAGTACTGCATTTCATTAGTAGACAGATGAACAAGCATAGAGAACTATTCAGACATTGAAAGATATTCTTTGGGCCTGCGTGATTGATTATGGTGGTAATTGGGTTAAGCATCTAACTTTGGTGGAGTTTTGCTTACACAAATATCTACCATTCTAGTATTGGTATAGCCCCCTTTGAGGCATTATATAGTAGGAGGTGTAGATCTCCTATTGGTTGGTTTGAGCTTGGTATGGTGGACATGTTTGGTCCGATTTGGTCTACCAAGCTATAAAGAAGATGAAGGTTGTTAAGGAGAGGCTTAACGCTTCCTAAAGTCACCAAAAGTCCTATGCAGATGTTATGAATAAAGACTTGGAGTTTGAGATTGGGGATAAGGTTTTCCTTAAGGTATCACCAATGAAAAGAGTAATATGGTTTGGTAAGAAAGAGAAGGTCAGTCCTCGGTATGTGGGTCCTTATGAGATCTTGCAAAAAGTTTGTAATGCTTTTTATGAGCTAGAATTCCCTTCTATTTTAAGCTTATTTTATTCGGTCTTTCATGTTTCTATGTTGAGGAAGTGCATTGCTGGTCCTTCTTCGGTTGTTACCTTAGAAGGATTGGGTCGCACTGATTCCTTGTCTTAGGAAGAAGTCTCGGTTGAGATTTAGATAAGTAGGTTCATTAGTTGTAGAATAAGGATGTGGATTCGGTTAAGGTTCTTTGGAGGAACCATAAGGTAGAAGAAGCTACATGGGAAGCGGAAGAGGACATGAAGTCCAAATATCTGCATTTGTTTTCTGCTCCTAGGATTCATACGAAAAGTATGTGTCTTCAACATATCTTTACTTTTAGAGTTTGTTAAAGGAAAAATTTATATCCTTGCCTCACTTCTTTCAAACTTTTTTTATGATTAGGAATATGTTTGATAACAATATCAATGTCCTTGGCCAATAAATGGCGGGATGTGTAGCTAAACCTTGAAAGGTGGAGGTCCCGGGGAGGACAAAAACTAGAAACTCATATTTGTCGATATGAGGTTGGACTTGGTGTCTGGCTGCATGATGTCAGACTTTATTTTGGGGATGTACTAGTCATCCCATAGGATACTTCCCTTGTCATGGGGCGACACGCACTGGGGCCCTTTTAGCAGGAGGAGCTAAAGCCATATAGCCTATGGGTAGTTTAGGATGGCAAAGCTACATAGCCCGGGTAAAGGTTTTAAAGGCATGCTAAACCCGATCCCTTTTCCCGATATGATTATATATATTTATGGTTGTGTGTATATGGATAGTTTTACTTGGCTTTATAAATGGCATTATCTTATCCTTACCTGAGACTATGCTAGCGGTCACTTGCTAACCCCATCAACTAGTGGTTGTATACCCACGCTACGCAGGAATATGCCATTTTACTCTTCCTACATAGTTATTGTTTTGGGATCAGCATTTGTACTAAAGTGGTGATCTTTCATTCTTTCTTAATGCTCCGTTTCATGTTATGGATATTTCTAGACATTTTGGTTTTATTTTAGATATTGGTTATGGCTATGGCTGGGGGCATGTCCTAATTAGGTTTTATTACGCTTTTTGTTAGAGGCTTTGTGGTACTTCTATTTTTTGGAATGGCCAAGATTGTTATAGGTGTCATCCTTGGCATTGGAATAGGATGGGAGGCTGGCATCATCGGACATAGTTTCTCACTATTTCATTATATTACATTTTTGGATTGATTATATTATGTTAAGGAACCTTCTTGGTTATGGCTTAGATTATAACCCTTGTTTGATATGGTTGGATTATTGGTATGGGATGGTTGGACTCATTTGGGTTGGTCACGATTGGGATCTTATCCCAGAGACTTTATGTGAGCTATTACACACTCTTGTTACATGCTCAGAATTCATCCAACTCAAGATAGGCGGCTAGAGGTTTTGTTGGGTAAAGGGGTGGTTTTTGTTCCTAGATCGACTTGGGACACCATAAAGACAAGGAATCTAGGCGGGTCATGTCATGGGTTAGCTCCACTATCTTAATGCCTCAATTGATTGTAAAAATAGAGTATTCCAATTTCAATTTCCAAATATCTAGTCTTAGAGTGGAAGGGTAGTACCTCCGTTCCTGTAGGTCGGTTTCTCTCTTTCCTTAAGGAAAGGAAAATGATTTTCAAAGGGTGCATATATCATCTTCTTCAACTCAAGGACACAAGGTCTAAAACCCTAAGTCTTGAGTGGATTCCTGTGGTAAAAGAATTATTAAAAGTTTTTCTTGAAGATCTTCACGGAGTTCCTCTCAAGCGAGAAATTGACTTTGAAATAAATCTCCTTCCAGATACCCAACCTATTTCAATCCCACCTTATAGAACGAATCCATCCAAGATAAATAAATTGAAAGAACGATTAAAATATCTCCTAGACAATAGTTTCTCAAGCCTAGTATCTCTTGATTGGGTGCACCAGTTCTATTTATGCACAAGAAAGACAATTCTCTCAAAATGTACATTGACTATCATCTGTTTAGAGAATTTGTTCTATTGTTGAGAGATCTTAGATTCGACTATCATTAAATCAGAGTCAGAGAATATGATATTGCAAAGACAACCTTCAGAACTCAATATGGTCACTGTGAGTTTTTTGTTATGTTTTTCAAACTAACGAATGCTTCTAAAACATTTATGGACTTGAATAATAGGTGTTCAAGTAGAACTTGGGCATGTCCATTATAGTCTTCATAGATGACATCCCTATTTATTCTCGAATTAATAATAAGCACACAAATCATTTGCTGACCCTTATAGATCACCAACTAATCACTATGTTTAACAAATATGTATCTGGTTAAAATCATGGCATTCCTAAGTCATAGCATTTTTGGTTAAGACATTTGAGTTGATCCTCACAAGACCAGTTCAGAAGACCAAAGCAATAAGGAACTTTTCTAGACCTATCTGTCCATTGATATTAGGAGTGTTATAGGTTTAGTTGGTTACAAAATATGATTTGTTGAAGGATTCTCCTCTATTATTTTTCCCATCTATAGACTGACTAAGAAGAAATTCAAATTCAAGTAGTCTGATACTTGTGAGAAGAGTTTTCAGGAGGTGTAGACTCGACTCACCTCCGCTCTAGTTTTGAATATTCCAGAGGGATTAGATGATCTTGTGGTTTATTGTGATACTTTAAAAGTTGGACTTGGTTGTGTGTTAATATAATGGGGCAAGGTTATAGCATATTCCTCTAGATAACTCAAACCTCATGAAAAGAACTACTTGACTCATGATCTTGAGTTTGCAATAGTTGTTTTTCCACAAAGATTTGGAGGCATTATCTTTATGGTGTTCATGGTGATATGTTCACCTATCACAAGATTCTTTACAATTTGTTCACCCAGACAAATCTAAATCATTCTTAGATAAGGTGTTTAGAGTTGTAGAGGGAATATGATATGAGTGTCTTATACGATCCGGGTAAAGTGAATCTTGTGGTCGATGTTTTTTTCTTGTCTATGGGGAGTGCTGCTAATATTGAAAATTAGGCGAAATAGTTAGTTCTTAAGGTTCACTAGTTTTCTAGGTTGGGATTTTGGTTGGTTCATCCAATCGAAGGTAATTCAGAATCCTCTTTGATCGCTGAGGTAAAAGAAAAGCAAGGTAATGATCCTATTTTGCTTAGGTAGAAAGAAATCGTACAAAGTCAAAAGGTTCAGGTTTTCTCCCAAGGGGGATATGGTATTATTTGTTGTGAGGAAAGACTGAGTTTTGGATTTACATGACTTAAGATAGCGGATGCTAGTAGAAGCTCATGGGTCCTAATATTCTATTCATCCAGGAGACATTATGATGTATCGTTATTTATAGGAAGTCTATTGATGGAATGGCATGAAAAAAGATATTGCAGAATTTGTTAATAAATGTCCAAATTATTAGCAGGTTAAGGTTGAGCACTAGAGACCTGGTGGTACACTTCAGCAACTTAGCAGTCCTACTTTGAAGTGGGAAATAGTGAATATGGACTATATTATAGGACTACCTCATACTCGTCGAAAACATGATTCTATTAGGGTAATCATGGACTGAATGACTAAGTCATCCCAGTTCTTGCCAGTTAATACTTCAGATTCAACTAAAGATCTTGCTAAACTCTATTTTAAGTATTCCCTTTGACCATTATTTTAGATAGAGGTACCTAGTTTACCCCTCAATTTTTAAATTCATTTCAGAAGTGACATGGTACATAAGTTTATCTTAGTATGGATTTAAACCCGCAGATAGATAGTTAGACAGAGAGGACCATTCAAACCTTAGAGCACATGTTGTGTAACGACCCTTTAGGTTATTTTCTATATTTCCACTTGTTTTCACCGTTAGTGCTTTCCCATAGCTATCTTAAGTCATTTATGACTTGATATAACTTAGTAGTTTGGTTACCAGGTAGATCATTTTTTTTTTAGAGCCAATTTCTTATTTTAAAGTTTTTGCTTGTTCGAATTGGATATCAAGAAAAAACATAAGTCAAACGACCTCATATGTTTGTTCTAACTGTTCCAACAGCTCTGGAATGTTGATTTTAGGCTGGTGGTCTCTTTGATTAGTTCTTGAGACACCTAGACTTATTTTAACTTATTGGTCGAAAAGTTAAGAAAGTGGGAAATAGGTGTGGGGCCTATTTTTTATCTAAAGCACCTCAGATGGAAATTTTGACTGCTTTATTGAGTCCGGAACATTGAATTTGGTATGGTTGCATAGTCTATTTGCATATACGAGATTCCAGATGAATACCAAGGGATTGGCAGAGACTTGGAATCAGTTGTATATGGTGCAATGCAGTTAGCGAGCCAAAGGGGTGTGATCGTGAATCCCTTGGAAGGCCACCAAGATTCCATGATCTCAATGCCCTAAGTCTTAGCCATAACTATCCTGGATAACCAATATATGTGGAGATCGCAATGCTTGGGTCGCAATAGTGACACCCAAGCACCTTGGAAATGTACAAAAAACTCATTTTAGTAAATTTTTCCACATTCTTCACCCATTCCAAGAGAGATAAAACTTTAAATAGTAAGATATCTTGGGAATGAGTCTTGTGGGTAATTTGGGGAGCTTGAAAAATAATTATTATGTCATTATCCTTCAATTTGGTGTAAGATTTAACCCTTTCTTATGGTTTATTTTCCCATTTACTATTCCAAATCTAAAACATCTCGGATTTTTGGCCTTTTGAAATTTCTTGAGCTTTAAGCTCACTGCCTTGATTACAACTTGACCATATGAGTTGTATGGTATCTTGACGGGTAAGGTTACCTTGGTCGTAGGTTTTCCAGTGGATGGTGGTTGGGTTTTTTGTCTTGGTTACAACTTAGTGATATAATTCATACAGGATGTTGACGAGTCATTAGGACAAACCTTAACCAAATTAGTAATTTAGTGGCTTCACTTTACTCTAAGTTCGAGTGGCTAACTAAGAGCTGTAAGGATAGGTCACAAGTCTTGAGGTGAAGTCATAGGTTGTCAAGTGTCTGATCTATTTCGGTATTGTATTGGTTATGAATAGATCCTACGAGTCATTGGGTCAGGTTACAAGGGGGATTATGAAGTCGTATGGTGGACAGTGTATGGATGTCCAACTCACTGTCTAGGATATGACTCAAGGCTATGAGTCTTATGAAATGGTGATGAGTTAATGGGTCGGCTCATAAACAAGGACAACTTTTTACAGCTTTTAAGTTGAAGGTATTTTGGACATTTCCCACTATATCACCTGGGAACCCAGGACTTGTAACCTTTCTTAGGACTTTATTTTCACACTATTCCCAATAAAATATTCCCACATTCTCTCCCAAACTCCATGTTCAAGATAAGGCTATGGTTTAAAAAGCTATGGTCATCTAGGGTTCTAAGGGTGCCATCTCTTCCAAATTTCTTAATATTTCAGGCATGTTACTCCTCCCTGGTTGTTATTTTATTAAAAGCACATGTTCTAATATATGGTTTCGTGGTATTATTAGCGTTTTGAAATAAAAGATAGGGGTTTTGCATGCTTATTGTTGAATAATATTTTTGCATGGTTTAATTACAGTTTTCGTTATTCTAAATATGGTTTTGAACATATGGGTGCATGGATATGGTGGTGAAACTTGAGAATGGTAAATTTCTCTAAACTTGTGGCTTTTGAAGTGGTTATAACCCCAACCTTGTACTGTAAAATTGGTTTGTAGTTTTGAGGAAGGTGGGAATTTGATTTAGGCGTACAATGGAATCCCCAAGGGGCTTGGTTTGACTTATTTCTAGAAACTAATTCATGGTATAAATGGTTAAATGATTAAGGGTGGTTTTGAAAACCTTGTGGGTACATGATAATCCCCTAAATAATTTTAATAATGGAGTGTGTGGGGTACATGGGAATTCACTAAGTGTTGTTTAATGATATTTCTTGCAAGATGTAGTTGGTATGACGATACCACATAATAGTGCCTTAATAATTGACTCATGGAATTGGTAGTTTGGTTATATGCTAAATTATTTTAATTGGGCAATAATTAGAGATGTGATAGCTAGCTATTGATGTGTGAGCATATGCTAACATATTTAAGGATTTTAACTCTAAATAATTGCAAGGTCTTGAGCAACTTTAGTTAGTTTTGATTAGTTTATGTTTGATTTTGCAGTTTAAGTTGATATGATAGAGAACCAATAATAATGGAAGCAAAAAGGTTGAAATTTGAAGAAATATGAATACAAGTGTGGCTGACGACATTTGTAATATGTCATCAGCCCTGTGATAAGATATCAGGATGGTCATCATCCGTAGACAAAGAATTGGCCTAAAGTGGAAGTTGTGACGACATTTAGTGATAAGCCATCAAAGGTCTGATAAGTTGTTAGGAATGCCGTCACGCTTAAACAGGGAATAAGTTGCAGCTGGTAGAATCGATGACATCTTGTGATAGGCCATCATAATGGTGATAATTCGTCACGAATGCTGTAAGACTTAGGCAGAACATAAGAATTGGAGCAAAAGTGTAATGACATTTCTGATAAGTCACCAAAGTCATGATAAGCCGTCAGAATTTGCGTTCAACCTAAGACAGGACTAGTGCAGATTTGAAGAAGACCTGACGACATTCTTGATTAGTCGTTAGGATCCTGATAAGGCGCCACAAATAGTCGTCGTCTATTCCGAGAAAAAGATGTAACCTTTATTTTTTTTCCTTATTTAGGGTAAACTATTTAAGGCTTTGTTTTAGGGTTTTCTAGATATGAATTAACATTACTATTCTCATTATTATTCCAAACAAGGTCGACACCTTGAGTTTTGGACACGATATTTTGACATTTTCTCTCTTTACTTCTTGACTTTAACAACGCAACTATCTTTGAGAGATTATTATCAGTATTTTGGGATTTTTCCTTTCTGATCTAATCTGCGATTCACTAAGTTTGTATTCATATCTGTAAGTTTATCTTTCAATTCATGAATTCAATAATGTGTTTCGTTTGATACATCAGGAGTGGCTAAACTCCCTTAACCTGGGTTATGGGATCTAGGGTTAGGTCTTGATAAGGTGCTATGTATTCAAGATTCAAAAGGTGGTAGGATTTCTTAATAATTTTGAAGTTTTAATTAACATGTTTTGGTTGCAAATAGTAGACACACCTGCTTTGATTTGCTTAAGAAAGAAATCAAATATAGTAGGAAGGAAATTATCAACAGGGACTCAGAAATACTTCGTTTAATAATCAGCGCTATAATGAGGTTGGTTAACCTAAGGTAAAATATGGGAAGTAAATAGAATTTCCCTAAATCCGAAAGGATTAAGGAATTAAACGTTTAAGTAGGTCAAGAGACATTTAAGCATAACATCAATGAAGATAGCTTATTATCCTACCCACTATGAGAAACTTAAATCACTTATAGCATCTGCCATGTACTGGAAGCCCTAGTGAACATAATTTTGGTTATTTCATAAACTCTTGATTTACAAACATCAAAAGTAAAGTGACATACAACAACTTGTTAAACCTAAACCCCCCATTTCAGGAAATATTAAACTATTAGTGGATTAAATCACAAAGAACTTGAGTTCACACCATATTCCCTATGGGATTCAAACCCAACCTAGTAGGGTTTTATATTGACAATGATCGCTTATACCCATTCAAGAGAGTAATTTGAGCGTTATCAAAAATGGCGATATTGTCGGGGATCATGGTTGTAAGCTAAAGTTTGTATGCGCTAATTGACTATTACTTAACTTTCCTAGATTTATGTGTTTGTTGTTTTTGTTTATTTGCAGGACATTATACTGTATTCCAAGCACCAAAAGTTCTAAAGAAACATAATTACCACTAAATCCGGAACCGCAACAAATATGAAGAATGGCACAAAAACAGGAGGCTGATAGACTGGCAGCCTTAGCTAGAGCTCAGGTGAATGTGCAAAATATTGAGATACATGCACGACATCCAAACCCTGAGGATGAAGATTTTGGGGACAAAGAGTTATTGAACCCTATTAACCCAAGGCGTGCAGAGCAGCTAGCTACACAAGTGCCACGTAATGTTATCCAGAACCGTCCGTTCCAAGGAAGACAAGAGAACCAGCCGGTCCAGTATGATCTAAATGATGATGATGATGGTATGGACGGCGCAGGTGCAACGGGTGAATTATTCTTCCAACGTTGGCACTTGGAGCCAAGTTAAAAATTACGAGGGTTATGATCTAATTCATCATTCTGAGGGGGTTGTTTTGGTGGCCTTTCTGGGATGACCGGAACCTGCATCTGGTGAATTTTGTCACTATTTGCAAGATCTTTTGACAACCTAGGAGTAGGCTAGAATTCTATCCGATTGAGTTCATTCCCGTTGTCTCTGTCTGGGGAGGCAACATTATGGCTAAATGAGCTTACGCCTGATTCTATCACCCACTGGACGCTATTGAAAGAAGCGTTCCTAGAATGGCTTTTTCCACCCTCATGGAGGGTATAGTTGAGGGATGAGATCAATAATCATAGATAGCTTCCTACTGAAGCTTTGCATGAGACTTTGGGGAGATTCAATAAGAAGCTAACACAGAGTCCGAACCACAATATGACGGACCTACACTTGATGGAGACTTTATATAGTGTCCTCAACTTTGTAATAAAGCCGATTGTAGATAATGCTGCTGGTGGTTCCTTTGTTGATCTATCTTTTTAAGATGCTTCAAATATGCTAAATAGGTTGACTAAATACAGTTGGGCTTGGCATACCAGGGAGTCTGTGGTAGCAAGCCCCACTGTTTCTATTGGTATGTCTGCTGAAAAAAGTAAGAGAGATGAGGAGTGGGATCAAGACATGGCCCATCTAAAGACTTAGATAGGCTCGATCACCAAGCACTTATTTTTAGGGAAGACTGAGAAAGTGAAAGCTATAGCATCTCAAGACCGAGTAGATGTGGAGCCTGAAAAAAAGGCAAATAATGTTAATAATCAGGAGGTTTTCGAGGCAATGGCCAAGGGAATCAAGGTTGGATTATTTATGACAAGACTGGTTACAAGGACAGGGAGCAAGGAAACTGGAGAAGCAATAAGGACAGGAGTGGTTTATATGTTCCTCCTAGAAATTGGGAAGCTACTGCAACTAGCTCTAGAAAGATGTCCATGAAGGACATGATAGAGAAATTGTTGAAGGGAGTTGAGGCCACCAACTCTGGTGTAACCACCATGAATATTGATCTGGCATCCATCTGTTAGTTGGTGCACTCATACTCCACTGCCAGCAAATAGTTGGAGTAGCAGATAAGGCAACTTTCCGCTATATTTAACTAGAGAAAGAGCGGAACGTTACCAAGTGATATGGTTCAGAATCTGTGGGATGATGTCTTATATATGGCAATTTCCACTAGGAGTGGTAAGATATTACTTGGCCCTTCTGAGGGCAAATTATAGATAGTAAGGTAGTTTTTGATGAATCTAAAGAAAGCAATCCAGTGGAGTCTGAGGAGATGGATAGTTCTATTAATGCTTCAAAGAAGGAAAGAAAGAAAGAAGAGTAAGTTGTGTTGAAAACTATCCCAAAACCACCACGTCCCTTTCCTCAACGAGTGAAGATGAAGGCTAAGGATGCAAAATTCAGTAAATTCCTGGCAATGATCATGCAATTTGCAATAAATGTACCTTTAGTTGAGGTAAGTGATCAAATATAGGATACACAAAGTTTAAGAAGGAACTTATGACCAAGAAATGAAAGGTTAGCCATGATCCGAAGAACAATCTTCTCAATTTTGGCGCTATCTCTACAAGGTCTTTAGTGCAGAAAAAGGTAGACCCAGGAGCGTTTACCATTCCATATACTATTGGTTCCCTAAAATTAACCATAGCATTATGCAATCTAGGAGCCAGTATAAACCTAATCCCACTTGTTGTGTACAAGAAATTGGGTTTTGTGAATCCTACCCCAACAAATATGCGGATGGTGATGCCAGATAGGTCTGTGAAGCAGCCTGTGGGCATATTACATAATGTTTTAGTAAAGGTAGTTCATTTTATTCTGCCTGCTGATGTTTTAGTCCTAGATTGCGAGGTGGACTTCAAAGTGCCCATCATCCTGACGGCATTTATGATAAGACATCAAAACTGTGATAAGCTATCAGAATTGTCATTAGAGAGGCCAATTTTGAAATGATGTTCTATTAAAGCTGGCGACATCCGTGATAGGTCGTTACACCTATGACAAGCCGTCATAAGATGTCATCATAAAGTAACTTAACAACGAAATTTGGGCTAATCATAAAGATCTGACCCGGGCCCAGTCGAACCTTTCCACTTTCCCACTTGTTTTTACTTCCTTTTAAGTTAATTCCCTTTAATATTTAGAGTATTTTATTTCTTTATCCAATTTTTTTTCCAAGTAAAACAAAAGGCAAGTTTCCTTGTGTGTTGGTTTGCAATTAAAATCAAGAATTTCTTCCTACTCCTCTTGTGCGTGTAATCACATTGAAGGCTCCCATTAGGTATGCTCTAAATTTGAATTTTCTTTTCAAGTGGTAAGGATACACTAATGACAAACCAATTTCCTGAGAGACTTGAAACAAGTTCAACTGGAAAAAGGGGATGAAATTCGGAACTAGGGTTTGCTATGCTGTGCAATTTACGTTTCTTTGTTGTTTTTGTTTATTTGTAGGACTTTTTAGTGTATTCCAAGCACCAGAAGTTCCAGAGAAATATTATTTCCACTAAATCCAGAACCGCAATGAATAGAAAGAATGGCAGAATAGCAAGAGGCTGATATACTGGGAACCTTAGCTAGAGCTTAGGTAAATGTGCAAAATGTCAAGCAACATACACGACATCCAAACCCTACGGATGATGATTTGGGGGCTGAGAAATTTTTGAAACTTGGAAAACCATGGCGTGCAAAGAAAATAGCTGGATAAGTGCCATGTAGTGTTAATCGGAATCGTCTGTTCAATAGAAGACAAGAGTACCAGCCGGACGAGTATTATATAAATGATGATAATGATGATATGGATGTGGCAGGTGCAATGGGTGAAATTATTCCTGGACCTTTGGCACCTGGATCCAAGCTCAACATTACGAGTACTATGATCCACTTATTAATCTGAAGGGGTTGTTTAGTATCCTTATGGGGGATGATCCAAACCTGCATCTGGTGAATTTTGTCACCATTTGTAAATCTTTTGATAACCTAGGAGTACGCCAGAACGTAATCCAATTGAGGTTATTGCTGTTGTCTCTATCTGGGGAGGCAACATTGTGGTTGAATGAGCTTACGTCTGATTTCGTCACCCACTGAAGGCAATTTAAAGAAGCATTCCTAGAATGGTTTTTTCCACCCTCCAATAGGGTATAGTTGAGGTACGCGATCAGTAATTTTAGAAAACTTCCTACTGATGATTTGCATGAGACTTGGGAGTGATTTAAGAAGAAGCTAACACAGTGTCCGAACCACAATATGACCAACCTACACTTGATGGAGACTTTATATAGGGTCCTAAACTTTGTAATTAATCCCATTATAGATAATGTTGGTGGTGCTTCCTTTGTTGATCAATCTTTTCAGGATGCCTCAAATATGCTAAATAGGATGACTAAAAAAAGTTGGGCTTGGCATACCAGGGACTCTGTGGTAGCAATCACCATAATTTCTATTGGTATGTCTACTGAACAATGTAGGAGAGGTGAAGAGCTAGATAAAGACGTAGACCATCTAAAGACTTAGATAGACTTGCTCACCAAGCACTTATTGTAACGGAAAACTGAGAAAGTAAAAGCTAAAACATCTGAAGATTTAGTAGACGTGGTGCCTGAAGAAGAAGTGAATTATGTTAATAATCAGGGGGGTTTCTATGGCAATAGCCAAGGGAATCAAGGTCGGAACAGTTATGAAAAGCCTTGTTACAAAGACAGGGAGCTTAGAAACTGGAGAAGCAGTAATAACAGGAGTGGTTTATATGTTACTCCTGGAAATTGGGAAGCTGCTGCAACTAGCTCTGGAAAGATGTCCATGGAGGACATGATGGAGAAATTGTTAAAGAGATTTAAGGCCACCAACTTTGGTGTAACCACCATGAAGACTGATTTGACATCCATCAGTTAGTTGGTGCACTCATACTTCACTGCCATCAAATAGTTAGAGCAGCAGATGAGCCAACTCTCCACTGTATTGAACCAGAGAAAAAGTGGAACATTACCAAGTGATACAATTTAAAATCCACAGAATGATGGATCATAAACGGTGATTACCACTAGGAGTAGTATAATATTACCTGGCCCTTCTGTGTTCAAATCTGTAGATGGTGAGGTAGTTGTTGATGAATTCAAAGAAGCAATCCTGTGGGGTCTGAGAAGCTGGACAGTGCTGTTAATGCTTCAGATAAGGAAAGAAAGAGGGAAGAGGAAGTGGTGTTGAAAACTATACCAAGACCACCACCTTTATTTCCTCAACGATTGAAGAAGAAGGGTGAGGATGTAAAATTTAGCAAATTCCTTGCAATGCTCAAGCAATTAGTAATAAATTTGCCATTGGTTGAGGCACTTGAGCAAATGCCAGGATACACAAAGTTCATAAAGGACCTTTTGAATAAGAAACGGAAGGTTATCCTTGAGTCGAAGGACAATCTTCTTCACTATGGCGCTATCTCTACAAGGTCTTTAGTGCAGAGAAAGGCAGACCCGGGAGCGTTTACCATTCCATGTACTATTGGTTCCCTGAAATTCACCAAAGCATTATGTGATCTAGGAGCCTATATAAACCTAATGCCACTTGTTGTGTTAAAAAAACTTGGTTTGGTGAATCCTACCCTATAACTTTGCGGTTAGTGATGGAAGATAGGTCCGTCAAGCAGCCTGTAGGCATATTACATGATGTTTTATTAAAGGTAGCCAATTTTATTTTGCCTACAGATTTTGTAGTCCTAGATTGAGAGGTGGACTTTGAAGTGCCTATTATCTTAGGTAGACCATTGATTGCAATAGGGAGAGTGATCATAGACATGGATCTGAACGAGCTGAAGTTCAGGATAAATGATAAGTAAGCACGTTTTGAGATACACTCATCCATGACTTAGAAAAAAGAGATAGGTGTTTTCTCAATCAGTGATGTGTTCTATTAAAATGATAAAGAGATAACAACAGGTTGTCTTGGCAAAGTCTGAGTAGTCAAGATAACCAAGTCGTGCTGTGACAGTAAATCAGGCGCTATTGGGAGGCAACCCAAAATTTTATATTCCAGTAAAGTGTATTTTTTTAGCTTGGATTTAGTTCATAGAAGGTGGAAAACTGAAGAAATTAGCAGAAAAGGTCCTGACGGCATTTATCATAAGCCATCAAAACTATGATAAGCTATAATAATTTTCATTAGAGAGGCCAATTTTGAATTAAAGTTCCGTTAAGGCTGACAAAGTTTGTGATAGGTCGCCACACCTTTGATAAGCCATCATAAGATGTCGTCAGAAAGTAACTGAACAACCAAATCTGGGTCAATCATAAAGATCCGACCAGGGCCTAGTCGAACCTTTCCACCTTCCCGCTTGTTTTTACTTCTTTTTAAGTTAATTACCTTCAATATTTAGAGTATTTTATTTCCTTATTCAAAAAAATTTTCCAAGTAAAAAGAGGAAAGTCTCCTTGTTTGTGGGTTTGTAATTAAAATCAAGAATTTATTCCTACTTCCTCTTGTGCGTGTAATCACATTGAAGGCTCCCATCAGGTATGCTTTAAATTTAACTTTACTTTTCAAGTGGTAAGGGAAAGATTGATGACAACCAAAGTTCCCAAGGTTTTGAACCAAGTTCAACTGGAAAAGGGCCTGAAATTTGGAACTACGATTTGTTGTGAAGCCTAAGGCTTAAAATTCAACAACAAATCAGAACTCGAGTGGATTTTGAGAAACAATCGGACCAAAAATTGAGTTAAAATCGAAAGTGGGGTTCTGATAAGAGCTGATGACATTCATGATAATCTTTCTCAACTGCTACAGCTTATCAAAAATGTCGTCAAAGGCTACTAAGAATAAACTGAGTTATATTTAGAGCAGACAACATTTGTGATAGGCTATCATATTTGTGATGGCTTATCAGAAATGTTGTCAGAAGTTGATAAAGTTTTACAGGTTCAGTCTAAGGCTAAAAACAATGTTATAAGCTATCACAGTCATGATGGCTTATAAAGAATTTTTATCACACCTGGAACCTGAAGCATGAATGAGCCTTTTTCAAAGGATGTGAACCTTAAATGATTAATGTATTTGTATTTAGGCTATTGAGGATTGACTAATGGTTTTTCTATTGCTACAGGAACCCTATAATGGCATCCAAAGGAAAGAGCCCTATGCTTAAAAAGAAAGAACAACAGAAAAGTATACGCTGGAAGCTCATCGATGAGGAGTCTAATTATGAAGAGGAAGAACATATGCTTAGGAAGCGAAAGAAGAAGAAATACCTAAAACAACCTCCATCACACCCACTAGTTAAGGTGGAGGACAGTAAGGACACTGAAACAACAACTCTTTCTGAACAGGAGGCATATGGACATTCTAAACATGAGCAGTATGAGTCTGAATATGCTGAATCTAAAGAGTAAGAACATGAGGAGTCTAACGAGCCTGAGACTGAGGGAACAACATCTGAATCCCCTTCTACTTAACAACAAGATGATAAAGAGTCTCCAATTCAGGGAACACTTATCAAATGTAAGAACCCTGAAGTTCAAGACAATGCTAGATAAAAAATTCCCAAGGTAGAGGGAATATTCACTATAGGGCTCGGAAGAACTGATAGAAGAAGGACTAAAAGGCTAGTTCAGGAAGGAAAGAGAATTATCACCAAGGGTCTGTGTAGGTGTACTGAAGTGGAACAGAAGTTCTAAGAGTACGTCTTGAGTCGGAATACAAAAGGGAGAAGCTCATTTTTCCCTGCATTGGTCTGAGATTTTTATGCGAATTACCTAGCTCAGATGGAAAACATTTGTAGGTCAGGCAAAAGAGTTGCAGACCAATCCCTGTTAGAGAGAGTTTAGGTAAGGGGCATAATGGTTGATATCTCAATAAGAACCATCAACTGGTTTTTTCATGGCGCAAACATCACTCCTCGAGCCACTTCACCATTAGTCTATGCTCAACATTAAAAATTAGGCAAATCAATGTCTGTGCTTGGCCAACTTTATAGTCGAAGGTGAACCAACATGGGTGACCAACCCAAATGAGAGAATCTATAAATCTTCTTTGACTCAAGAGAAAAAGTTTTTGTGAGGTGTAGTGTGTATCTGGCTGATGCCCACTGATGGAGACAACATTCTTGGCGACGACCGTGCTATCCTAGTAGCAAGCATTATGCAGAAGCTGCCCCTTAATTTTGGGGAAATCATTGATGATGAGATGAAGATTAAAATGTTAAGAACCAACACTGCTTATACTTTCCCTTGTCTTATCACAGAGTTATGTCAAGCTACTAATGTGCCAGAGATTGCAGGGGTTGATGATGACATTCTTGCCTGAAATACCCATAATCCTATACGGTATGATGAAAATCGGCTAGAACTAAGACTTGATAGAGGTGTAGAGGTAGCTGCAGACCCTCCTATTATAGATGCCAGTTCAACAACTACTATGGAAGTGCAAGATCTAAAACTGCGCAGCTAATTTTTTTAGCATAAGCTGGTTTAAAGCCTGAAAATGAACCCAATCCCTCAACTCCTATAGGATCAACAACATTTGCATTACATTCGGTCGATATCAAAAAAGTGGCCAAACAACCCAAATGGTGTGTGGCATAGCTACATGTTTTTCCCAAATAGTTTAACGATGTAGAAGAAGAGAGAATCAAGGCTGCCCTTGAGCCGTTTGTGACTTTACCTGTATGTGTTGCAGATTTGGAGAACCGATTTGATGCACGGGCAAAAAAATGTAAGGAGCTAATCTTGCTAAATTTAGAGTGGCCTTAAATAAGGTAAAGGTAGATGTTGGGGTATTGCAGCAGTACCAGTTACTGGTGCTGATAGATCTGGCTATGCATGAATCTGAGAAAGAAATTCTAATACTTGACATCACTGGACATTCACCAAAGATAAAGAAGAAGAAGGGGGAGAATAAGGGCAAGGATAAGAAAGAAAATCCTAACAGCGAGGAAAAAAGAAGAGTGAAAAAAAAGGCATAAAAGAAGGACGAAAAAAAGGAGTTTAAGAAAGAAAGAATGAAGTCCCTAGCGGACAATAAGAGATAGGAGGAGGCTTTGAAATCTAGGGATGTAGGTGTCTTATCTCGCAGACCCCCTACCACTGTAAGGCCAGAAGCTTCCGATGGAGAGAAGATAGCAGATGATGTAGTAGAAGGGTCAGAAACATATGACCCCCAATCTTAAGTCAGCCCAGGTATACTCTAACCCTTACTTTAGCTTTATTTTTAATTTTAAGTTGAGGGTGTAGGGTAAGAAATTGTTGTAACAAATTTTAGTAGATAATTAGAATTAATATAGGTACTTGGGGCAGTTAGCTTATTTTGTGACTTTTGAGCACCTCTCCATTGATTTGAGTTTATAACTGTGTGAATTGCATTCACCTATGACTACTATGCATCTATTTGTGTTATTAGTCTGGCAACTTGACAATTTTTGCTGAACAAATTGCATGAATCGAATAATTAGTGATATGCAATGTACTTGTGTGCCATGTCTGTGAGGTCTTACTCAACCCCTGCTATGTACCGAAGCTATAACTTGCCTTGTTAGTCATGCCTAGGTTGTATGATAGGGGTTAGGAAAGGATCATATGCAATTTTTTATTTTATCTCACTTTCAGCCTAAATGACCTTCCCAATGTGAATAATATCCCTTGATCCATGATTTGAGCCTATATGCCTATTCTTTTTGTGAAATCTCTCATCTTTTCGTTTACCTCACAATGAATCTATTTTGGCCCTGGTCCTCCCTGGACACTGTGAACCTTGACTTAGCAAAACAACCTAAGTTAAGGGTGGCTATCACAGGGCTGAGTGATGTAAAATAAGCATGAAGGGAGCTAGAGTAAGGGAAAAGAATAAAAAGTTAGGTGCAGTGAAAAAGGAATAAGAAAAGAGAAACTTGTGTTAAAGATGATAAAAAGATATTATGATGATTAAAAAGACTAGATACATCTTGAGCATGTGTGATCAATAAAAGAAGAGGAACAAAAGAAGGTTGAGAAGTGAAACCCTAAGAGTTTAGTATAGTGTCAAGGATTCATAGTCACTCTAAAATATCAATGAATATCATACCAGCCCCTAGCCTACATTCAACCCTAATAAAATCCCTAAAGTGATCCTCACTAACCTACCTAAAGATTTGGGTACTGACTATAAGGGTAAGCCTATGGAATTTGACATGCAGTGTTTGGAACTTCATTCTGAAAGTGATACTTGTGATTATCCCTATGTTTATGTATGTGAATTCTGAGATGAGTGAAAAAAGGATTTCTTTATGGTGAGGGATCATTGGGTATGTTGCTAAGTCACTGACTTGTTCAGATAGTGTGATCTTGGTATGGCATAATTGTTAATGCTGAATTTTTTCCCGTATCTTGATGATTGTTAGTTGCATGGTTGTTTTTAAAAACATTAATAGTGAGTTTTAAATTAACTGATCTTGGAGATGGTGAAATTGTTCTAAACTAATATAAGTAGTTAGCTTCCAAATTGTACTTTGTATTCTCTTAGTTATGTTTTGGTTTCTTGAGGATAAGTAATTGTTTTAAGTTGACGGTGTTGATATGTGAGCATATGCTAACATATTTGAGGCTTTTAAGTCTAAATAATTGCAAGGTCTTTTGCAACTTTAGTTAGTTTTGATTATTTTATGTTTCATTTTGCAGTTAAGCTTATATGATAAAGAACTAACAATAATGGAAGTAAAATGGTTGAAATTTGAAGAAATCTGAAGACAAGTGTGGCTGGCGACATTTTTGATAAGTCGTCAGCCCTGTGATAAGCTATCAAGATGGTCGTCATCAGTAGATAGAGAATTGACCTAGAGTGGAAGTTGTGACAACATTTTTGATAAGCTGCCAATGGTCTGATAAGTCATCAGGAATGCTGTCAGCCTTAAATAGGGAATAAGTTCTAGCTAGTAAAATCAAGAACATCTTATGATAGGCCGTCATAGTGGCTATAAGTCATCAGGAATGCCATTGACTTAGGCAGAACACAAGAATTGGAGTAAAAGTGTGACGACATTTCTGATAAGTCGTCACACTCCTGATAAGCCATCAGAAGTTTTCATCAACCTAAGACAGGACTAATGCAGATTTGCAGAAAACCTGACAACATTATTGATAAGTCCTCCGGATCCTAGTAAGGCATCACAACTAGTCGTCGTCTATTCCAAAAAACAGCTGTAACCTTGATTTGGTTTCCTTATTTAGGGTACACTACTTAAAGCTTTGTTTTAGGGTTTTCTAGGTATGAATTAACATTCCTATTATCATTATTATTCCAGATAAGGTTGACACGTTAAGTTTTGGATAGGATATTTTGATATTTTCTCTCTTTACTTCTTTACTCTAACAACACAAGTATTTTTGAGAGATTATTATTAGTATTTTGGGATTTTTCCTTTGTGATCTAATCTGTGATTCACTAAGTTATTATTCATTATTGTAATTTTATCTTTAAAATCATGAATTCAATTTCGTGTTTCGTTTGTTACATCATGAGTGGCTAAACTCCATAAACCTGAGTTATGGGATCTAGGGTTACATCTTAATTGGGTGCTAAGTATTCAAGATTCAAAAGCTGGTAGGATTTTTTGATAATTCTTAAGGTTTAATTAATATCTGTTTGTTGAAAATAGCAGACACACCTACTTTGATTTGCTTGAGAAAGAAAACAAATATATTAGGAAGTGAGTTATCAATAGGGACTAAAAAATACTTCATTTAATAATCAGCATTGTAACAAGGTTGGTTACCCTGAGGTAAAATCTAGGCATTAATAGAAATTTGCTATGTCCAAAAGAATTAGGGATTTATACGCTTAAGTAGGTCGAGAGAAATTTAAGCATAACATCGATAAATATAGCCTGTTATCCTACCCACCTTGAGAATCTTGAATCACTTTTAGCATCTGTCATATTAAAAAAGCACTAGTGAACATAATTTTAGTTATTTCATAAACTATTTATTTACAATCACTGAAAGTAAAGTGACATACAACAACCTGTTAATCCTAAACCTTGTATTTCCAGAAACATTAAACTTTCAGTGGATTAAATCACAAACAACTTAAGTTCACACCATATTCCCTATGGGATTCGACCCCAACCTAGTTGGGTTTTATATTGACAACGATCGCTTACACCAATTCAAGAGTGAACTAGGGCCCGTTCAGGTGGTAACACTGGACTCATACAACCCGTGGGTGGATTTATGACAATAAAGGTACACAATCCATGTTAAGTTCTTAAATGCATGCTAAACCTTATTCCCTATCTTAGCACGATATATATGCATATATACTTGCATGTTGTTATTTGCATTGGTTTGATTTGTCTTTTATTTAATGGCATTATTTTACCTTTATCTCTAAGTTACATGTTAGCGTTCACCTTATGAACCATCTTTCAGCAATGTATCCCCATATGATGTAGGAACCATCTATATTTCTACTCTTTCTGCTCAATAACTTGGTGATTTGGGGACAACTTTCTAGTCAAACTGAAGTAGTAAGTTTCCCTATTCTGGAAGAACCCATTTCATGCTATGGACTTTCTTATATCTTTCTTATTTCTTTGGTTTTGGTTTTCGCTATGGTCAAAGACATATCATAATTTGATATTCTTTGATTCTTGTTAGAGACTTTGTTGGACCACTATAGGCATAGACAGTGTCAATATTAATATTTTTAGTATTAGTATTGGTATTGGTAATGGAATTGGATGGCCATTTTGTTGTGTATGTTTGGTATTATTTATAGATTCATTTTATATTTTTAAATTAAAGTTATCTTATATTGTTATATATTTGAAATTCATCTGACATGGGGTGTAGGGTAGTTAATGGTTTGGGTATTAGGGTGATCCCCGATCCTAGTTGGACTTGAGATACCCAACATGACTAGGCCCTAGTCTGGGTCGTGTCATATTAGTATTAGAAAAATGTTTCATGGTCAATTGGCTTTCATAAAGCCGTGTCGAATTAAAGTCCTCTTTAAGGGTGTGTAGCACGCCACACTCATAAGGGGGAGGCTACAAGGAATTTAGGAATATTTCTCTTTCTTGTGTTTTATTTTTGGGCTATAGTGTCTAAGGTCCTGAAATCTTCTCTAATTCCCATTTGTTCACTTTTTAGATCATGCCTTCCAAATAATATAAAGCTTAGGGAAACTCCTCTTTCCCACTCAAGTAACTATTAATAGGACACGTCCTACTTCTAGAGTTTGGACTTAGTCTAGTGGTCCCGTTCCTTATTTTCCTTTTAGAGTTCCATCGATCCCCTTTGATCCCTCTCGAGCTCCTAGGCTGATGTGATGAATGCTGAGTTTCATCAGTCTATCCATATGTTTACTTAGTTGGTAGCTTCTCAATCCGCGCATGGTACTTCTTTCACTCCATCTTTTGAGGCCACAAAGTTTAGCAACTTCATGAGGTTGAACCCTTTGACCTTTACAAAATTTAAGGTCGAGAAGGAACCATAAAATTTCCTTGATGAGATGGAAAAGATCTTTCGTGTAATACATGCCACTAATGTAGAGGGCATAGAGTTTGTCGCCTATTAATTGAAATATGTATTGTACCAGTTGTACAAGGAAGGGGGCGATTTAAGGGGTGACTGTTCTGAGTCAGCCCTGTAGGTTGATTTTTCTAATGCTTTCCTAGACTATTTCTTTCCTCAAGAGCCGAGAGAGGCAAAGGCAGTAGAGTTTGTTAACCTAAAGAAAGGTAAGATTTCCTCAAGGATTATTCTTTAAAGTTTCACCAGTTATCTCGCTATTCTCCAAAGTTAGTTTCTAGTATGAGGGCTAGAATGAGAAAGTTTGCTTCAGGGTTGGCCTGAGACTTTATTTTGGAAACTAAGGCTGCCTTTTTAAATAAGGACATGGACATCTCCAGGTTTGTTGTGTACCTGCAGTAGGATGAGGAAGAGAAGAATAAGAAGGTGGAGATAGAGGAGAGGTAAAGAAATATGTTTAGATTTTTTGGGTAGGGTGATGGACAACAATGGAATGACGGGGATGATGGAAAGTGGTCGAAGAGGAAGTGGGGCAATTTTTTGTCTTACTCGATGACTAGTGCTCCCTACCTAGACTAGTATGGTGTAAGATATTTTTATGGTGGTGGCAATTATAGGGTACAGGGTGCCCAATCTCAGGCTAGTCGGGCCCAATAAGCTCCAACATATTCTCTCTATAGATTTTGCGGTCGATTGCATTGGTGTTTCTGTGACAGGTAGGGACAAGTGGTTCAACTGCGGTCAACCAGGGTATATACTTAGAAACAATCCAGTGGCCAAGGGTGGTTTTGGGGAAAATAATGTTCTAGTTTCCTCTTTATTAGCTTCAGCACCAAAGGGTGCCCCATCTGGCTCTAATACTTTTTGGAACTAACTCTATTCTCTCACTACCCATCAGGAGTCCGAGGCATCACCTAATTTCAATATTGGTATGTTGAAACTCATTACCCATTAATTTTATTATTTACTTGATTTGGTGTCCACTCTTTCTTATGTAACCCCACTTATGGCTATGCATTTTGGTTTTGATCCCGAGTGTATTTTTGACAACTATTCTATATCTTCCCTGGTGGGTGACTCTGTGATTGCTAGAAAGTCTATAGGGATTGTGTAGTATCTATGATTAGTTGAGAGAATTTGGTGGATCTTTTAAATTAGACATGGTTGAGTTCGATGTTATATTGGGATAGATTGGTTGCATTTGTGTTATGCTTCTCTAGACTATTAGACTTGTAAGGTATCTTTAAATTCCATACTGAGCCAGTTATTAAATGGGAGAGTGGCTCTCTAGCACCTATGGGAAGGTTCGTATCGTACCTTAAAGCCCAGATATTAGTCACCGAAGGGTGTCTCTATCATCTGGTTCATGTTAAAGAATCTAACTTGGAGGGTCCTTCTTTACATTTTGTCCCAGTGGTTAATGAATATCCTAAGGTCTTACATGATGACCTTCCTGGTGTCCCTCCTGATAGGGAGATTAATTCTGTTGAAGACACTCGTCCAATGATTTTTCCTCGTATAGAATGGCTCCAACAGAGTTAAAGAAGTTTTAGGGGAAATTAAAGAATCTTTTAGACTAGGGTTTCATCAGTCCTAGTGTGTCTCCGTGGGGTGCACTGACATAGTTCAAGCATAAAATGAATAGGTTTGTTCATATTTATATTTATTACTTTCAATTGAATAAGGTAACAATAAAGAATAAATACCCTCTATCGAGGATAGATGATTTATTTGATCAACTTTAGGGTGCTAAGTTCTTCTCTAACATTGATCTTCGATTCGGGTATCATCATTTAAAGATTAGGGAGAAGGATAACCCTAAGACTGCCAAGTACACAGTATAGGCAATTTTAGTTCCTAGTTATGTCTTTTAGGTTTACTAATGCCCCGACAACATTTGTGGACTTGATGAATAGGGTCTTTCATTATTTTCTAGACTTATTAGTCATTGTATACATAAATTATATTCTAGTGTACACAAAGAGTGAATTGGATCATGTCGATCACCTCTACATTGTGTTGCAAACCCTTAAAGATCAGTATTTGGTTTAACGCTGTCACTTTCTTAGGTCATGTCATATCTAATTAAGGGATCATGGTAGATCCACAAAAAGTTGCAGTGAGTAATAGGTCGCCTATACCCAATACTCTAACTGATAGTCGTAACTTCTTGGGTTTAGCTGGGTATAGGAGATTTTTGGAGAGTTTGTCAACTATAATGCCCCATTTACAAAGTTAACTCAAAATAAGGAAAAAATTTTATGGTCCGATGCTTGTCAAGGTAGTTTTGAGAAGTTGAAGGATAAGTTGAATTTTCGACTTTGACTTAGGGCACTGATGGATTTGTGGTCTATCGCAATGTGCACCATGTGGGGCTCAGTTTCATTTTGGTGCAGTGCATCAAAGTGATAGCTTGTGCCTCCAGACAGTTGAAGGTACGTGAAAAAATTATCCGGCTCATGACTTGGAGTTATTGGATGTGGTGTTCACATTGAAAATATGGTGTCACTATCTATGTTGAGTGAATATGGATATATTCTTAGCTCATAACAGCCTATAGTATATGTTCCCCCAAAAAGTGTTGAACCTTAGGAAAATGAGATGGCTTGAGCTGCTCAACGATTATGACATGGGTCTCCAATACCGTCCAAGTAATGTTAACATGGTTGTTGATGCGCTTAGTAGGTTATCCATGGTGATGCTAGGTCATATGGGTGAGGGAAAGCTAGAATTGGTTAAAGATATTCACTGTTTGGCTAACCTTGGAGTTCATCTCTTAAACTCTGAAGATGGTGGGTGGTGTGTTTATGTAGATGGTGGAATAGTCATCTCTTTGTACTAAAATAAAGAAGAAGCATGCATTGCATCAATTCTTGATGAGAATCAATGGTGATGTAGATGGGCAGAAAGTGATGGCCTTTGAGATTAGTGGTGATGGTATTGCGGTACCAAAGGAGATTGTGCGTTCTCAACATAGATGGATTGCAAGAGAGGATCTCTGTTTGAGGTACTTGATTCATGTTACGCTATTCATCCTATTGAAAAAAATGTATTATGACCATAAGGAGCTGTATTAGTAGAACAATATGAAGTGGCACATAGCTAGTTTTTTATCTAAGTGTCCGATGTGTCAAGAAGTGAAATTTGAGCACTTGCGGCCTGAAGGATCGTATTAAGAAATTTAGTTTCCTTTGTCGAAGTGGGAAGTGATCACGATGGATTTTATTATGAGTCTTCCTCAATCTCGAAATTAATTTGATTTGATTTTGGTCATAGTGGAGAGGATGAAAAAGTTTGCTCACTTTTTGGCAGTGAGGACAAACTTCTCTATGAAGGATTATGCAAAATTTTTATCGAGGAAATTGTGAATTTACATGAGGCACCTATTTTTATAATGTTCAACCATGGTTCTCAACTCTTATCATACTTTGGGCAGTCACTTAAGAATATATTAGGGACTAAAGTGAGACTTAGTATGGCTTTCCACTCATATTCAGATGGGCAATCATAAAGGACTATTCAAACATTGGAGGATATTCTTTGAGCTTGTGTGATTGGCTATGATTGTAGCTGAGTCAAAAATTTACCTCTTATAGAGTTTTTATATAATATAGCTACCCTTTTAGTATTGGCGCTATTTGACGCATTGTACGGTAGGATGTGTAGATCTCCTATTGGATAGTTCGAGGTTTGTGACGCAGAGATGTTTGAACCCAATTTGGTTCACCAAGCCATGGAAAGGCGAAGGTAATTCGGGATAGTATTAAAGCCACCCAAAGTCACCAAAAGTACTATGTGGATGTAAGGCATAGGAAGTTAGAGTTTAAGGTTGGGGATAGGGTGTTCTTTAAGGTATCTCCCATGAAGGGGCTAATGCGGTTTGGGATGAAAGAGAAGCTCAATCCTTGATATGTTGGTCCTTATTTGGATTTGAAGAGGGATGGCAATGTCGCATATGAATTAGAGTTTCCCCCTTATTTGAGATCTATTCACCTAGTGTTCCATGTGTCTATGTTGAGAAAGTGTGTGGATTATCCATCGCTGTTATTTCCTTTCAAGGATATTGGTATTTCGGATTCCTTTTCTTATAAGGAAGTCCGTATTGAGATTTTGGACCAGAATGTTCATCGGTTGCTGATGAAGGATGTAGCTTGGTAAAGGTTTTATGGAGGAACCATAAGGTTGAAGAGGTTACTTGGGAAGCCGAAGAGGACATAAAGTGTAAAGCCCTGAGTTTGTACCCTGGACATAACACAGTGCTTATAGTCTTGAAGGACCACAAGCCATCCCATGACTGGTACTTTTTCTGAGCACTAAATATTAATACTAATAACATATGCAGAATATATATAACTGAAATGCCATAAGGTTCTCAAAATACTGAAATAAAAATTGAATATTAATAGTAATACAAAAAAATTGAGCATCTTTCTAAATTAGTCTAGTCTAAAACCCGTTAACTGTCTGAATATTGAGTTGATGGGACAAGTCACCAACTAACTACAACTATTGAACTAACTGTAATGCTGATCTGCTAAGTACGGTCAGAAGCCCGTGTGTCTGAACCTATGATATGAGACATCATAGCGCAAAGAAAGAGTGGCGTCAGTGTATGGAATGACCTGGTATGGTATTTGAGGTAGTATTATATACTTGGGTTCTAATGCATGAACAATTACTTACTGCATAGTATCGTTATAACTGAATGTGAGTACATGGATAACTGAAACCGATGTGGAAACTGATTAGGAAATACTGTGCATATACATATGTGTATATATATATTGTATCTGAGATTATACTTAAACTAAATACTGAGTTCTGATAACTGAGAGACTGATATCTGAGATTACTGATAACTGTATTATTGATAACTAGGTGACTATTTCTGACAGTCCTAATTCTATAGAACTGAACTGAGTTCTATACTGAGTCTAAAACAGAAACTATAATTGTAGGAGTGTTCATCTAACTGACATACTCCGATTATAAACTAAGTTAGGGTCCAACCTGTGACCCCAGTTGGAAGGGTTTTAGCACCGTGCCATGGGTACTAACAATGGCTACGCAAATCCACTAACAAATTACCCTCATCTGGCAGGTGAGATATATGTTACCCTTAACTGGCAAGTGAACAATTTATCAACCCTCAACTGGTAGGTTGATATATTAAACCAATGCTGACTACATAGTTCTGGAACTAAGGGACTGCTACTAAAGGTCACACCTTCAATTGGCAGGTAAGCCCCCATCCCTAGGTCTGCTCGATGCTGAATCCTACTTCTAACTGAACTAATCACTATACTGTATGAGGCTTGACTGAAGTGTTACTGATCGTGTTAACTGACTGAAATGGACTGAGTTAACTGACATTTATAACTGACTGAATACTATTGTTCGTGACATTACCGAGATAATTCTATACCTTCTATAATTCTAGGTAAACAACTAGATTTTGATGTATTAAATACCCCCAAGAGTCGATAGCATCAATAGTAAAACATGGCACAATCTTGAAAGCATACTAGCTTGTCACTTAGTCATGGTTCATTCATTGAGACATTTCGTCAAACACTTGCAAGGCATGAACTTGTACATGAATTGGAACACATGCTAACATGTCATGATTGAACTATTCTATTCACATAGGCATTCTAACAAACACTTAGGGAGTATATAAATATAATGGCTACAACATTCAACTTGTAAATTTCAAGGATTAATCATGAGAATCACATAATTCATCACACATGCTATCTTAATTTCATGAAACTTATAATTAATCATGGGTTTAAGACTATTTAACAATACAGACATGAACACAACCAACTCAAATGTGTAAATCATCAAATCAATAAAATTGTAGTTTTAGAAAGGGTTCTTAAATTTCAAGGGGTGAAGTAACCTCAAGGATGAACACCTAACATACCTTGGTAATTAAAATTGTGAAAATCATTTGTGTGTTCTTGAAGCTTGGACTTGAAATTGATTGACCTTGAGAGAAATTGAGAGAGAATTGAGTGATTTTGCCTTTAGGCAAGCTTAATTTCGTGTTTTAGGGATGAATAAAGGTGGGGAAAAAGACTCAATTACAACTATAGATGCATACTTTAATTACAGAAGATGTGCCCAGCGACACACAGAATGATACATTGCGTCGATGGGGTTGACGTGATGGCTAACACGATGCATCGAGATAATGTTGGCTCACTAGAATTTTTTCATTAAAACAAGTGATGACACAGTCAACGTGATGGATGATTCGATGCATCGAGATTGCATTGATCCACTATTTTGGATACCCAAATATGCCTCAAACGACGTCCGAAAAATCTAAAACTTGTTAGAGAACACCTATTGACATCCCTGATCATTAATCAACTTATAAATCGACATTTTAACGTCATATGGGTTGAAAATAAATTCACTAAAATATCAAGACCAAAAATAAAACTAAGTGTCAATATTTAGCTTGAAATTTTTTATGTCTCTGAACAATTTTGGCATGCTATACATGACTGAAACGACTAAGATTTTGTGGGGTCTTACATAAAGTCCAAGTACCCATTCTTTTTTTCCACTCCAAAATATCATGTGTTAGGTATATGTTATTCTTAACATTATTGTTTTCTGACTTTCCTAAAGGAAAGATTGATTTCCTTGGCATCTCTATTTTCTAACTTTGTTACGGGTAAGAGTAGAGATGTTGTGGGTTTAATCAAGCAAGTTACTTCTTTGTCCTATCATTTGATGATGAATGATCTATGTGGAGGAGAATTGAAACACCCCAAATTTTTGGCCCTTGGAAATTTCCAAAGCTTTGATCTCACTGGCTTTATTACAACTTGACCATACAAGTTGAATGGTGTCTTGATGGGTTAGGTGACCATAGTTATAGTGTGTCCAGTGGATGGTGGTTGGGTTTTTTCTTTTGGTTATGACTTTATAATACAAGTCGTTAAGGGTGGTGATAAGTCCTTAGGACAAACCTTAACAAAATAAGTAAAGTAGTGGCTTGTCATTTCTCTAAGTATGAACGGATCACTAGGAGCCATGAGGGTAGGTTATGAGTTATAAGGTTAAGTCATAGGTTGTCTATTGTTTGACCTATTTGGGTACTTTGTTGGTTACGACTAGAATCTACAATTCATTAAGTCAGTTTACGAGTTAGATCACAAAGTCATAAGGTGGAAAATGTATGGGTGTCCAACTCACTGTCTAGGATACGACTTAATGCTATGAGTTATATGATATGGTGAGAGTTAATAGGTCGACTCATAACCAACGATGGCTTTTTGCATCTTTTAAGTGAAGGGTATTTTGGACATTTTCTACTATATCTCTTTGGACAACAACACTTGCAACCTTCCTAGGGACTTTATTTTCACATCATTCCTAATAAAACACTCCCATATTCTTTCCCAAACTATATGTTCAATCTAAGGCTATGGTTTTAAAGAAAATGTCCATCTAGAGGTCTAAGGGTGCCATTTCTTCAAAATTTCTTAATATTTTAGGCCTGTTACTCCTCTCTCATTGTTATTTTATTAAAAGCACATGTTTTAATGTTTGGCTTCATGGTATTATTATGGTTTTGAAATAAAGCTTGGGGGTTTTGAATGCTTATCATTGAATAATGTTTTACCATGGTTTAATTATGGTTTTTTGTCTTTTAAATATGGTTTTGAACATTTGGGTGATGGGTATGGTGGTTGAACATGAGAACGGTAACTTTCTCAAATAGTGAAAAGGCAAAAAAAGGGTCTACGGGGTACATGTGAATCCCCTAAGTGTTGGCTAATGACATTTCTTGTAAGCAGTAGGTATAACGATACCACTTAATAATGCCTTAATAATCTAATCCAGGAATTGGTGGTTTGGTTATGTGGTAACTATTTTAATTGGGCAATAATGGTGGCTGTGATAGATAGCCATGAAGGTGTCAGTTCGAAGGATAGACACTGGAAACTCATGTTTGCCAAAATTATGGTTGGTCGTGGTGACCATATGCTTGTGGGATATAAGGGAATCCCCCAACTCTCTACACGTACATATGCGTCATAGAGAATGAACGCTACGAGGAAATCTTCGACCATCTATGATATCTCCGATTTGTGCAGCTACAAGCATTGTGTTCCGTTCAGGGGGTAAAACTGGATATATGCAGTCTGTGGGTTGATTTATGACAGTAAAGCTACAATTTAAGGTTTAAAATGCATGCTAAACATTGCTCTATATCCTGACATAACATATATATATATATATATTTGCATGTGGTTATTTTCATTTGTTTGATTTGGTTTTGATTTAATGGAATTATTTTATCTTAATCTTTAGTTACATGTGAGCATTCACCCTGCTAACCATCTTCAGGCACTGTACCCCAACATGATGCAGGATTCGACTATATTTCCATTTCTCCTACTCAGTGTCTTAGTGATTCAAGGATAACTTGTGAGTTAGACTAAAGTAGTGACCTTCCTTATTTTGGAAGACCCTATTTCATGCTATGTATTTCTTTATATCTTTCTTATTTCTTTGGATTTGGTTTTGTCTATGGTTTGGGGTATGTCCCTACTGGATATTCTTTGATTCTTGTTAGAGGCTTTGTTGGACTACTATGGGCATGGGTGGTGTCGGTATTGGTATTAACATTGGCATTAGAACTGGGATTGGGATCGGTATTGGACGGCTATTTTGTTAGGAAGTTTTTTTTAATTATAGACTCATTTTAATTTCCATAAATTAAATATATATTATCTTGATATATGTTTGGAATGCATCTAACATGAGGTGTAGGGCTGTTAATGATTTAGGTATTGGGGGTGGTCTTTGGTCCTGGTTGGACTAGAGATACCTGACATGATTAGGCCCTGGTTTGGGTCATGTCAAAATCCCTAAAACTTGGTGACTTGATTTTAGCACCAATGTTACTTGAATTTCACCCATTCTTGATGGTAATTACTCCTCAAGCTTAGGAGAATGTCAGGTTAGCTTCGAAAATACAATTTCCATAAATGAAACCCACATAGGATTTTGGTGTGATTTGTGGACCCAAATCCCAATGGTGCTATTTGGCTATCATTATTCTCATGTTTATGAGAAGATTCTTATTTTGATAGCTTGGCATCTTTCAAAAGCTTCGCAAAAAGGAAAGTCAGTGATTTATCTAATTTTTGAGCGTTTGTCAGTGTCTAGGTAGGCTAAGTTTCCTTTCTTCTTAGATTGAGCTATGTCACAGTATATTTATGATATTATGTTAGATTACAGATTAATTTTAGGTGTTGATGTTAAATTTTTGAAATACATAGGTTAGTTGGACCTCTTAGGCTATTCGAAGACCAAAATTTAGGCAGAGTTGGCCTAGTTGCTAAGTTCCTCAGAGAAATTTCTATCTTAGGGAAAATTGAGACATTTTAAACATCTAAAATTGAATTTACATACCTTAGTATAGTTCGGGGTAGAATTTCCTGAAAATCGAACTTGGGGGATTAGATGTGGGATTCTTTGAACCGTAGTAGGTCAAGACTTGAATTATTAGATATATACCTTTTAAATGCTTGTCGGGTGATTCAAAGTACTCACAATCAGACTTGGTGTGGATAGATACTTAATAATCATAATGGCTGGATATTGAAGATTGATGATGATTTTAATAAGTTTTGGCACTTAATAATTGGATGGGTTGGCAGTGAGAAGTGATAGTTATGGGTTAAACTAGTGATTATATTATTGATTATGACATAGAGATTAATATTGATAGAGTGTGTGTATATATATATGGTTAATGATTCAACTCTGGATATTGATGATGTTATTAATGACATACATACACGGTTAAAGCCTCGAAGGTTATTATGCTTTAGATTATAAAACTATCTGTTCAAGTCTGGTAATTTGGTATGATATGGATCATGATGTTGTTAGTAATACATTGATGATATTGCTTATGATATTGATTATATGATTATAAGTTCAAGTTCGGCTATTACTTATTATATTGATTATATGAAATTGGTTTGCACCCAGTAATGGGGCATGATGTTGATAAGTTGGATTTGATAAATCAAAGTATGGACAGAATGGTTTATAGTGTGGCATGATAGAGTTGGGTTCTAGTTGTATCATAGAAGGTGGAAAGTGATGCTATTACAACTTATGTTTTTCTTAATTGTACCCTCCAGGCTTATGAGATCCTGTATTGGGTTGTTTATTTTCTCATACTTATGGGCTTATGGTGGATAATTATTTAGTTATAATTGCATAAGTTTGATCCATTATATTTCATTATTAGTCTGGTTATTTACTTATTTATGTACACAAATATTGGAGTTGCTTCAACTTTGATCCTTTAACTTGACTTAAATTATGTTATATTGCATTTTATCATATTTATATCATTGATTTAACTCAATTTGTTGATGATTCCTACTGAGTACTTGTGTTTTGGTACTCATACAATAGCTTCGTACCTTTTCGGTGCATATCTGAGTACTAGTTATCATCGTTGGTTTGACGATTGTATTATTGTTGATTTTGAGATAGGGTTAGCTCTTGGAGTCGGAGTCGCCCCATTTCATTTTATCTTATTTATGCCTAGTACTTAGCTTCAAGATGGGATTGTATTGACTATTTTAAAACTTTGGTTGTATCTGTAGTAGCTCTTCTACTGGTTTTACTAGGTCATGGGATATTTTCTATGTTATATCTACCCTTCGACTATCCTACTACGTTGCTTATATCTAACTTTACTATCTATTTGTCCCTTCTTGGGGCATTTCTACCAAGTATACCCATTGTTAATAGCTCTGAGCTATTGTTTGGCTTACCTACCACTAAGATTTTATAAGTGCCATCATGCCTCGTAATTTGGGTCGTGATAAATTAGTATCACAACCTAGGTTTATAGTGACTCAAATTTTGATGAATCCTATGAAATGTGTATTTCAATGTGATTTGACCATTTAACCCTTCCCGAGTTTGTGTTGTGGTATTTTTGGAGTATAGGGATGATTGGTATGATTTTCGATGCACTTTGTCCTATTTTATGTGATATTGTGGCTATTGGAGGCTAAAAGATCTAGAACGTTAGTTTTAGGGTGGTAACATAGTTGTGTGGTTTTATGGATTTTAAATCTCATTTCGACCCTCAATATTGGAAATAGTTATTTTGGGTTTCGGGGGTTAACTTTATCAATTTGACATTTTTTTGAATCAGTTGATATCTCCATTGAGTCCAAAGCATTGAATTTGATAAGGTTGCATAGTTAGTTTGCATCCATAAAATTTCCAATGACTTCTGAGGGTACCACAGAGACTTGGAATGCACCAAGTCGCCAGTTAGTGCACCCGTGATCGCAAAGCTAGTGTTGGGATTGTGACTGGGCATGTACGTCTAGTATTATGATCACAACACCCTTTCCATGATTGTGATACCCCTGCCAGTCAGGTATTACAATCCCGACACCTGGCCCACAATCGTAATGCCTGGGTACATAAATGCCAATATTTCTCTATTTTTCACTATTTTTTAGACTTGGATCTTAGGGTTTTGTGATTTTGAGAAACTTTCTCCACTTTTAAGTTTGGGTAAGCCCTATAAAACCTATTTCAACTATTTCCTTCAATCTTTATAAACTATTTCTTGTTTTAAACTTGGATCAAAGTATGAACTTTGAAGATTTTGGCCTGTAAGGCCTAAAAAAATATTATATTTTTTAGTTTAAACACTAATTTCAAAACTTTTCACTTGGATGAGTTTCTAATCCTATAATCATCTATTTTTCCTCAATTTCGTCTTGAAAGCCACTTCAATTCTCGATTTTAAATGGATTTTGGAGATTATTTTAGGTAAAGCTTGAAAATGGTTCTTCTTCATTTTTGACCTCATTTTTTTTATGTTTTTAGTTGTATAGTTCTAAAAATATGGGGAACATATTTTTGAAATAAAATTATAATTTTGCTCTTCTTTTTCAAAAATCCATTATGGGGATTCATTTGACCCCAACTGGAAATTAAGCAATATGGGTATTTATGGATTTATTTTTGATGCGTAGATTCTATATTTCAATGTTTTAGTTGATTTCAGGATCATTCTTGAGGAGTGAGGCTTTGGGATTAAAGTCGTTTCTTTCGATTTTTGACATTTGAGGGAGGTTATGTCTTAACTTCTTTTAGACTGGGTTGGGTAGCTAGTTTTTATACAAAATCATGTTAAGGGTGTGGGAACTAATCATGAAAAATGGCTATCGTATAGTGTTGTGCCTGTATGGGGTCCTATATGTGATGTATTTGGTGGTTTTGGGATAACATGTATTATGTGTGACCATATGGGGTCCTATCTGATGTTGATAGCCTATATACATAAAAATAATTGTATTTGTTTGATAAAAGCCTATTATGGTACCTATTGTGTATTGTGATGTGTTCATAATATAATTGAGATATGAATCATGTTGATTTTCATGCATAACTGGAAATATTGAGTGGATATTTGGATCACTTGGTTGGTATATAAGTTGAATTTGGAAATACTCATTGTCGTTGGTTGTGAGCATTGCATCCCCATATCTGGCATATTCATTAAACAATTGTACTGATAACACTCACCAATACCATGAAATTTTTTAGAGGACGGTCGTTGTCAATATACCAAATTTGATTGAGGTCGAATCCACAAGGAGTGAAATTAGAATTCAATTCTAATGGGTCTTAACACTTACGAAGAAAACACCCAAAGTGAAGATAAAGTAAAAATCATTATTAAAAAATGGGGGGAGTTTTAGTTTTAGGAGAGTATTTGTCAATAGTAACTCAATTCCACAAACTACACAACAATTGTAATTTAAATTTTGTATAGAGGGAATCTTGGGATTCTTTCTACCAAAGGGAAAATTAAGTATGGGTATGTGTATATTTGATGTACATGCTATTTGTAAACAATATGGTAGGCTAGATCTAGGATCCTTGAGGCTAGCTTGTCAACAAAACCTCAAGAATTTTACTTATTGAACCTTTCGGTTGCCTAACAAGTATGTTAATTATATTCACCTAAAACCTCAATTGGGTATCCCTATTTCTAGGGAAATATCCAAGTTTTAGTCAACTTTATAATCACTCTTATGTCTAAGATAGTGAGTATTAGAAAAAAAAAACCCCTTTAATTGTCTAATATTGCCTTGGTTCCGACATCCCTCTTTCAAGAATGATGTGGATTCCAAAAATTTCACCTAACCCCTTTTTCAAGGATGGTTTGAGCTTTCAAGAGTTTGAGGTTTTTACCCACAAACCCATTTTAAGTATTTGGGGCTTTCTCCCATAAATCCCAACCAATTTGATCAAAAAATAGTATAACCCATCAACAACCACCTAGCATATACACAAATACATCACAATCTGCAACTAATTGAACCTTAGTTCATAATAAACCCAAGATAATGAAATTTTGCTATTCCTAATGAAAGGAGGGTGAAAAATATACCATAGGGGTTGTTCAAATCATCCATTCTTCAAGAAATTACTAAATTCAAAGTCTCCAAATCAAATTACAATTCTTTCCCAATTTAGGGTTTCAACTTCAAATTCAAAATATTACATCTCTCTCGAATGCCCAAAATAGGAAAGGTTTTTATGCTTTTAAGGTATTTGGGGTCTGCTGCTAAAAATTACAAAACTACCCTTGGGCCTAATTACGCGTTGCCATAATCGCACCAAATTTTCTACAATCGTGATTATCGCGACTGCGGGTAGATTAATGCGATCGTAGTTGCTGACCTTCGCGGCTCAAATCGTGATCATAGTAACTGAGGCCTATTTCTACTCCAGGTCTTCGAGTTACACTTCTTTTCTCTCTTTTGATCCTTTTTATCTCAAATCCACATCTTTCCATCTATAACCTGTATGCCTGCAAAATATGGATATTAGTGCATTTAATCATACATGTCTCATTTATACATTTAAATCATGGTGATGTGCATGAATGTTGAGTGCAAATGAGTGTCAAATTCACAACTCGTTAACACCCCCAACTTAAAGCTCTGCATGTCCTCAAGTAACAGTACCTCTTACCATGAGACTATTCTCATTTATGCCTAAATTGAATAACCCAATGATCATAATAACTTCAAGCTTAGTTAATAACACAATTTAGCTCTTCAAACAAGGGTAAAACTATTTTCATGACACCCTTTAACATAGAATGTGATCTTTCAAAGATGCAAGAGACATTAAAGAGCAGCCATGCCACAATCACTAATACTCTATAAATGAATTTCTTTTGACATCAACTACAATATACTCCTTTTTTCCTTATTTTGTAGGAGATGACAAAATCACCCACCTAGAGTCATTTACATACCTCCACACAAGAAAGAAAATTCCACACACCAAGTCATCAATTATGCAAGAAGGACTTTTAGTGTAAAACACTCTCTGTCTCTCAAGATAGCTCGATTCTCACAAGTGCCATATCATAGGCTTGCCCCTATTTTCATCACCACTACAATGAAAATACTTGGTTGGAAATCACAAAGGGCTTTTTTATCTTATAACGTAGGTTCGGGGTAAGCTAGGATCTCTTTTAGGAAGAACATGGCTATACCCTCCTTAAAAATCTAAATCACACTATTCCATCAAACATTTGATCATGGGCTACTTATTTTTTTTTATTCTTTACACATTTGCCTACTTTTTATTTCCTTGGTTCACCCATTTTCTTTTCATTTCTTTTCCTTGCACCCTTTGTGCTTCTCTTTCCTTTGTTGGTTACATTTTTTTTTTCTATTCATTTGTTCTCAACACTTAAGCTCATGGCACTCACTTACAAATTTGCGTCCCAAAGTTACCTGTTTCAATTATCACCACCACCAACATAAAATTTTAGCCTCAAGTTTCAATTTTAAGTTCAGAGAGGGTAGGGTTCTAAAGAAGGATAAAAATTGAAAGGCTCACGACTTGCAATATTTTTTCAAAGAAATGTCTAAAGGCTTAAAGTGAGTTATTAGGGATAGCATCTATGCAAGGGAAGACTTTTTAGGCTAAAGTAGACTTCCAATGTCACAAAGATGGCCTAAGATCAGCTCCCCAACCAAGTACAATCAAAATTATCCTTGAGAGACAAATGGGGCAAGTTCTAGATGGTACAAGTACATATGATATTAGGACAAATAAGCTCACCACACACGGCATGCAATATTTACCAAAGAGATTTAATTGACCCTTATGCTAGAGATCAAAATAGAGTATCTCCCAATTTTTACAAGCCAAAAATTTGAGTCACAAAAAGAGAAAAAGTGTTGATACAAGATTGGTCGCGTCCATGCCCTCGAATTTTTTTTGAAAACTTTCTGGACAGCGGGGATGTTTTCTTTGAATTTGCACCAGGAACAATTTGCTAACTATGGTACCAACATTAGCCTTTGTCTCACATTTTGGTTTACAAATGACCAAACCATATAGTTACTCAGACTTTGCCATAGGTACAAGTGTGATCCAAATCCCAAAATGCCACAGATACTCAGATTTTTCTAGCATTTATAACCTCAATGCTACAGATACTCATACTTCCCTTGCATCCATAGATCAAAACCCATCAGAGCACCTGAATTATACATCCCAAATAAAAATAAAAATCATCCAAAAGAAGGTAAACACACCCAAAAATATCGATAAAATAGGCCTAAATCAAATGAATGCAGAGATAGGCACCCCCAGCTAAGTAGCTAGAAGTGTCCTCACTGCATACAAACTAAATCATAAGAAAAGATAAGGGTGCTCCCTAAAACTGCAATCAGGACCTGCTCTCATATGTAAACTCTACATTATCATTGACATCCTCAATACTAGACCACTTGGCTAACGCATCATTATCTCTCTCCACTCCAGAGGAAGGGAGTCTATCACAAGGTTTAGGACCTTTCATAGGCCCTTTACCCACTTTCATATATTGCTAAAGAACTTATCTCTCTTCTTTTCCTTTTCTACCATCTTCTCATGTGCAATCCAAAGATCACAATTTGACTCTCCAAGGATAAATAGGCTCTCTCGAGCCCATAAATAATAGCTCCCTACTTTTTTTGGTCCTCTTAGTACTCTTCATAATCAGGTTGGGATATATATAAATGATAGGTGGTAGAGGGATCCCCTAAACCCTGGGGTAGACTTGACATGAGGTCTCTAATATCTAAAATATCAACTACAATATCTTCAAGAGGCCTCCTACAATTCTCAAGATCCTCATATTCTGACTTCCCTAAATCGATTTTCCTTTCCTTGCTTTTACCCAGTGCGCCCTCTCCATCAATTTTCAAAGGATATATAGAAGTCTCAGGGTGCACCCAAGTATCCCCAGAGTATTGATCAACCCCAACTCTCCCGCAAAGCTCAGTAATCAAAGAGGGAAAAAAGAGATGTATCCCACCTTAGTTCTTGAAGAATTTTATCTCAAAAACCACGAGCTGACCAACATCAAAAGGAATAATGTCTAAAATACATGTAACCATCTAAGCCCATAAATCTAGGACTATAGTCATTTGGGTGCAAGGGGAGACTCAACTACATAGGATGTTAAACTAAATCCAATCCTCGGAAGTGAAGTCATTTATGTACACTTGGTTGCCACCCATGAAACTTCCTTCCTAGGGAATAATCTTTCTACCAACCAACTTCCGAGGTCACACCTTTTTTCTTCAAATTCACCCATGTCTGCATTTGGGAGCCTATAGATAGCATTGATTTGCTCCGCACCAAAATCCACAACTTTTCCTTCGATATTGATAGGCATTTAGGATGGATCCTAGAAAGACACTACGCTAATATTGGAGTAAAATTCCCAGACCCATTGCCTCTTTTTCCTTGCAAGCATCTAGGGCGAAACACTGACACCCTGTTGCCACAATCCTACCATGAAATGCTAGAAACTTTTTTGGCACATTATCTAAGAATATTCCTTTCTTTGAAAACCACATTATCCTTGGAAGATCACCATAGTAGTGAGTGTGGCAATAGGTTGCCATGAATTCGATCTGCTCATATTTCTCTATGAGATTCTCTAGAAAAACAACATACAACAAAATAACATCAATTATTGATAAATTCTTGCACAAAATATGTTATGTTTTCCACTAACGCTTATTAGATGGTTAATTGGTGGTGTTTGGACAAAAATTAGAAGTGCAAAATTTTTGGCTTAGGTAGAAAATTAGCCTCGATTACCACAATCACAGGCCATAGAGCCACAATTACATTGTCATGATTGTGGTCACGATGACAGTGATCGCGGTATCCGACACTAGCTTCAACCCAATTTTTAAATTTCCAAAAATTTAAATTTGAAGCACAAAGCATGTTCTACTAGAACGATTTACCCTAAAAGCATTGAACAAGACTACTAGGTACTCAGTTGTGCCGCTAGAATGCAAGAACCACTTGTGAATACTCAGACAGACAACCTATCTAGCACTTGGTGTGCACTCTTTATTTTTATCAATTTCACACACAATTTGGGTACTCAATACTTCCCCACTCATGTGCACACCATATTCTAGAATCTAAACACCACACAAGTATAATTTATGAAATATTTAAGCATGAGAAATATCATTTTAGGCCTTCCCTATAACATGCATTATATGGGCAATTTTCCCCTAATAAGGCATAAATTCAACGCACCTACCGGATAAGTTCTTCAAAAGGGATGCAAGGATGTTATTGGAATGCACACAATTTGGCAAGAATTGGGTCTAATTAGAGAGAAAAGTAAGGAGGTATTATTGAAAGGAAATGGGATTCAGATGGTTATATGACTGATGTGACCGCGATCACAGTCAGTATTCCACGAGCGTGGATACACGAGTGACCACAAACAAGGTTAGTATTTTGTGATTGTAGAAATGCTGGTGACCATAATAGCGGCCAATGTCCCTCTATCATGGTAACTAGAGGTATTTCTGCTCCCCTGTTTCCCCCTGTTCAACTTACTTCACAGTTGGACAAATTTTCCTCTATCCAATTCAACATACAAAAATTTCACACTTTCCCCTTCTTAACTTCATCGAACATACTTTATAGCATCATAAATACATTAGTTACTACATTGACAAAACTATAACCAACTCTACAAAAATAAAAATAAAGGATACGGGCCACTCTCATGAAATTTATGGGTTGCCTCCCCCATAGCGCCTTACTTTACATCATTGCACGAAGTAGTCTTTCTTTCTCAAGTTGGGTCCTCAAGGGCGCCCTCATCCACTTCTTTGATTTCAACATCAATCACTGATATCACTTGAAGTTTCATGGGTTGTTTTTTGTTTTGTATGCTCGAAAAGGGACCTCGTTATCATGAACCCTAAACCTCATTTCACCCAACTCTAAGTCAACAATGGCTCTTCCTGTGGCAAAGAAAGGTTGACCAAGAATAATGGTGACCTCTTAGTCCATTTCACAATTTTAAACCATGAAGTCCTCCGAAAGTATAAATTTTTCCACTTTGACTAGAACATCAAACAAAATCCTAACAGGACTCTTGATAGACTAATCCACCATTAAAGTCTCATAGATGTTGGAGTTAGGGTGTCCAATCCGAGATTTTTGTAAATGACAAAAGGCATACTTGGACCAGGGTTGCATAGAGATTTTGCAAACATATGTGTTCCAATAGTACAAGGGATGGTAAAAGCCCTGGGGCTTCATTATTTTTTAGAATCATGCTACTTATGATAACCACTACTACCATGGGTGAGTTCGACCGTGTCGCCTTTGATGAGTTTATTTTTTGACATCAACCTCTTTATTATCTTAGCATATCCTAGGATCTCTTGGATTGCTTTAAGTAATGAGATATTGATAGAGAGGTTGCTAAGCTTGGTCATAAATTTCTTGAGTTGATCACTCTCCTCTTTTCTTTGATGCTTATAAGGAAACAGTGGAGGGACTTATATTGTAAGCATCATATCACTTTGTGGTTTCTCATTTTTCACCACCTCTTTATCGACTTCCACCATTTCCTTTACATCATCTTTTTCTTGATATAGTGGTGGGAATTCTTTTTATTTAACCATAGGCGTTGCTTAATCCAAATATTCTTTTAAGTGATCATCAAGGGTCTTCCAACTCCTAGGGACTATTTCTAAAACTTGAGCTTTGTTATTTGAGTTCACAATAGTGTCACTACGATGATCACCCTTTCTCCTAGCATTTAATTATGTGGAAATTTTTTTGATTTGAATCTGTAATTATTTAATGGAGGAAAAGTGGGACACAACGGTTTGATTAAGTTGCAAAAAATTACGTTTCATTTCATGAACTAGTTTGTCATTAATTCCACTCTTCTCAAAATCTTTGCCAAGACATATTTGGTTTTAGATTTTTCAAGGTCAATAGTGCTACCTTCTTTGTTCTTCACCCGGTCATGAGGGGGTATATACGAGTCATAATCATGATCTATATCTCTCTAATAACTGTTATGTTCACGGTTAATTCAACTATGATTATCACCTTATCTTTGATAGGCATGGCGGGAACCCCTCGATTAATTTTCCATATACTGAATCTTCTCATCAACTTCTTTGCCTCTGCTTCATCATAGGCCTTTGATTCCACGATATTAACCACTTTTGTGGGTATGCCGGTCACATGATTTTTCAAAAGATCCAATTGTGTCATTATTTTTGCCATATTCTCCTCTCTTTCCTCATCTTTCATGGCTCGAGGCTACCCTCTAATCACGACAACGGTGCTTACTATCATAAGTAACCACAAACTAACCCATGAACACCACCTACTATGAGCACTTAGTAACACTATAATATAATACATTAGCGGAAGATACACTGATAAGGTACTGTAAAACTGAATACTCAAATACAAAGAAAAGTATATCTGAAATATCTGATAAATACTAGAAACCAAATTATTTATCTAAAACAACTATTAATACTAAAATCAATGACTGGTTGTGTAACTGATTGTCTGAAAGCCTTTAAACACCTTGAGGAGTTGATAGGACAAACTCTCCACTAACTCTAACTAAATGAACATGAGGAATTACTATAATAACTAAAATAAATAAATCATGTCCTCGATGTATAGGACTCACCACAACTGTTGTTGAGTAATGATGAGTTGTCTAAGAATGGCCGGATTCTGAGCGTCCGAACCTATGTTATGAGACATGATAGAGAAAACAGAAGTTTGCAGCCAGTACTTTGAATAAACTGGTGTAAGAGATGAGGATTGGGTAAATTGAAAGACATAACTGAGCATGAATACATAAACATATAATATTTGAGAATGCAAGACCAAGCGTAAACATGTACTAAAATAATCTATATAACTAAATGACTAATATATAAATAACTAACTAACTCTATACTAGGTTAGGCAAACCTAAACTAATAGACTCTGAATACTGAACTGACACTGTGCGAGGTATCATCTAATTGAAATGCCTAATCTGAGCTAATCGGGGTCAAACTTATAATCCGAGCTAAAAGTGTTCAATTACCATGCAACGGGTACTAACACAGGCTATGTGGTTCCACTAAACTAGTGTTCCAAAGGACCAGGGTGTGAAGCCTAAACTGATCATGATCCCTAAGAAGAAGTCAAGCCTAAGCTAAAGCGTGACCCCTCATATCCTATGCTGACTATGTAGTTCTAGAATACATGGACTGTTACTAATGACTTTGCCTAACTGACGGGGAAGATGTCATCCCTACATTCGCTCAATGATAAATCCTACTCCCAATTGAATTGAAACTGATACTGAAATGAACAAGATTTTACTAAACATAACAACTGACATTTCTCATCATGATCATAACAATTGGGAAAATAAAAATATTCATGGTTTAGCTAAAATCATTACTTGAAAGATCTTAAAGCGTGAAAAACATTTAGGTATCGCGTGTTCATAACCCGCCAGCACTGAATGATCATAAAATACAATATTGAGTCATAAAACTGAATTATAAAATCATGGTTCAAAGATCTCCAAACTTAGACATTTCATCAAACATGTGAGAATCATGAACTTAAACATGTGAATGTCTTAAAATATGGGAAAATAACATGGTTATGTAACTAAGATCATAACCTGATAATATAACATTAAATTCACTTGAATATAACATGGGAGATTAAAACTTAAAGCATGGGTTAACCGAGCTTTTCATGGAATCTTTCTTGAACATGAATTGAAACAAACTAGTAAGGAAACACATGAATTTAATCAATCTTGAACATACAAAACTCCATAATAAGAGAAAAATCCATTCTTTCATTGAAAAGAGGATTTTAGGGCTCCATGGGTGAAAAAGGGCCCATGGATGAACATCCCAAATACCTTAAGCTTCTTGCTTTTTAAAAGAAAGCCTATTATTGATGTTTTCTTAAAGATTGTTAAACTTGGAAAACTTGGATTCTTGATTTCTTGGGGAAAAGGATTTGAATTGGTTCTTAAGGAAGGGATAGGGTTTCTTGAGAAGTATTTTAAGAACAAGGGGCAAATAATGCCCCTATGGATGCTCCAAGTCGTATTATGGATGATTTGGGTTGATGGGGAAAATACCCAATTGCCCTCTGATTATTTAAATCAAAATATGGATACAACAATGTCACTGCGGCTTGTCCTTATCGCGGTTGAAGAAATATTTTACCGCTTCACAGACAACATCAGGTCGGGACTAGAACTGCGACACGGGCTTATTGCAGAGACTGACTATTTTTATGATCCAAACATTCCCCAAACCTCATCTAAAAAATCCAAAACTCCACTGAGACATACGTTCAACCTCCCTAAACATAAATTAACTTAAAACCCAATATTTCGGGGATGATAAAGCCAAACTAAAGGTTTGTAAAGTTTAGGGGTCTTGAAAATGACCAAGATAGGTCATTAATATAAAGAAGGGTTTATATAACCTCAATTAAGTATGGTAATCAAGTGTTTTCACAATCCCTAATCGTCTATTGACATCAAGGCTCCCATAACCCTAGTTATGGTAGCCACAGATCTCAAGAGAAGAAGAAGAAGTCATTGTATTCTTTATAAATAAGTTTAGAGAATTACTTACAAAAGTTACAATAATTGTTCTTGATTCTTCAGTGAAATATGAATAAAATAGCTAGATCTATAATTATAGCTTGAATCTCAAAGAAAAATACGTTTCAATGAATTTCATGATGGAAATATGATAAAACATACCTAAATTAAATCTAAACTATGTATTTATATGTTACCAGGGACTGGGGTTTAAAATTCAAAACTAAGATTGCCGCGTCGAAGTCGACGATCACGTTGATGGCCCATCGGTAGCCTGACGGTCTGTCACCTGCTGCATCGCTGAAAGTCCCAAATTGCTACTTTCTAGTTAGGTGTGATGGTTATGTTGAGGCTTGTTATTAGCCTGGTGGTCCATCACATGAACCATCGCTTGATCACTTGAGATTTCTTTCACTATTTTAGCTTGATGGCCAAGTTGATGGCCCATCGAGGAACTGATGGTCCGTCACCTGGACATCACAAGGGTATACAACACTGAAGCTTCTGCCTATTACTGACAGGCACCCTGGCGGTCCATCGATTTATAGACGATCCATTAGTTTTATCATTGATGCCCTTTTTCTACTGTTTTTTTTAAGTTCTTTCTGTAGTTAAGTCCTTGCACTGAAAATACTAAAATATAGCATCAAAAACAACAATAGTTTTTTGAAAACACACAATTATTCCTTGTAAAAGGTATAAAATATTGCATGAAAAGTTAGAACATCAACACCCTCAACTTAAGACAATTGTTTGTCCTCAAGCAACTCAACACCAAATCACATGTACGATCAATACAATGATAGTCATTCAACTATTGAACTAGATTACACAGAACCACTCAATTGCCATCTCACTCAAATGGTCTTAATACATTAGGATCTATAAATAGCATTACTTACAATTTACCACATACAATAACATGTATACAATATCCTACAGAGATCAGCAAAAATTAAGCACAACTCAAGTTTCCCTTACAGCCAATGAAGTCCACCACACATTATTTATTTAACTTGTGGACAAAAATCAAGACTCTCGTACTGATCAAAAAATTCACAAACATAACATACATACCCATAGGTTTTCCCCTATCATCTAATGCTCCCTTATGGTTAATTCATAAAGATCAAGAAGGTCTTTCTAAGGCTTGTAATAAGGTTCTGGAGATTGGTGAGGAAAATTTTTTGGAAAAATGACTTAATGTTCAAACTTTAATATCTTTCCCCTTGATTTTTACTCACCAAGACTACTATTTTTCTAGCTTACTAACTATCTATATTGTTCATTCACGCCTTCGCCATTGACCCATTTTTTTTTAGCCACCCTCAACTTATACTGATGCAGGCAATTGAGGTGCACATTATCTTAAATACCAGGGCCAGATGTGAAATTTTATTTTAACTCTAGATCACGTTTTTATTAACTTGCAAATGTCCTAAAAGTAGCTACCCTCAATTTAAGTGTTTTGCCTAAGTTAAGGAGGACAATGCCCAATATTGGACCAGGGCCAAAATTAATTGCTAAAAACCTAAAGAGAATTAATCAGAGTTATTGGGGATGAATAAAACTATCATAAGCTCAAAAGGGATTCAAAAATGGAAAACACTTTTTGGTGGGTCATTCTTTTTGGCTAAAAGGACTAAAAAGTACAAGGAGGCCTGCTATCCTATCTTATTGAATCAACCATAAAACCACATAAATGAATCAGGCAAGTTATAGGTGTAACGCTGTGCAAGAATTATAACAAACACTCGCACATATAAGCAAATGAGTTAACACTTATTCTTCCAACTCTTGGGATTTACATCACATGGTCTGCACAATTTACATCCTAATGCCAGTTACAGAATAACAAATGGTTGTTCAACATATTTACCAAGTGACAAAAAAGAATAGTCATGCCATCATGCTCAAAGTACTTGGACACAGTCATTTTTCATTCATACTTACAAACTAGTGTGATATGTATATCACGGGAAAAATAAACATGTACTATAGATATGTCTGTTCTACTAGATAGCGCACGGGAAGAAAAGAACACATTGAACAAAAAACTTCGTGGGACAAGTAAACCCACCCCAACTAAAAATGAATGTTTTGTCGTAATGTATTAAAATAAAGTACAAAGAAGGGGAATACTTACAAAGCCTCTTATTTTGATGAGGCATCAGTCAAATATAGTGAGGCTACTTTGTTCTCACCTATAGAAAAATTGACCCCTATGGTGGTAGGGGTACTCAAATTAGAATCCTCCTGGTTTAGAGGTATATCAATCAGAACTGGATCTTGAATTGGTCCCCTAGGTGAGGTAAAACTAGAAGAAATTTTTCTATCTTTATCTGCAATATTTTCCTGTCTCTTCTCTTTATCTCTCTTTAACCTTTTTATAGCTTTCCTCATAACTCAGGCTTCTCTCTTTTGGTGACATCGCTTCTCACATTATTCTTTTAGAAAATTTCCTATCAGTACTTTTATCTACCTAATTTCCTTTGTCCTTAAGAGGCATCCCCATTAAGTTAACAATGCCTTCATCTTCATCATTGATAACTACTGCATGGTCAAAAATAACTTGTTGTGGTTGTAATTTTAACTTTCCTATGTTTGCCTTTGCTTGTCTGAATTCTTCCATAAACTTAGCAAAATATAGAATAGACATCGCATCCAGCCTTTTGTTTAAACGCTCCTCCATATGGTCCATCATGATCTAAATATTTTGAAAAAGACGAATCACCTTAGCTACAATACGGTTAACAAAAGGTTTAAATTGTGTAGGCTTAAATGGGATCATTGGTTTTAACCAGATGTTGAAACAATAATTGGCATTATATGGATTTCCATGCCAGATCTTCCACTGAACTTCTTTGCCAAAGAAGCAATTTTTTCAATTGCGTCTGTAATTGGAAAGCCATTAATGGTAGAATTGGCTACAAGAAACCATACAAGGCCTAGTTGTGCTAGAGTAAAGATTGAAGTAGATCTTTTGGATAAACTGCCTCATAGAGTGTAAATGAATGAAAAGGATAATGCAAGTGGAAGATCGAAGTAGATTTTGTACCTTATTACGACTATAAGACAAAATACTGCCCGAAATATTGTTTACAAGGTAATGATGAAGCTACATGATGGAATTTTCACCCAGAGATGTAAGAGAAGAAATAGGAGCACAGAGAGGAAAAAACAGATGTTAATGATTCTGACAAATAGAAGGAGCAGGGTCATATGGAAATAACTCAGGAGAATAATACGAATTAATGGAAATTAAGGAGAAACAAATGCAAAAAATATATGTTTAGTCATATAGTAGGGGAAATAACTGACAAGGCAGAGAATATTCTCACATCAAATGTATTGGAGGCTTTAGCTTAAAATCAGTAGGAGAATAATGAAATAGTTTCCACTATGTAGCACAATGGGAGTACTAAGGATTGGGTCAGTAGGAGTTTTGGAAAAAAGAAACAATAGTAGTAATGGAGTAGTTAAATATTTCAAGCAATCAAAAAGAAGAGAAAATTAATACAAAGAAAGCTGATGGGCAAGAAAAAGTAATAAAAGAGACATATAATAAGAAAAAAGATGAACAATAGTCAGAATAAAAAAAATAAAGAAGGGGAGGTACATCATAAGCCAATAGAAGAGAATGTCAAGAATATAGAATTGGTAATGGTTCCATATGAATATACAGACAAGCAGGCACAAATAATGGAAGGAGTATTACCAATAAAACTAGAAGTATACAATATGAGGGAGATGGTTAATAGAAATAATACAGATTTGGATGAAGAAAACATGATGGATAATATTAGAGGTGCTACAGTGGCAGGGGATCTATCACCATAACAAGATAAGTCATTAAATTAGAAGCATGGAGTAACAAAGAAGAAGAATAAGCATGTTAGAGAAACCACAATGCAGACAAGGATCCACATGTTAAAATCATTATCAAAATGAATGCTTTGATATGGAATATGAGATCTGTGAACACTCAAAAAGCATTCACAATATTGATTATAATGCATAAAAGTTTCCGTTTTGGATTCATTGGTTTAATGGAACCTTTTCATTAAAGTCATAGTATAGAGGAATATAAAAATAGATTAGGAATGCAACATGCAGTGGTGAACTATTCAGGTAAGATATGGGCTTTCATGGATAATTTTATTGAATACTCTATTATTAGAGATGAAGAACTGCAGATCACCATAAAAATAGGGAATCAAAATGTATGTGTAGAAGTTTTTGTTACACTAGTGTATGCAAAGTTTAATCAATATGAAAAGTTGTCACTGTGGGATTCTTTGGGAGAACTTGCTAATAATATTCAGCAGGCTTGTATTATAGGGGAGACTTTAATATGATTAGAAATGAGGCAGAAAATCTTAATGGATTAGAAGTCATAGTAGAATAGACTGATGACTTTAATCATTGTATTAGTACGTGTAATTTTGAGGAATATCTATCCAAAGAGAGAAAATTTATATCGTGGATTCGTCAGATTGATAATTATTTTATTTTTAAAAGGCTTGATAGGGTCTTGGTTAATAATAAAATGCAAGAGTTGTTTCCAGTTTTAGAATTGGAAAATTTAGTAAGGAGTGGATTTGTTCATGCACCAATGCTGATGCACTTTAGCGAATCAAGTGGGCAACTGATCAGACCTTTCAGATTCCTTAATTTTTGGATAAAGGAGGAGTCATGATTAGAGGTTATTAAAGACAATTAGTCTGTTGAATGTGAAGGAAATCCCTTTCTTAAATTTCATCAAAAGTTGAAGAGGACAAAGGCTTCATTAACTAAATAGAATAAGTAAACTTTTAGAAATATATTCTAAGAGATAGATACTTTAGAGGAGGTAATATAAGTGAGAGATAAGCAATTTGAGAAAGATCCCTAAGGTGCTAATAGAGCTAAGCTATCACACTCACAGGAAGAACTAGTACTTCAACTAAAAAGGGAGTAGTAGTTTTGGAGACAGAAAGAGAGTTTTTAATGCTTTAAAGATGGAGAGAAGAATACTAAGTTTTTTCATACTGTAGTCAAAGGGAGAAGAGCCAAGCTGAAAATACAGAGGATACAATATGAAAATAGGAGCCCGTTGGAAAAACAAGAGGAAATAGCTGAAGCCGCAAAAAATCTTTTTCCAGAAACAACTTGAGAAGCAGGAATATGCACAAGATTTTTCAATGCTAGAAAAATTACCTCAGTTGGTCACAGATTTACAGAATTAAGAATTGAAGAGAATACTTACATTGGTGGAAGTACATAATGCCATCATGGGATAAAACAAGAATTATGCAGGTGGACCTAATGGAATAACATGAGCATTTTTTCAAGATGCATGGACTATTGTTTCAGATGATATATATCAAATGGTAAGAGCTTTTTTCTGTGGCTATGAGCTTTCAAGATTTATCACTCATACCAATTTGGTATTACTACCAAAGAAGTTAGTGGTAAATATATTTTTAGACCTTAGACCAATATCCCTTAGTAATTGTGTAAATAAGATCTTCTTAAGAATTATTTATGAAAGGATCGAGGGTATACTTTATCTAATAGTTTCTAAAGAACAAGCTGGTTTTGTACAAAGGAGGAATATACATGAAAATATTTTGATGGTACAAGAAATTGTATTTGAAATAAGGAAAAGAGGTAAACCACCAAACATGGTACTAAAAATTGATATGATGAAGGCATATGATAGGGTAGAATGGTTGTTTATGACTAAGCTATTGAGGAGAATAAGATTTTACGAACAACTGATTGATATGGTGTTCAGGTTACTAGCTAACAGTTAGTACTCCATTTTCTTGAATGGGAAACCCAAAGGATTGTTCAAGTCCTCCAGAGGTCTTAAATAAGGTAATCATTTGTCACCTTCACTCTTTATCATAGTTGCAGAGGTCTTATTAAGAACTTGAAAAAAATCATGTTTAAGTAAGAGTTCAAATTATTTGGGATGCCTAGAAATAGTCCTCAAATAAACCATCTAGCCTTTGCAGATGACATGATCATTCTTTGTAAGGCAGATTTAGGTACATTGCAGATGGTAACAACCACATTGGGAAATTATGAAGAGCTTTCAGGACAGAAGATTACCAAGGAAAAAAGTGCCATTTATTTGCATCATAAGGTGTCAAAGCTGTGATGGTAGAAGTTGAAATAGGTATTTTCAAGCAACAATTCCATTTAAAATACTTGGGATGTCCTATACTATACATGAGGAAGAATAAGGTCTATTATCACTAGGTTATGAATAGAAGTAGTTCTAAGTTACAAGCTTTGAAGGTGAAGTTAGTATCATATGGTGGAAGACAGTACTCATTAAATATTTGTTAACCAACATTCCTATACATTGTTTATCAGTGATGAATCCTCCTAAGAATGTGCTTAATAATATTCAAAAGATAATTGCAAGATTTTTTTGAAGTAATACTATAGGTGGAAGGGGAAGACATTTGGTTTCTTGGTTGTCTATGTGTTTACCAGAAACAGAAAGTGGATTGGGGTTCAGAAGTTTGCAAGATGTATCAACAACTCTATTTTGCAAGCTTTGGTGGAATTTTAGAACTCAGAACTCTATTTAGAGTGAATATATGTTCAATAAGTATTGTATGAAGTATAATCCTAAGGAGGTCGTATGGAAAGTAGGAAGTGGATCTCAGGTATGGAAGAAAATATTGCCAGCTAGGGACATGATAGCTCATCTGATTACATAGAAAGTTAGAGGAGGGGATGCTCACTCATGGTTTGATAATTAGAGTGGCTTGGAAGATTTGTATTTAGTTTTTGAAGAAAGTTATGAATGGCATGAAGGTTTCATAGGGTAAAAGATTCAATGGTGGATTGGAAGTGGAATGAGGATATTTTGAAAAGTATTTTTGCTAATAAGATTGTGACTCATGTTATGACCAAAGTTAGAATAGAATAGCTGAATCAACAAGATCAGGGAATTTGGAGTTTGGAGGCAAGGGGGAATTTTTCATTAATATCTACATGGCATTATGTGAGGCAAAAGGGGGAAGCTAATGACTTTTATAAGCAATTATGGATAAAAGGGCTTCCTTTCAAAATTGTATTTTTTATATGGAGAATGTGGAGAGGATCTCTATGAATGAAATAGTTAGAATATAGGGATTTCATGGACCCTCAAGATGTTGATGTTGTCAAAATCCAGCTCAATAGACAATAGCACATGTGCTATTGAGATCCCTTTATGCTAACAGGGCTTGGTCCTTTTTTTCTTCTTATGAAGGAATAAACATATTAGGGAGGAGCTTAAGAGAGACAATATATGCATGGTGGAATGCTAAAGTCAAAGAAAGAGAGAAAGCCTACTTTAGAGAAATACTAGCAATCATTATGTAGGAATTATGGAGGAGGAGAAACACCAAGATGCATTAGGGTAAGGAGATTAGCATGCATAGATTAATATTCAATGTAACAAGGAAGTTAAGGATGCTACTGAAGTTAGGAAACTAGTTGTGGAATTTACTATGGATTGGCTAACTATATTACATCAGCGAAGTCAGCTAAGGCCTAAAGATTTAGCTAAGGTGGTGTTATAGGAACTACCAGATCAAGGATGGGATGAATATAACACAAATGGTGCATCAATAGGGAACCCAGGGTGTAGTTCGTCGGCATTTTGCTTAAGGGATGGTAAAGGGAATCTGATTCATGCTGAAGGAGCAACAATGGATGATACAGATAACATGGAAGCAGAGGCTGAGGCTATAATGTAAGCAAAATTCATTGTATTCAATCAGGGAAACAAAAGATTATTATTCAAATAGATTCACTAGCCATGCAGAAATTCCTAAATTAGGAATGGGTAACACCATGGATAATTGCACATACAGTATATATGATTAACAAGTTGCTAGAACACAAGAAAGTAGATATAGTTCACCTATCCAGGGAAGGTAACACGCTTGCAGATTACTTAGCTAACTTAGCATTTCAGCATGAGGAATTCATATTTACAGCATTTAACTAGCTACCAACTAAAGGTAGAAAGATACTAAACAATGACAAGCAGCAATGTCCCTATCTGTTATTAAGTTTCACAAAATACTAAGAAGACTGGAAAGGCTACAACAGTTTCCTTCACAATTTTTTCAGGCAGAGAAGAGGAAGAAACAAGTGAGAATATTTTTTAGCCTATATACACCAACCAATGAAAAGGGATTTTCAGTAGGTTGGGGGTCACCAAGTTAGATTTGATTCAACCAAATTACCTCCTTGGTCTTCTTTAGCTATCAACGGGTCTGAGCTTTCCAATATCTCCGTCCCAGCTACAGATGTACATGGAGAAGAAGAATAAGATCAGCAACAATATATAGGACAACAAGAAAGACTGTAAGAGCAAAATACTTACAAGAAGAAGGAATCAAAGTTAGAAGATGAGACCCAGCGTGTTAGCACCCAAAAACCATGGGAACTTATTGAAGATTTCACCTGGAAAAGGAAAGAAATAATAATTTCGAAGCTTATTTAGCTGGTGAACATCAAGATAAAGGTAAAAGAAGAGCTCTTACTTATCCAAGTTGGAATCATCATCTTCAAGAAGAGCTACTGCTTTTCCAAGTTCTTTCTCCAATTAAGTCCTTTCCCTTAACACACTAAAATCTAGTATAAAATACAACAATAGTTGCTTGAAATACACAATCATCTAATGTAAAAGGTATAAAATGTTTCGTCAAAAGTAGAAACATTAATATTACAATATCTCCCAATTGGAAATATTCATCCTCTAATAAGACTGGTTAGACTGAGAAAACTAAGGAAACTAAGATTGTATACTAAACATGAATGACTTGGAACATGATTATGTAATTGAGTTAAAAGCATGATACATGAACCAAACTAGTTTCGTAAACACATGTAATGATATGAGAATGGTTACATAGCTGAAACAAAGAAAGAAAATGAACCAATCCAAGGAAAATTTTTACCTTAATTGAATCTGAGTTTGTGAATAGAAGATGAGGGTACTTGGATCGCATATCTTATCCTGTTTCCTAAGTAGCTCCCTCAATAGACTGATTCTTCCATAGAACTTTAACCAAGGTAACTTCTTTGTTCCTTAGTTTACGAAATTGACAATCAAGGATCTCAACTAGAACTTCTTCATAGGAAAGGCTATCATGTACATCTATACTCTTTAAAGGAATAATAATAGTTGAATCCCCAATACATTTCTTTAACAACAAAACATGAAACACCGGATGCACTGATGCCAAATCTACAGACAACTCAAGCTTATAAGCTAGCTTTCTAAAAGGGTTCAAGATTCTATATTGGACAACATATCGGGGGATAAGCTTCCCCTTCTTGACAAATCTCTTCACTCCTTTCGTGGCCAAAATTTTCTAATAAACTAAATCACCAACTTTAAACACAAGATCTCTTCTCCTCATATTTTCATAAGAGTTCTGATGACTTTAGGTTATTTTCAGCCTCTCCAGAATTAACTAAAATTTATCCATTGCCTCAAACACTATGCCTGGCCTTATCAAAGTAGCCTTACATGCCAAAAAACAAACAATACAAGATCTATATTTCCTTTTATCAAATCCTCAAACAGAACAATTTGAATACAAAAGTGATAACTATTTTTGTAGGTGAACTAAATCAACATTAAGGGTCATCACAACTACCTTTAAAATAAATAAAAGCCCTCAACATGTCCTCAAAAGCCTGAATAGTCCTCTCTTCCTAACCATCTATTTGATGATGAAAAGATGTACTGAGATGAACTTAGGTACCAAGACCCTTTTTAAAATCTCTCCAAAGTTGAGAGGTAAACTAAGTACCCCTATCTTAAATGATAGACAATGGAATCCAATGCAACTTAACCAAATCCTTAAGATAACATAATCCTCAGTTGAGTAAAAAGTATGAACTAGTATGAAATGAGCTGATTTCGTCATTCTATCTATATTTACCCATATCAAATCATGCTAATGGTGCATACGAGGCAACCCTATCATAAAATCTATGTTCACCATTTCCAAATTCCAAGTGGGAATGTTGAACTCTTGCAATATTCCACTAGGCCTTTGGTGCTCAACTCTAAATTTCTAAAAATTTGCACATTTAGCCACAAACTCTACAACATCCTTTATTATATAACTCCACCAATAGATTCCTCATAAATCATGGTACATCTTAGTGGCTCTTGGGTGAATAGAATACCACACACCATCCTTTTCTACAAGTATTCATTGTCTAAACCCATTAACACATCACCTACCTTCACAATGAAGCACGCCATCTCTTCCTTGGAAGAATCTCTAATCTCTAACTACCTCATTAAACTTCACTAAACTAGGATACCTATCTTATGTTTCTTTTACTTCGGAAACCAATGAAGATTCCAAACTATTCTCAACCCATACACTACCTTCAGCTAAATTATCCAACCTAAAACCCAATCTTGAAAGTTGATGAACCTCACTGACTAACTTTTTCTTGTTTACCTCAACATGAGAAACACTACCCATAGAAAATCTACAAAGGGAATCTGCAACTATATTTGTAACATCCCATATTTTGCTTGTACTTATTCTAAGTATTTGGAACCTAGTATGGCATTATAGGATACGTAATGGGTGAGGTTTGTTATGCAAGTATTAATGGCATAGATAGAATTATATATTTTGCCGATGTAGTTTTTATGTGATGCAACCAAGTTAACATCGATACAATTATTTGAACTTGGTATCGTAAGCTAGTATTTGATTCTGAAGTATAAAGTCAACAAGTGTGTATAAGCTTAAAGTTAGATTAAAGGGATTAGGAGCTGAAAATTGAACAAAATATTGAGGTCCTTGCTTGACTTAATTAAGCTAGTAGGTAAGTCACCTACTTGAACTATTTGGACCAAATTAATGGACATATGGTTATGGACCAGATTTGGGCCAATAATAATGTAATGTACTCATTTGGGCTCAGATTGAATAAAAGAGAAATAAAATGGGTAAAAAGGCCCAATACTCAAATTTGCCAAGCCCCAAGTTAAAGAGAAGAAAAGAAGGGAAAATGGGTGGCTAAGGCCCAATAACTTTTGATCCACAAAATCCCAATATATTGGGCAAGTAGATACATCATTCACTTAATAAAATATGTGCCAAAAAAGGTCAATAAAGTAGGACAAAGAGTAGATCCCTTATACAGATTGAAATCAACAATTTTTGCTCATTTTTAACTTAGACAAAAATTTTAGCTTCTAGGTTTTTCTAACTTGTTATCTCTTGGCTATGGAGTAACCCTATATTCCCACAAGGGTTCTTAGAATTGAACTTCCTCCCAAGAAAAAGGTAAGTGAGAAATTAATGAGCTTGTACTAAGGAAACTATGTGTTCTTCAAGATTAATTTCTGGACAGCCCTCTCTATAAGTTGGACAGTCCATTGTTCTTCATTATTAAGGGATTTCTTTCTTTCTCTTTTGGTGTATGTGTGAAGGAATTAAGCTATTGAAGAGATACAAAGTAAGAGGCTAAAATAACAAGGAAAACAAGGTATGTTTGCTGTCCTATTTGTCCTTTTTCTATATACATGCATTGGTAGAGGATTACACATATTTGGTTGTTATTAAATGATGATTGGGGTATTGTTTGCACACTGTTTTGTGTCTTTGTGTTATGGGCTGCCAGGTTGATGTTGCAGAAAGGTGTGGTTAGTTTGTAATGAAATATAAAAGAAAGGTGGGGTGGTACACCACCGAACTAATTGTTTCATTTATTACTGCCCAATTTATTTTGTGTATTGGTTGGTGGGTGTAACGAAGATGATGTCATTTTGGTGATCTTATGAGGACATGTGTGGTATGTGGGTATAATTAAAGGAGGAAAGGGTTAAAATAACACCCATGATTGATGGATTACATGTGTACTTCCCGGTTACTATTTTGGTGAAGTTAAGTAGCCTAAACCTATTGGTTGTTTGCTAATACTAGTTTACCATATATCCAATTATAGATAAGTTGTCTAAAAGGTAGGAAGTCAAGTCGGGTTAGTTTCGGAGTTATGTAACCAAGTATGTAGGGCATATTATATTTGGTACTCTTTGGCATGAAATCGAACATTTGTTTTATCAAGTAAGTTTCCAAGGTTTGTCCTATAATAAGTGGCACCTAATAGAAGCGTATTGTATCCTATGAAGACAACGACCTTGTTCCCACTCTTTAAAATATCAAATCACCTCAATACATGTTTATTATTAAACTTGCACATCTATCTTCATTTGAAAATTTCAGAAGTTCTCCATTTACTCAATTAAGACCCATGTGTTATTTTATGCTCCTAAACACTTTATTTGTGTTCCAACATCTCCCTATCTCAATTTCGTTGCATTAAGTGCCTATTTACATGTCTCTTAGTAGTAGGTTATTATTTCAAGGTACCATAATATGATGAATACCAAAGTAACAATCTCAAAGGCTAAATAAACTAGGTAACGCAAATATATAAAATGAGTGCAAGCTCAGGGGCATAAGCCTAGCATAGGCCAATCTTCATACCTTTATATGTAGGTGGCAGCTTAGGGGCACAAGCCTAGCTGGGACAATCCCAATCATTATATGTAGGTGGCAGCTCAGGGGCATAAGCCTAGCATGGGCCGATCCTAATTTATCTATTTACCATTGATTAGCTAGTCATTTGCATGATATATGGCGTACAATGATTATGAAGTAGGAAGGTAAAAATGAAAAAAGGAACTTAATGTATGTATTCTCACAACTATATAAAAAGGTGGTCTACTAGTACTACTTATATCTAATTTTAATTGAGTTTTTGTATCATGTGTTGTTACCTTCAGCCTTGCATACTCTGTACGCATTTTTGTACTGATGTCCCTCATAAGGGACCTGTATTTTATGCTGGAGGCACAGATGCTTCAGTTCATACACCTCATTAGTAGGACCAGAGCTATTCGGTGACTATTGGTGAGCTCCTGGTTGATTCGGGGCTTTTTGAGTCTATTTCATATATTTTGGTATTGTGCAAAAGGTTAAGAGTAGGGTGGGGCCTTTTCCCAACCCTAACTAAGTATATGTTTATTTTAGAGGCTTTGTAGACTAATGTAAAGTTATAGTAGTGTCTTGTTTTTAGACATGGTGGCCCCAACGGCCAAGTGTTGTATATATCAGTTTGTGCTTGCATGTTTAATTATTTTCATTGATACATAATATCATGTTTCTCAGAACATTTGGTTATCATAGTTACATGCATAGGAAGTACAAGGTTATGAATTGGTTTTCTCAGGCCTTTACGACTACTGGTGTCTGTACTCCCTAATGGGATTGAGGTGTGACAAAAGTAGAATTAGAGCGGTTGTCCTAGGGTATCTACAAAGCTGTGTCTATATAGAGTCTTGTTTTTGGGTGTGCTGTGCACCATATCTATAAATAGGAGGCTATGGGAGATTTAGGGGTTGTCTCTTTTTCTATATATCTTAGATCATGCAATAGAGCCTACGTTGTAGGTAAAGTCATATTTAACCATTGAACCTATTTTTTTCCTCTTATTATAGTAAAGATGCCAGTTACAAAAAAGAGTAAGAATACAGGTAAGTAGATAGACGAGGCTGCCAGGGAAGGGATCCGCAAATCAGCACCTAGACGAGCTAATCAAAGTGAGGCTCAAGCTATGTTTGTGTCCCTAACTTATTCTACTCCTCCATCTCTAGAAGATCTAAGAAGGATAAGAACCGCATCCTCAGAACCACCTGCCAGTGCTACAGACCAAGATCTGAGAAATGTAGTACAATTGTTGGCTCGTATAGTTGCTAGACAAGCTCAAGGACAAGCCATTCAAACTATAGGTTATAGTAGTGTAGATAGGGTAGCTAGCCTACGAATATAGGATTTTCTTAAATTGAATCCCCCCGCGTTCACCAGATCATATCTTAATGAAGACCCACAGGACTTTATTGATCAAATCCAAAGGTCTCTAGATATCATGCATGTATTGGGTACAGAGACAGTTGAGCTAGCAGCATATAGGTTGAAAGGGAAGGCAACACTTTGGTACGAAGATTGGAAATGATCTAGGGGTATCGATTCACTTTTAGCTACTTGGAATGAGTTCAAAGAAGTATTTCTTGATCATTACCTTCCATTTAAGATCTGAGAAGCCCATGCAAATCAGTTTATAAGTCTTCTCCAAGGGAATATGAGTGTGAAGGAGTATAGCCTCCAGTTTAACTCTTTCGCTAGGTATGCTCCTAATGTAGTAGCTACTATGGATGATAGAGTTCATCGATATGTGGATACGTTGGATCCATATTTGTTTAGATATTGTACTATTATTCATTTGAACAAAGACATGGACATACCAAGGATACAAGCTTTTGCACAAAAAATGGAGGATCAGAGGCAAAAGAGAAGAACACAAGAATTGGAAAGAGGATATTCAAAGAGGGCCAGATCTATGGGGCAGTTTATAGAATCCCAAGGAGATTTTAGGCCTCGATTTTATAATAGACCACCTAGGCCATTATCTTTTTATTCTGCAGCTTGTGCTCCACCATAGTTTTAAGCATCTAAAGGTAACTAGTTTGGTCAAAGAAATGAGAGTCAAAGTTCGTGAACAGCGGGGTATCAAGATCAAGGGAGTATAAGCCTATTAAGGCCTCCTTGATAGCCATGTAAACAATGTGGAAATCTTTATTTAGGTGCATGTCGGTTTGGGACAAATGCATGCTTTTTGTGTGGTATGTTAGGACATATGATGAGAGAATGCCCTCAAAGGGGTAGAGGTGGTATGGCACAACTTACTAGATCAACTGTTGCATCATCATCATCTATACCTAATTTAGGTAGAGGTGTATAGAATATGGATCATGGTAGAGGTGCTAAAAGAGGAGCTAGCTCTAGAGAAGTTCAAAATCGTACATATGCTTTAGTGGATCGAAAAAATTCAGAGGTTTCTCCAAATGTGGTTACAAGTACATTGTCCATATTTTCATATGACGTATATCAATTAGTTGATACGGGTTCTACATTATCATATGTCACTTCATTGGTTGCTGAAAAGTTCCTAAAAACACCAAAATTAGTAGTTATGCCACTTGAAGTATCTACGCCTATTGGTGAATCTGTTATTGCTAAGAGAATGTATCGAAATTGTTTAATAACTATTTGTGGTCGCGATATAATAGATGACCTAATTAGTTAGAAATGGTAGATTTTGATGGTATAATTGGTATGGATTTGTTAGCTTCTTATTATGCCATAGTAGATTGCCAAACTAAGAGGGTGTGTTTCTATTTTCCGAGGGAGGCAGTCCTTGAATGGAGAGGTAATAATGGTACACCAAGAGGTAAATTTTTTCTTATTTTATGGTAAAAAGGATGATTTCCATGGGTTACATATGTCATCTGGTTAGAGTGAAGGATACAAATGCAAAGACACCAACTCTTCAAACCGTTCCAGTGGTAAATGAATTTCCTGAAGATTTTCAAGGTATGCCTCTAGAACGAGAAGTGGATTTTGGTATCGATGTGATTCTAGGTACTCAATCAATCTCAAATCTCCAGTATAGAATGGTCTCGATAGAATTATGGGAGTTGAAAGAGCAATTGAATGAATTGCTAGAAAAAGGATTCATAAGGCCTAGCGTGTCCCCTTGGGGCGCACTAGTGTTACTTGTGTGTAAGAAAGATGGCTCATTAAGAATTTGTATTGACTATAGGAAACTAAACAATGTGACTATTAAGAACAAATATCCCCTTCCGAGAATTGATGACTTATTTGATCATTTGCAAGGCGCCAAATGATTTTTAAAGATTGATTTAAGGTCTGGTTACCACCAAATGAGGGTCAAAGAGAATGACATACCCAAGACAACTTTTCGAACATGGTATGGTCATTATGAGTTTCTAGTTATGTCCTTTGGGCTAACTAATGCACCTACAGCTTTTATGGATTTGATGAATAGGGTGTTCAAGCCATTCTTGGATGTGTTTGTGATAGTTTTTATAGATGATATTCTGGTTTATTCAAGATCAAATAAGGACCATGCCAATCAGTTATGACAGGTGTTGCAGATTCTTCGTGATTGTAGGTTATTTGAAAAGTTCATTAAATGTTAGTTTTGGTTAAAATCTATGGCATTCTTAGGTCATATTGTATCTGATGAAGGGATAAAGGTTGATACTTAAAAGATACAAGCCGTGAAGAACTGGCTAAGACCTAAAAACTTGGATTTTTATTTCTTGGGGAAAAGGTATTTGAATGTGTTTTTGGGGAAGATGGAGGGTTTCTTGAGTGTGATTTTGAGATGAAGGGGAAAATAATTCCCCTATGGATGCCCCAAGTTGTGTTATAGAAGATTTAGGTTGAGGGGGAAAAGACCCAATTGCCCCTTGATTATTTAAATCAAAAACTGGATGCAACAACGTCACTACGACATGGGTTTATCATGGTCAAAGAAATCCTTTACCATATCACAGACAACATCAGGTCGGGACTCGTACCACGATGCAGGTTTATCGTGGAGATTGACTTTTTCTATTTTCTAAACATACCCTAAACCTCGTTTGAAAAATTTGAAACTCCCCCGAGACATACTTTTAACCTCCTTAAACATTAATCAACTTAAAATCCAACATTTCAGGATGGGAAGACAAAACTAAAAGTCTGTAAAGTTTAGGGGTCTTGAAAATGACTAAGTTCCCAATACGTCGTGAAATTTTTAAGACCTATACCCCTTATACATACAACCAAGAGTTGAATTGAGCTAAGAATATTATAGGGTATTACATCATCCCTCTTTCTTTGTTCTTTCCCAACCATAAAGGTAGTAGGAGACCCTTTTAACCCTTAGGTATCTCAGTTATGCCTTCCCTACTTTTACTTGGTAAATTAATCAAGCAAATTTGGAGCTGCATGATAATTTAACTTCATAGAAGAGCCCCCCGCCGCATTTCCTACAAAGGTTTGGTTCAGTAGATTAAGAACCCGACAAAATATTTGGAGAAGCATCTTCTCTGGGACCTCGTGGTTTGGACATTACATTACTTTTTTGTTGTGACAAAACCGAATGGATCTAGGGTTCTGTGTGCTATTTCAAAGGGTGCACACATTTTGATGAGGTTCTTTAAATGCAAATTGGGGTCCTTATATGCTTGTACCAAAAAATTCCCTTCTTTTATAGCATATGCAACATGACGCTTGCGGCATGAAAAACATTGTTCCCATAAGTAGCTGGGTTGCAAATAGCACTTAACTAACCAACGTCATTGAATTGGTCCACATCATCAAGAGGGCCATCGAAAGACCTAGCTTGACTAGCATTGTCACTTATGGTTTCGCTTATACTACAGATATCACATATAAGGAAATAAAAGTAACAACCAAAATAAATATACACCTCTACGAGTATGCCCTAAGTAAGACTCAATACTGTACAAGTGAAAACTAAATTTCACTTCCCGACAATGATGCCATTTTTATAAAGCTCACCTATACCAAGCAATTTAGTAGATGATGGCTGTTTTCAGTATCCCAACTTTCGTTTAGGTTGAATACATAGGGAGTGAAATTAGAATTCTATTCTTATGGGTCTTAACACTTACTAAGAAAACATCCAAAGTGCAAATAAAGTAGAAGACATGATTAAAAATTGGGGGAGTTTTGGTTTTTGGGAGAGTGTTTGTCAATAGTAATTCAGTTCCGCAAACTACACAACAATTGTAATTTAACTTCGGTATAGAGAGAATATTTGGATTATTTCTACCTAAGGGCAAATTAAGTATGGGTATGTGTAGGTTTGATGTACATACTAGTTGTCAACAATATGGTAGGCTTGGTCTAGGATCCTTGAGGCAAGCTTGTCAGCAAAACCTCAAGAATTTTACTTATTAAATGTTTCAGTTACCTAACAAGTGTGTTATTATATCACCTAACACCTCAATTGTGTATCTCTATTTCTAGGAAAATACCCAAGGTTTAGTCAACTTCATAATCACTCTTATATCTAAGATAATGAGAATTAGAAAACTAAACCCATTAATTGTCTACTATTGCCTTGGTTCCCATATCCATCTTTCCTTGGTTCCCATATTCCTCTTTCAAGAATGATGTGGGTTCCAAAAATATCACCCAAACCCCTTTTTCAATGATAGTTTGAGCTTTCAAGAGTTTGTGGTTTTCTCCTACAAACCCATTTTGAGTATTTAGGGATTAAACCCATAAATCCAAACAAATTTGATCAAACAATAGTAGAACTCATCATCAACCAACTCGTATATACACAAATACATCACAATCCACAACTAATTGCACCTTTGTTCAACATAATCCCAAGAAAATGAAATTTAGCTACTCATGACAAAAGGAAAGAGAAAAATATACGATAAGGGTTGTGCAAATGATCTATTCTTTAACAAATTACTAAATTCAAAGTCTCCAAATTAAATTAAGATTCTTGCCTAATTTAGGGTTTTAATATCAAATTCAAAATATTGTTTCTCTCTCGAATGCCCAAAATGGGAAAGGGTTTTATTCTTTTAAGGGATTTGGGGTAGCTATTGAAAATTACAAAACTACCCTTGAGCCTAATCCAGTGTTGCTGCGATTGCACTAGATTTGTTGCGATCGCGGCTACCACGACTACAGGTAGATCCATGCGATTGTGGTTGCTAACCTTCTTGACTAGTCGTGATTGTAGCCCGCAGACCACAATCATGGTAATTGAGGCGTATTTTTGCTTCAAGTCTTTTAGCTGTACTTTTTTTCTCTCTCTTTGATCCTTTTTAGCTCAAGTCCACATCTTTCCATCTTATAACCTGTATGCCTACAAAATGTGGATATTAGTCTATTTAATCATACATATGCCTCATTTATACATTTAAATCATGGTAATGTATAAGAATATTGAATGCAAATAAGTGGTAATTCACCACTCATTAGGTACCATGGTAATTCACCACTCATTAGGTAGCATTATAGATATACTTAAAACACCGAGAAACACTGACTTTTTCTGATAGAAAATAAGACATCTTATAAAACCCTCCCCGAGGGATGTGTCGGGAAGGAGACAAGGATATGGATTGTATATGGGTTGACGAAACCCTATAGGTCTGTCGTGACCCAAACTAGGGTTTGTTCGTGATGGGCATCTTAAGTCCCATAAGGATCGGAGACCATCCCTGCACCTAACCAAGTGAACGTAATATTCCCCAATGTTGGATGAATTCCTAACATATAACAAGATAACATGCAACAAGCTTAAGGAAATTCATAATAAGTCTATAGCCGGCAACCATCGACCGGCCAAAAACATTGACCAACACCACCCAAGTCCATAGTAATCCAAACAAAGCTTTTACCAAAACGGAATATCAATAAAGTATTGGGACATGCCCCCAACTATAGCTAATACAAGTCTAAAGAGTTTGACACATAAGAGATCAAAACATGGAATGTAGACTGTCGATTTATAGATGATCACCACTTCAATGTGAACTCATGAGCTGATCCCAAATCCTAATCACTAAGCAGGAGAAGTAAAAGTATGACCAGTTCCTAAATTGCGTGGGGATAAAATGTCTAAAGATAGTTAGAAGGGTGAATGCTAGCATGTAACTCAGGGATAAGAATAAGATAATGTCATGATCAATAGTTCAAAATTATTCCACACCAATGCACATAATCATATGCATATACGTATATACTTCACATGTCGGGAAAGGGAACAAGGCTTAAGATACATAATTAAATTTTAGCCTAGATTATGTAGCTTAATTGTCATAACATAAGAAGGCGCTAACATCTATATGGGACGAGCTCTCCCCTAGCTGGTGAGGCCCCAGTGCATGTGGCCACACAAACCAGAGGCTATACATATGCACTCTGGGGGACTCGAACCTCCCTGCATATCAAGGTGACACGATCCGAATCATGTGATATAATGTGTGGAACTCGAATCTCCCAATCAAATGATAATAATACTATGGAGGACTTGAACCTCCCGGGTTATTTCAACCCCCACGTAAGCAACCACATTTTCTAGTATAGGTCTCTTGGACATCCACTTTCACGACTCAGCTACACAACCCTCTTTTAGTCCCAATTTAAAACAAGTATCAAACATTCTCATTCATTGAACTATATTTCATAGGAAGGCATACTTTGTTGATATCGTCATACTGCCTTCACTTGTAAGGTAACAACATGCTAAAACAGTTACATCACTTGGGTGAATTAACAACCCCTTTGGTTTAATTTTATGTTAGCTTGGGTAATTATAGATCCCATAGAGTTCAATTCAAAATAATAATGAAATAGTTCAAGAATAGTTCAATTTTGCACATCTCTCATAACTAAAACCAATTTCATAATATGGGGTTAGGGTCATAACCACTTCAAAAGTCATAAGTTTGGAGAAAATCACAATTTCCTAGTTCATTCACCATACTCATGAACCTGCAGGTTCAAGACTATGTTTAAAGCATGAATAATAATAGGTAAACAATGGAAAAACATTATTCAACAACAACCATTTAAAACCCTCAACTCTTGTTTCAAAACCAACATAAATATCTCATGAACAATATTTTAAAACATATGCTTTTAATAAAATTAACAATGAGGGCAGAGTAACATGCCTGAAGAACTAAGTCTCATGGAAGGAATTCAAACCTTGAGCCCTTGGATGACCTACTTCTTGGAAACCCTTAGTATGGCTGCTTGAGAGAATTTAAGAGAGCTTTGGGAGTTTTTAAGTAAGTTAACAATGCTAATAGGGGTTCGCAGTAGTGTTTTAGGTCATGGGTTACAATTGGGGTAGAGGGGAAATGTCCAAAGTTCCCTTAATAGAAAGACGGAAATTTTGTTGTCGGTGACTACAAGTCACCATAAAACTCATATAGACTCGTTACGACTTATCACAAGGAGTCATAGTTAAGACAGAAACACCAAGGCCCCATAGTAGCTTGGTTATAAGTCATATCATCGACTCGTAGCCATACTTAATGACTCATAACCACTTCTCCAATTCCAGACAACAACAATTTGGGATGAAACTTAGACACCCTATCATTTTAGGCATAACGACTCATCATAAGTCAATACAACTTGTGGACTCAAGTTGTAATGAAGAAAGTGTTTGGGGCCAAACCTACTAGACACCTTATGACTCAGTCCTTACGATCCATATGAAGTCTTCAAGACATGTTGAGAGCCACTCATACTTAGAGAAGAATACTATGCCACATTTTTTGATTAATTTATGACCGAGTCCCTAAGACCCATAAAAACTCCCAACGACTCATCAGGGGAGTCATAGTCAAAATAATGAGGATAAATTCTTACAAATTTTCAATGACCAAAAACTCGGGGTGTAACATACTCCCCCTTAGGATCATTCATCCTCAAATAGCAGGACAAGGTATTTATTAGTACTATTTGACTCCACATACAACTACCCTTACCTTAAACAAAGATAGAAACCAAAAATGCCAAGGAAATCACCATTTTCTTTAACAAAGTTAGGAAACAAAGATATAATGGAATTCACATACCTCAAGCATGATTATCTAGAATAGGAAATAAGAATGGATACTTGGACTTCATTATCTCTTCGGCTTCCCAAGTAGCTTCCTCAATCCTTTGGTTCCTCCAAAGATATTTTAGCGATGCCACTCCATTGTCTGTAACCGATGAACTTGCCGATCCAAAATCTCAATCGGGACTTCCTCATAAGACAAAGAATCTAAAATACCTACCTCCTCCAAAGGAACAACCATTGAATGCTCACCGACACACTTTATCAATATTGAAACATGAAACACACAAAATCAATAAAGCTCAAACTAGAAGGCAATTCAAATTTGTATTCAACATTACCAACTTTCTTTAAGAACAAGTGTGGACAAATATAATGGGGACAAAGCTTACCCTTGTTACCAAACCACATCACTCTCTTCATAGGAAACACCTTCAGAAATACTCAATCACTAACACTCAACTCCAATTCCCTTCACCTTTCATTCGCATAGGACTTTTGGTGATATTAGGCGGACTTAAGTCAATCTCAAATCACCTTCACCTTATCCATGGCTTAGTAAACCAGATCCAGACCAAATAATTTATTTTCACTGACCTCAAACCACCTAATAGTAAACCTACACCTCCTGTCATATAAGGCCTCGAAAAGCACCATACGAATGCTAGAGTGATAACTTTTGTTATGGACAAATTCTATGAGAGGCAAGTGGTCAACAAAACTACCACTAAAACAAAAACACTAGCCTGAAGTATATCTTTAAAAACCTGAATTATCCTCTCTGCTTGCCAATCCTTCTATGGGTGAAAAGCAATACTAAGGGTCACATTCATCCCCAAACCTTGCTGGAACAACCTCCAAAGGTGAGATAAGAACTAGGTACCCTGATCAGAACAGATGTAAACTAGATTACCATAAAAATTCATGATCTCCTCAACAAACAACTTGGCATAATCCTCGAAAGAGAAAGTAGTCCTTAAGGGAAAGAAATGAGTATGCTTAGTCATCCTATCCAAGATGACCCAAATAAAATCAAATTATTTTAGAGACCACGGAAGAATAGTAACAAAATCCACTGGTAGCTCAATCTCTTGAATTAACCCACTTGGCCTCAAGTGCTCGAGCTTCACTTGCTGACATACCATGCACTTAGCCACAAAATTGGCAACACCCCACACCATAATATTCAACTAATAAATCTCCTTAAGATCATAATACATCTTTGTTAAACCAAGATAAATAGTATAACGCCACTCATGGACTTCATCCAAAAGTTTTCCTTGCAACCCATCAATATTGGGAATACATAATCTACCTTCGTACCATAGGATACTATCACCACTAATCTCAAAAACCATCACCTTATCCCTACCTAAATTATTCTTGAGTTGCATTAAGATAGGATCTAATATCTATTTCTCCTCCTCCTCAACACCAAGAGATCACTTCACTACCTCTTAAAAAATAACACCACCATTTTGAAAATATAAAAGATGAACTCAAAGATTAGCCAAACGGTGAATATCGTTCAACAAATCTTGGTTCTCCTCTTCCACATAAGATAATCTTTCTATTGGCAACCTGGTAAGAGAATCAACAACCACGTTAGCTTAACCTGGATGATAGTGAAGACACGTGTCAAATTTTTTTTTGCACAACTCAACCCATCGCCTTTTCCTAAGATTTATCTCCTTTTGAGTGAACAAGTATTGTATGCTCTTATGATCAGAATAAATATGGACATGGACCCCATACAAATAATGCCGCCAAATCTTTAATGCAAACACCACCACTAATAAATCTGAATCATGAGTTGGATAACTTTTCTCATGGACTTTCAATTGTCAAAAGGCATAAGTAACCACCTTGCCACACTATATCAACACACAACCCAATTCAACTTGGGACTCATCACAATAGACAACAAAACCATATGTGCCCTCAAGTAAGGTTAAAATTGGAGTTGAAGTCAACTTATAAGGTTAAAATTGGAGTTGAAGTCAACTTATCCTTTAGCTTCTTAAAACTACCCTCACAGGCATTAGACCACAAGAACTTTACACTGGATCAACTTAGTTAATTGGGTAGCTATAATAGAGAAACTCTCCACTGAACTTCTATAGTAGTTAGCTAAAATTAAGATGATCCGAATGTCAGATGCAGTTTGGGTCTAGGCCAATTCTTGACTACTGCAACTTTTGATGGATTTACCATGATCCCTTCACTAGAAACAATATAACCCAGATCGGTTACAGTATTCAACCAAAACTCATGCTTAAGATAATTCTACATACAATTGTTGTTCCTTAAGGGTTTGTAACAAAAGGCAGAGGTGTCAGCATGATCCACCTCACTCTTCGAATACATCAAAATATTATCAATAAATACAATCATAAATAAATCCAAGAATTGACAGAAAACCTAATTCATAGGATCCATAAATGTGTCTGGGCATTGGTCAAACCAAAGGAAATTACCAAAAAGTAAAAATAACCATACTAGGTTTGAAAAGAAATCTTTAGAATATTCACCTCCCTAATCTTTAATTGATGGTAACAAGACCAAAGATCAATCTTGGAAATAAACTTAGCACCTTAAATCTGATCAAAGTGATCACCAATCTTCGGAAGGGGATACTAATTATTCACGGTTACCTTATTCAACTGGCGGTAATCAATACACATTAGAAAGGGCCCATCCTTCTTACGCATGAAAAGAACTAGATCACCCTATGGAGAAATACTAGGGTGGATTAAGAAGATGTTTCCACCACTTCTTGAGTTTTTCAACTCAGTTGGAGTCATTCTATAAGAAGGGATAGAAATGGGATGAGTGTCCAGAAGAAGATCAATCCCAAAATCAATTTCCTTTTCGGGAAAAGCTCCAGGAAGATCATCATATGATACATTGGGAAATTAACACACCATAGGGGCAGTCTATAAAGAAAGAACTTCAGATCTTGAATCCTTAACATGCATTAAGTGATAGAGGAATGTTTAAGAAACCAATTCACAGACTCTAAGATGCAAAATAATCCTTCCCTTGGATACTATGGAACTACCTTCCCACTCAATTACCAACTCATTTGGGAAAGAGAAAATGACCCTTTGGGTTAGACAATAAAGAGACGCATAGCACGAATGTAATAATTCCATCCCTAAAATCACACCAAAGCTAACATTTCCAACTCAATCAGATCTACCAAGGCCTCTCTACCATAAACTTATATCACCCCCTATAAAACCTTCTATCCATAATGAAATAACCCAATAGGGGGGACACAATGAAAGGGTCTAAAATACAACCAGGATAAGATAGCACATAAGGGGTCACATAAGTGAAAGTACACCTTAGATCAACTAGACAATATGCATCATGAGAAAAGAGTTGAGAATACTAGTAATTATATCGGGGGATACCTCAACATCATGGAGAGTGGTAAGAGTATATGACGGTTCTAACCAGTGTCGAAGCCAAAATTTAAAAAAGAAACCTATGGTAAAGGAGCGGATAAAGTAGCAATAAGAATCTTATTTGCCCTAGAAGGAACCTTAGAATGAAAATCCCTCTGCATATGACCAATTTGACCACATTTGAAGCACTAGTTCCTCCTCTCTTTACAAATATCATGATTCACCTGACCACAGAATCTACAAGAAGGATACAACGGAGCTGACTAAGACTCTCTAGCCTAATACTAGTCTCTTGGTGCTCTAAACCTACTACTATAATGAGAATAAAAATAACCTGATGACTTTAGATAAGGAGCACTAGCCATAGAGTAGGTACCCGAATTGCCTTACTTTGTTTTAGATAATTTTCCACCATCCCTACCACTTAGATGTTGACCTTTACACTAATTTGAATAGTAAACCTTCTTACTCTAGCTTTCACTTATCTCTACTTATTTTTTCTTTTTACTTATACTTGCCGCATATACACTATAAGTAAAGCGATGTCCATATCCTTGTTAAACAATGTAACCTTCCTTTCTAAGATCAACTCAGTGGACAACCCAGACATAAACTTTCTTATTTTATCCCACATACTAGACACCAATTTAGAATCATAATATGACAATTGATGAAACTTTAAGGCATTCTCCTTTATGGATATCTTGTCAAGGCATACTCTCCCTTCACCTTCCTTAACTCCTGAGGAAAAAAAATTAAGGAAAACTTTAGAGATATCATCCCATAAAGCAGACTCAAAATCATTACCACCAAACTAGTCCCACTCGTCATACCATTGGTATACTATATCCTTTACCTGATAAGCTGCAAATTTTACATACTCCATATTACTGGCATACATCATACGAAAGATCTTTTCCATCTCATTGATAAAGTTTTAAGGATCTTCCTTTATTTTAGAACCAGTTAAAGTAGGAGGACTTAACTTTAAAAATTAGCCAACTCTAGTGGCCTTGGAGGATGGAGCAACATAACCAACATTCTTAGTTTAGGCGGCCACCAACTAGGTCAGCAAATTTATTGACTGGCAAAACTCAGTATTAGACACATCATCTTGAGGTGCCTGAGAAGGGATAGAGGGAATTGATAGAGCTCCCTCAGGGAAATCAAAAGACGCAACCCTAGATGGGGTCTGAACTCCTGGAGTAGGATGAGCTTCATCTATATTATCCTCAGATGGGACAAATGATTTCCCACAGATATTAGATCTTCTTATAGGCATGATCTAAAAGGCAAGAAAATGGGTATTAGAGGTATTCAAGACCTTAGACTCTATATCTCAAAAAAGAACAACAAGGAAAGAATAGCATTCCTAAATTCCTCGTAGTCTCTCCCTTATAGGTGTAGTATGCTACATACCCCTAAATGAGACCCTACTTAGCACGGCTTTGTTGGAAAACCAATGACACAAAACCTAGGTTCTCATACCATCTTTTCATAACCCAAACTAGGACCTGGCCATAACGGACATCTCAAGCCCCACATAGACCGTAGAACACCCCCTACACCAAACAAAGTAAACATAATATTCCCCAATGTCGGATGAATTTCAAACATATAATAAGATAATATGCAACACACATAAGGAAATTCAAAATAATTCTATAACTGACAACTATCGATAGACCAAAACAACCAACCAACACCACCTAAGACTACAATAATCTAAACAATGCCTTTACAAAAATTAAATATTAATAAATTATCAGCTCATGCACCCAACAATAGTCTAAACAAGTCTAAAAGCCCTTAGATGTAAGATACCATAACATGAAATGAAGACTTTCAATGTATGGAAGCTCACCACTTTAATGTCAACTCATGAGCTGATACTAAATCCTAATTACTAAGTAGGAGAAGTAGAAGTACGACCAGTTCCTGCATCGCATAGGGATACAACATACATAGATAGTTAGTGGGATGAATACTAGCATGTAACTAGAGGATAAGGATAACATAATATCATGATCAATAGTTTAATAATCATTCAAAACCAATGGACATAATCAAATACGTATACATAAATACTTTACATGCTAGGAAAGGGAACAAAGTTTAACTTGCACTTTAAAACTTTAGCTGGTAGGGTCCTAGTATGCGTGGCCTTACGAACTAGCGGGTATACATATGTACTATAAGAACTAGAAATATCAATGTGGCATGAGCAGCAAATAATATGATATAATATGGGGGACTTGAACCTTTAAATCATATGATAATATATTAAGAGAGACGCAAATATCTTGGGTTATTTTGACCCCCACTTAGGAAACTATGATTCTGAGTATCATTCACTCGGACCTCCACTTTCATGACTCGATTACACAACCCTCTTTTAAGCCTAATTTAAAACAAGTATCACATATTCCCATTCATTGATCTGTATTTATCAGTAAGGCCTACATTGTTGGTATCATCATACCAATTACTTGCAAGATAACAACAACATGCCAAAATACCTACATCACTTAGGGGAATTCACAACCCCCTTGGTTAAATTTTACACTAGATTGCAAAATTTCAAACCGTATAAAGTTTAATTCAAAATCATAATACAGTAGTTTAAGAATAGTACAAATTCCCATATTTCTCATAACTAAAACAAATTTCACAATATAGGGTTGGTGTCATAACCCCTTAAAAAGTCACAAGTTTGGGAAAAATTATAATTCCCTAGTTCATTTACCATACCCATGCACCTGCAAGTTCAATATTATGTTTAACGAAAGAATAATCATAGGTAAACCGTGGGAAAATATTGTTCAACAACAATAATTCAAAACCCTCAACTCTTGTTTCAAAACCAACATCAATATCTTATGAAAATACTTTAAAATATATGCTTTTAACAAAATAAACAATCAGGGTAGAGTAACTTACTTGAAATACCAAGTTTTATGAAAATATTCAACCCTTGGTCCCTTGGATGAACTACTTCTTAGAAACCCAAAGTATGGTTACTTTAGAGAACTTAATAAAACTTTGGAAGTATCTGAATAAGTTAACAATGCTAATGATGGTTCCTAATAAGGTTTTTGGTCATGGGTTACAATTTGGGTATAGGGGAAATGTCGAAAGTGCCCTTAATAAAAATATTGAAATTTAGTTGCCAGTGACTATGAGTCACCATACGACTAATATAGTCTTATTACAACTCATCACAAGTAGTCGCAGTGAAGACAAAATCACCAATGCCTGATACTATCCTAGTTACCTTTCATACAACTGATTCTTATCCACACTTAATGACTCAAAACCACTTCTCATACTTAAGATAGCAATAATTTGAGATGGTACAATGGGCATCTTATGATTTATGGCTTAACAACTCATCATGAATCTCTATGACTCATGGTCTTTAGTGATAATGAAGACAATATCTTAGGAGAAACTTACTGGACACCTTATGACTTGGTCCTTATAACCCATAGTAAAACACCCAAAATTTATGTCCCTTGAAAATTTCATGAACTTTGAGCTCACTAACCTAGTTACGACTCAACCTTATGAGTCGTAGTGTATCCTGATGAGTTGTAGCCAAATTAGTAAGTTTGTAGCTTGATTTCGCTTTGATTATGAGTGGCTCACTAAGAGTCCTAAGGATTCTTTTCTAGTCATTAGGTGTAATCATAGGGTGTCTAGTGTGAGTCCAAATTTGGGTTTTATGTTGACTATGATAGGATCCTACGAGTCATAGAGTCCTATTAAAATTCCTGTGGCTAAGTCGTAAGGTCAACAGTGTAGGGTGCCTTGGTAGTACTGCCTAGGTCATGACTCGTGGTGATGAGTCTTAAGGAGTGGTTATGAGTTAAGGGTTGACTTATAGTAAAAAATGACACTTTTTTTTGCTTTTAAGTTGTGGACATTCAGTTTATTTCCACTCTTTATCAAATTGAAATCCACAACTTATAACATCCTTATGGTTTTATTATCACTCTAAAACAATATACATAACTCGCAAACACTCCCAAAAAGCTCTCTAAATTCCCTAAAGGAGGTCAAGCTAGGGTTTTATCAAATTGGTCATCTAGGGGCTCAAGGGTCAATTTCTCTACAAATTTCTTGGTGTTTAAGGCATGTAAGTTTTCCACCATTGTTAATTTGTTAAAAATCATGTGTATTGAAGTTTTATTCATATGGAATTCTTTTTATTTTGAAAACAAGGGTTTAGGGTTTTGAATGCTTATTGTTGAACAATGTGTATGATGATTTAATTTTGATTATTCATGCTTTAATTATAGTTTTGAACTTGTGGGTGCAAGGATTTGGTGGATGATTTAGGGAATTGTGATTTTCCCAAACTTGTGACTTTTAAAATGGTTATAATCCCAACCTATTGTGTGAAATTAGTTTTGAGTTATGAGAAAGGTGGGAATTTATAAAATCAAACAAGTCTTGAACTATTGGATGACATAAAAAGTTATTTGAAACACAATGTTCTTATTTAATAAACAAAGGGAGTCAATATTCCCCACCTTGTATCAATAAACAAAGGGAGTTATTTTCTATAAGTTAATGGGAATTATTTTGGCATGTTATTGTTATCTTGCAAGTGTAGTTGGTTTGACAATACATATAATATATGTGTTAATGTGGAATGTGATTCATGAATGGGATTCTGTGATATATATTTTACTAGGCTATAAGAAGGATTGTGTAGCTATGTCACGAAAGTTAAGATTCAAGTGGCTGACACTAGAAACTGTATTTAATAATTAGGAAGGTTCGATTCCCCCATAAATAATTATATGATCGGGTGTATAAGTCACCTTAGTATATGTTAGGAGGTTAGATTCCCCCATGTGTATTTATGTGAGATTATTCTCTATTTCGTGCAACTACCCACACTAGAGCCCAACTAGGCAGTGTGAACTTTGTGCCATATAGCCCGTGGGTACTATTATATGATAGTTAAGATACAAAATCCATGTTAATGTTTCAAAGTGTGTGTGATATCTTGTTCCCTATCCCGACATAATATTTATAATTGTGTTTGCATATGGTTATTGTGCATTGTTTTACTTGGTTTGAATTTATGGAATTATTATATCTATATCCCTGAGTTGTATGCTAGAGTTTACCCCGCTAATTATCTTTGGATGTTGTATCCCTTCGTGATGCAGGAATTGGACACACTTTTACTCCTTCTGCTTAGTGATTAGATTCACGATCAACTCATGAGTTGACATTGAAGTGGTGATCTTTCATACATCAAAATTCTAATTTTCATATTTTTTTGCTCTTATGTCCTAGAAATAATTTTTAATATTATTAGGGGCATGTCTCGATGCTTTATTGATATATATTTTTTAATTATCGTTTAGAAGGCTTTGTTTGGACTACTATGACTATTGGAGGATATTGGTTAGTTTTTTGGCTGGTCATCGGTGGTTCTTAGGATATTTTATGCTATCTTGTTATAATTATGTAATTCATCCAACCTTAAGGTGTGGTGTGTTTGGTTGGTTAGGTACAGGGGGTGATTTTCAATCCACGTAGGACTTGAGATACTCATCATGGCCAGGCCCTGGTTCGGGTCCTAACAAAGATAGTATCAGAGACTAGGTTTGGGCCATTGGGTGTCCAATAATCCCTTTTTAAACAGAGTCTAATGTTTTGACATCTCCTCTAACCCTGTTTGTTCGCTTTTTAGATCATGTGTCCCAAAATATCTGAAGCTCATGGAAACTCCTCTATACCACTTGAGGACAACACAGATGGGACATACGCTGCTTCTAGGGTACAGACCCGGTATAAGGGTCCAATTCATAATTACTCTTCTGGAGTTCCACTGGTCCCCTCTAGTCCTCCTCGAGCCCCTTAGGACAATGTATCAAATGTAGAATTTCATTAATCAATTTATATATTGACTCAGTTAGTAGTTCTCAGTCTATGCATGTAACTTCTGTTACTCCATCTTCTGAGACCACGAAGGTTGGCTTGTTTATGACTTTGATTCCTCCTAGTTCACTAGTTCTAAATATGAGAAAGATCCTTAAAACTTTATCGATAAGATAGAGAATATTTCCTATGTGATGCATGCTTCTAATATGAAGGGTGTAGAATTCGTAACCTATCAACTGAAGGATGTAGCATAGTATGAGAAATAGTAACAGTCTAGGGGAGATGATGTCTAATCTACACTGTGGGATGATTTCTCTAGTGCTTTTCTGGACCTCTTCCTTCCTCAAAAGTTAAAGGAGGTGAATTTGAAAGAGTTTATTACTCTGTAGTAAGGTAGGATAACGGTCAAGTAGTATGCTTTGAAATTCCATTATTTGTCCTAATATGCTCCCGAGTTAGTGTCTATAATGAAGGATACAATGATGAAATTTGCTTCTAGGTTGTCCTATGATTTGATTCTAAAGAGTAAGCTTGTCTTATTAAGCAAGGATATAGATATCTCTAAATTGGTTATGTATATACAGCTTTTTAAGGAAGAGAACAAAAAGCAAGTAAAGATAGAGAAGAGGTAAAGTCAGAACTTTAGATTTTCTTATTAGGGTATAAGTTAGCAGCAGAGTGGTAGAGATACTGGTATATAGTCTAAGAAGAAGTGGGTGAGTTCTTGTTCCTATTCTATGGCTAGTTCTCCATATCTGAAGCCATTGGGTTATCTTTGTTCTTAACATGATAGTGGGTTTAGAGCACCGAGAGCCTAATCACAGTCCATTGGGGCTTAGTCATTTCCATTTTACCTTTATTGTAGGTTATGTAAGCAGGTGCACCCTGAATTTTGTGAAGAGGGAAGGAACAAGTGTTTTAAATATGGCCAGATTGGTCATATGCAGAGAAATTTTCCTTTAAAGGCTGCTTTAGGGACAAATAAGATTCATGTTTCCACTTTATCAGCTCCTACAACAAAGGGCGCTGCTTCAACTTCTGGTACAATCATTGGCAAGAAATGCTTGTATGCTCTTACTAACCACCAGGACTTTGAGGAATCTCCCGATGTTGTCACTATTAAGTTATGACTCCTTTATTGTGATATGTGTTGCATGTTTGATTCGACGTCTACTCTTTTTTATGTGATCTTATTTATGACTATACATTTTGGTTTTTGTCCCCAGTGTATCCCTGATCCTTTTTCCATTTCTACACTGAAAGGTGACTCTATAGTTGTAAAAAGAGTCTATAAGGATTGTATGGTATCTGTTTGTTACAAATTAACATTGATATATCTAGACATGGTTAATTTTGATATCGTATTAGGGATGGAATAGTTTCACTCGTGTTTTGCCTATTTAGATTATTCTACCCATAAGGTATGTTCAATTTCCCTAATGAGCCTATCATTGAGTTGGAATGGGGTTCTCTAGTCCCTAAGAGAAGATTTGTATCGTATCTTAAAGATCAGAAGTTGATTTCCTAGGGATATCTTTATCATTTGTTTGGGTTAAATATTAAAACTCGGGGGGTCCTTCCTTACAATTTATTCCCATGGTTAATAAATTCCCTTAAGATTATCCTAAAAATTTTCCTGGTATCCTTTCCAATAAAGAGACTAATTTTGGGATTGACCATGTTTCTCACACTCATCCTATTTCCATGGTGTCTTCATAGGGTGATCCTATTTTTTTAGTTATAAGATGGATGGTTCTCTTTGGATATGCATCGATTACCATCAGTTGAATAAGGTTACAATAAAGAACAAGTATCATCTTCCTTGGATTGATGATTTTTGATCAGCTTTAGGGTGTTAGATGTTTCTCTAAGATTAATATTAGGTCTGGTTATCATCAGCTAAATATTAGATAGGTGGATATCCTTAAAGCTGCCTTATGAACCCAGTATGGTCACTATGAGTTCTTAGTGAGGTCTTTTGGTTTGACTAATTCTTTGGCAGTATTCAAGGACTTGATAAATAGGGTTTTCCATCATTTTCTAGATTTGTTCATTATTTTGCTATAGATGATATTCTGGTGTATTCCAAGAGCAAGTCAAATCAAGCCGACCATCTTCATGTCGTGTTGCAAACCTTCAAAGATCAGCATTTCTAAGCTATATTTTTAAAGTGCAAGTTTTGGTTGAAATTTCTTACTTATCTAGGTCGTATCCTTTCTAGTGAAGGGATGATGGTGGATCCACAGAAAGTTGTAGTGGTTAAGAAGTAGCCCAAGCCCATGACTCCAACTGATATTTGGAGTTTCTTAGCTTTAGCCAGCTACTATAGGAGATTTGTAGAGAGTGTTTATTAACTATAACTACCCTGCTGACTAAGTTAACCCAAAAGAAGGTGAAGTTATTATACTCTGATGCTTGTGAGGGTAGTTTTGAGAAGCTGAAAGATAAGTTAACTTTGGCTCTAGTTTTAACTATGCGTAAAGGCAATGATGGAATTATGGTTTATTAAAATGAATCCCATGTGGGACTTGGTTGTGTATTAATGTAGCATGGTAGGGTGGTGGCCTATTTTTCTAGGTAGTTGAAAGTTCATGAGAAGAATTATCAGACTCATGACTTGAAGTTGTTGGCTATGGTATTTGAATTATAAATTTAGCATCACTATTTGTATAGAGTCTATGTAGATATCATTTCTGATCAAAGGAGCCTGCAATATGTGTTCACCCGAAGGAGATCAATCTTAGGAAAAAGTGATAGCTCGGGTTGCTTAAAGACTATGACATGAGTCTCCACTATCACCCAGGTAAAGCTAATATGGTTGTTAGTGCTCATTGCAGGTTATCCATACGGAATCTAGCTCACATGGATGAGGATGAGGGGGAGTTGGTGAAATATATTCACCATTTAGATAACCTTAGAGTTCGTTCCTTGGACTCTGAAGATTGTGCTCTATTTGTTCAAGTAGTGGAAAAGTCATTCCTTGATGCTGAAATAAAGACGAAATAATTACTTGATCATGTCTTAATAAGGATTAAGAGGGATGTAGGATGGCAAAATTTGTAGCTTTTGATATGGGTGGAGATGGCATCTTGAGGTACCGAGGCAGATTATGTGTTCTCGAGGTAGATAGGTTGTTGGAGAGGATCCTGTCCTAGGCTCAGGAGTTGCATTATGTCGTTCATCTTGGTTCGATGAATATGTATCATAATGTTAAGGAGATTTATTGGTGGAAAAATATGAAGTGAGATATGGAAAATATTGTGGCTAAATACATGGTATGTTAACAACTAAAGATTGAGAACTTAAGGCTCAGTGGGTTAACTCAAGAAATCATGTTGCCTGTGTGGAAGTGGGATGTAATTAACATAGATTTTGTTACTGGTCATCCTCGATCACGAAGTCTATTTGATAATATGACTAAGTCCTCTCACTTATAGCCAGTGGGGACTATTATTCAATAGAGGATTAAGCTAAGTTATTCCTCTAAGAGATTATGAAGTTTCATGAGGCTCCTATTTCTATCATGACAGATCATGGTATTTAGTTCACATTATACTTTTAGAGTTTTTTCAGAGAGGTTTGGGAACTAAGGTGATCCTTAGTACTACTTTCCGTCCACAGTCGGATGGGCAAGTGGAAAGGACTATTCAAATATTAGAAGATATACTTCGAGCTTACGTGATTGACTATGGTAATAGTTAGGGTTATAGTTTGCCTTTTATAGAATTTGTGTTAATAATAGCAACCACTCTAGTATCCGTATAACTCCTTTCAAGGCCTTGTATGGTTGGAGGTGTAGGTCTCCTATCAGGTTGTTTAAAGATGATGAGGCTGACATAATTGGCCTGCATTGGTTCATAAAGTGATGGAGAAGGTGAAGGTGATTAGGGATAGGCTTAGAGCCACCCAAAGTCGCCAAAAGTCCTATACCGATATGAGGCAAAGGGAGTTGAAGTTTAGTGTTGGTGATTGGGTGTTCTTGAAGGTATCACCTATGAAGGGAGGGATGCAACTTGGTAAGAAGGGGAATCTCAACCCCCGATATATCGGTTCATACACTATAGTGAAGAGGGCTAGTAGTTTCATATATGAGTTAGAGTTGCCTCCTAGTTTGAGCTCCATTCATTTGGTGTTTCATGTGTCAATGTTGAGGAAGTGCGTGGGTGATCCTTCGACAGTTATTCCTTTAAAAGTGGTGGGTATTTCATATTTCTTATCTTATGAGGAAGTCCCGGTTGAAATTTAGGTTTGGTAAGTTTGTTATTTGCAAATGAAGGACTTAGTTTCAGTAAAGGTTTTCTAGAGGAACCACAAGGTTGAAGAGGATACTTAGGAAGCCGAAGAGGATATGGAGTCCAAGTATCCATTCTTTTTTTCTGCTTTGTATAATCACACTTAAGGTATGTGTATTCCTTGACATCTTTGTTTTTTGACTTAGTTAAAGAAAATAGTGATTTCCTAAGAACTTTTTTTGTCTTTGTTAACGGTAAAAGTAGAGGTATGTGGATTCAATTTATGCTAATAAATGCCTTGTCCCCTCATTCAAGGGCGAATGATCCAAGCAGGGGAGAGTTGAAACACCCAATATTATTGGCCCTTTAAAATTTCTTGAGCTTTAAGCTTACTGCCCTGGTTATACCTAGACTCTATATCTCATTGGGTATCCTAATGGGTCATTGGGATGAGTTGTAACCAAATCAGTAAGTTTGCGGCTCGATTTTACTTTAAGTACAAATGGCTTACTAAGATCCGTAATGATATATTACTAGTCGGTAGGTGTAATCATAGGGTGTCCAGTCTAAGTACCAATTCTAATTCTATGTTGACTACGACTGGACCCTACGAGTCTTAGGGTCCTATTTACAATTCTTGTGCCTAAGTCATAAATTCAACCATGAGGGTTCCTTGGGGGTTCTGCCTTCGTTATAAGTCGTACTGATGAGTTGTAAAGACTGGTTACGAGTTAAGGGTTGACAAGAAGTCAAAGGCGACACTTTTTTTCGTCTTTTAAGTTGAGGGCATTCTGAATATTTCCCCTATTGACCAAATTGAAACCCACATCTTATAAACTCTTTAGGGTGTCATTATCACTCAGAGATAATCTAAGTGACTCTCAAACACTCCCAAAAGCCTCTCTAAATTCCCTCAAGAAAGTCATTCTAAGGTTTTATTAAGTTTGTCCTCTAATGACTCACGGGTCAATTTCTCTCAAAATTTTCTGGTGTTTAAGGCATGTTATTATTCCCTCATTGTTAATTTGTTAAAAAACATATGTATTAAATTGTTATTCATATGGAATCCTTTTGGTTTTCAAAAAAAGGGTCATGGGTTTTGAATGCTTATTGTTGAACAATGTTTTCTCATGATTTAATTATGATTATTCATCCTTTAAATATGGTTTTGAACTTATGGTTGCATGGTTATAAGGGCTGAATTAGGGAATTGTGATTTTCCCAAACTTATCACTTTTGAAATGGTTATGACCCCAACCCATAGTGTGATGAGAAAGCTGGGAATTTGTAAAATTGAACTAGTCTTGAACTATTGCATGATATAAAGAGGTATTTGAAACACAATGGTTTGATTTAATGAACAGAGGGAATCAATGTCCCCGACTTTGTATTAATGAACAAAGGGGGTTGTTTTCTCCAAGTTAATGGGAATTGTTTTGGTATGTTGTTGTTACCTTGCAAGTGCAGTTAGTATAACGATACCAACTGTGTATGCCTTAATGTGGAATTTGGTTCATGAATGAGATTGTGTGATAAATGTTTTATCTGGGCTATAAATAGGACTATGTAGTTGATTCGTGAAAGTATCGGTTTGGGTGACAGACTCTGGAAACCATGTTTGTGTATACGAGGGTCAAAATTACTAGAGAGTTTTGAGTCTACCTTATTATTATGTCATGATTAAGGAGGTTCGAATCCCTCGCAAATCATTATATGATTGGGTGATTAAGTCACCTTAATATTTGTTAGGCAATTCGTGTCACGACCCGAGATACCCCCTAGTTGTAACACGGTGCTTAGAACTATAAGTGATCCCATGCTAACCCATGAATTGAAATGATACTTGAGAAACTTATATAGAATGTATAAGTTAAATTTGATATGCGAAAACATAATCATGACATAATCTGGATAAACAAAATAATGATAAAGTTATACAATCTGATAAAAACTTAAGAGAGAATTGGAATTTACATTTCATGACTCTGACTGACTATCTATGAAGCCTCTACTATACTGACTGTAGATAGTAGGTGCATGCCTCGAACTACTACTAACAATACATATTAATAGTAAAAATAAATTACATGAACAATATCTGACAAGAGTCCCCAAATAGGAGAACGCATCACTTGCTATCTGGAAGCTGCACACTGTCCAATTATGATGTGTAGGCTACAACTGGTACCTACATTATGAGACAATGTAGTACATAGAAATATATATGGATCAGTACTTCTGGAATGTACTATGTGGGGGTAAATTCAATAAGTAAAACTGACTGCATACAATATTATGAGATAATGTAGCGCATAGACATATATATGGATCAGTACTTCTGGAACGTACTGAGTAACTGGGGTAAATGCAATAAGTAAAACTGACTGCATACAAAATCTTAAAACATGCATGCTAAGTGAAAGTAAACTCACCAAAAGACTGAAATAAACTGAAAGATAAAGTATCTTAAAACATGAGTAAAAAACATAATCGGATAAGCTGGTCAATTACTACACTTAGTTTCTTAAATCTTTACTTTTGTAGAATGAATAGAACTAAACCTAGGAAATAGTAGAACATGGATACTGTATGTATGTCTCATGTAAACCTCAATAGATTATAAAATCGTATTGAGGGCCATTTGTGGATACTGAGCATGAAAGCATATACGTAAAACAGATAATGTAAGACAAAGTAAAGCATGTACTAAAATAATAGGAATATCTGAATAAATGATATCTAAATAACTGAAATAATCTATAAAACTAACTGACTAAATACTAAAATCTATCTACTTGATCAACCAAACCTAGACTGGGATAAATTGAATAGTCTGAAACAATGGGAGCTATCATGTAACCGGCATGCCCTATTTTGAGATAATTTGGGTCTAACCTATAACCCTAGTTAGAAGGGTGTCAGTACCGTGCCAGGGGTCTTAACACATGGCTGATAATGTAGATCCACAAGGCTAATGTCCTAAAGGACTAGGGGGTAAGTCCTAACTGGCGGGTGACCCTTGAGAGAGGGTCGGTCCTAAACTGGCGGGTGACCTCTCATAATCCTATGCTAGATATGTAGCTCAATAACTTAGGGACTGCTTCTAAGGACCGAGTCCTAACTGAGGGGTGAGCCCCCATCCATATATTCGCTCGGTGCTAAATATCCTACTCCCAACTAAACTGGCACTGGTACTGAACTGAACTAATTTTAACTAAACATCATAACTAAAAGTTCTCAACTTGATCATAATAACTGAGTATAATGATGAGGATCATAGTTTAACTGACTTTTTACTTGAAAATTTAAAACATGAGTAAACACATAGGTATCGAGTGTTCATAACCCACCAGCATTGAAGGACACTTTAAATAAGATAAAAACCATCAAAAATATTCTTAGGAGGTCATAATTAGGGGAACCCAAAACATAATGCATTAAAATAACTGATAATCTCATAACTAACAACATGAATGTGAGTGAACTTGAAAAGGAAATCTTATTTACAGGCTAAATACACTAGTTTAATGATTTGACTTGGTACTGACCAACCATTACATGTAAGTTTGGGGTTTGAATCACATAGGACCATAATTTATATGAGAAAGCTAATAACATAGCTTGAATGTAAAATTAGTGAGGAAACATGGATATAAGTAAATCTTGATGCACTTAAAGACTTTAATCTCATCGAAATATCATAATTCAAGAATATGGATGATTGGGTATGAACCGTTATTGTAAATCATGAACTTTAATCTTAAAATAAGTTTTGGGCACAAGGATGAGAAAGGATTCTTATTCATAAACCCCACATACCTCACTAGATGAATCATTGAAGATTCCTTAAGGATTTCTTGAACTTGAAGATTAAATTTCTTGTGTTCTTGAGAGGAGAAACTTACACTTTGTTCATGTGGAAAGGGGAGGGTTTTTATGTGAGTTGATTTGAAGAATATAGGAAAATAATGACCTTTTAGGTGCTTTAATTCGTGCCTTGGACGTTTGGGGTTGAGGGGAAAGGACCAAAGTGCCCCTCGAGCCTTAAGGAGTTGAAACAACAAAGGAATAGATAACGCATCATGCCACTTATTCTAGGGGAGTATCCCCTGCGATGCCCCCTCTATCCCTAGGGAATAACCCCAATGGTGAGGGCATATCTCCTATGCTTACTGACTCTCACGAAAAAGGCCATAACTTTTCGCTCGGGTATCAAATTAAGGTAAAATTGGTATCATTGGAGAGCTGACTCAATTTTATATCATTTGGTGGGTCTTGAAATGAAAAATTCCACATACACAAAAGGTTATACACGTTCAAAGTAGACCCTTACAGAATCAAATAAAAATATTTGGCCGAATCAAGGGCTATTAGCTCAAATTCGCTCTAAGTTATTCCTATGAACATTTTTCACCTCGAAACCACTTCACACACTAGGATAATATTCACAAAACATGTAATCACATAAGATCAAGGAATTATTTTTTATACATATAGGAACGACGGTTCAAAGTCTAGCCTAAAAATGCAGGGTGTTACATTATCTCCTCCTTGGAATCATTCATCCTCGAATGATGGATAGGAAATCATTGATATCTTATGAGTATGGAATAATGTACACATGACATGTCTGGTAATGAAGGATATAGCTACACTGAAGCATTATAACTTTATCATGAAACTGATTCCTGAGCTGCCATGACTTTACTTACTATAAGCAGTTGATTAACATTTATTGTTTAGAACTCACTTGAAGTGTTCATGATAAAATCTTGCCATAGAACAACGAGGTGATAACTTATGCAAAAATGAAACATGAGATAATGAGACTAATATTGTACAAGGATTATTATACTATTTGAGCATAAATACATTGAAAATTGAGATCATTCACTGAACACTTATGACCTAAATCATAACTATTAGCTAAATCTGAAACTTGACGCATGAACTGAACTAAATTTATAACTTACGTGAACATGAATGAATTACCTCATGGAATAGGCATATTCATAAAACCTTAGATAGTAAGACTAGATGGAAAGATGGAAAACCATAGGAACTTGTTCGTCTGGCTGCTAAAATGAATTGTTGGCTATACATACTAAATCATACTAAAAGCTTATGTTCAACTGCAGTATTTTTTCAACACTCTTTGTAGGAAGTTATAATAACATTAGGGAGAAAAGAATCTTAGGCATGATCTGAATAATCTACTGAGTAAGGAATCACAACATGGCTATAACTCTATAACATGGAACCTAAGGCTATAACATGTTATCTAGTATACATTCACTATGCCTTAAGCAAGGCAACTTCTAAATTCCAAGCGTAGTCACTTTTCTCAAATACTTCCTCAACCATACTTTCCCTCTTTAATACTATGCACATTTAGTCAACTTGAAATTTTCACATGGGCACATATAACTACTCTAGCTAAATTCTGAGTTGAACTACACACTCTCACCAAGTTCAAGCCTAACTCAAAATCCCAATGTACTGCACATAACATCATAATACAAGTCTGAACCATGAATTCAATACCACATGTTTTTTCACAACTTCTCATCTCAAGAATAATTCTTCTTACACCTCCAATACCTAAATTCAACCTCTTACTAGGAATTCACTAGAGCACAATACACCCATCCACTTACATATCAACATGGCATTCAGTCCTATCATGATAACCACATGTGAACTTCTTGGTAAACAACCTATAAAAGAATCTTTCTCATATTCTCTAAACCTCTATCAATAACAACATTCTTGCACTATTTTTAAGAAGACACATATGGAATTCTTAACTAACCAGGAGATATATCAAAATCTCTACCTTAATTATCCTTTATACTTATAACCTGAGATACAACCAACATTGAGTAATATGTCCGCAAGATTAGAGGTTTACTGTCTCCCATCTAAACAATTACTTATCACCACTATCATTACAAAAAGAGAGGTAACTGAAAGGTTAGAACATGAGGACCTGAAATATTAAAGAATACTATATGTAACTTGGACACTTAACTGATGCCTCAGGAATAGAGTATCAAAAGCATCAATTCATCAAAGAGATCAAAACTGAGGACATACACAACATGATCTGAATTTCATTGATCATTAAGAATGTAACATGAGTACCTAGAAATAAACATATTTTTAATCATGAGTACATGAGTCATGATATGCATGACCTGAGTTTATAGTTCATAAATTCATGGAATCTGATTTGTATTTCTGAGTGAATTTGAACTCTTATACTAGAAACTGGAAGCACACATGATTCCCTATGAAAAATATATGAATATGAGTTATGATCGTGGAGATAACATGTAAGCCATAAATAGACGTCGTAATGACTGAAGTACAAAAATTTGCACTGAGATAAGAATGGGTCAAGCATCTTTCTCCCTACTAATGTTCTAGAATACTCTAGCGTCACTACTAGAATCTGAAAAGCCTAACTTTGTTACTTGTTATGTCATCTCCCCTTAAGCTTTAAGCCATCATTCTAAGTTTGTGGACCCCTTAGATAAACTCTAAACTACAGCCATTATACTCTAGAGTCTGAGATATAACAATAGATATATATACTAAACTCACCCTAAAAGATTACACCTAAGAGTATAAAATCGGCTGCTAGTACTTCCTTCTGATATACAACTCTTAACTTTCTATAGCCCTAATAGTCATTATATAATAACTTAAATACTTACTAACATAGAATATTCATGAGTATCACCATACAATGATTTCCTACCATCTAGAATTTCAATTCTTCTTACTATTAAATCAATTATCCAAGATTTAAACTTAAATGCCAACACATAACATGGATATTCCCAAACTTTTAATGAGCCATACTACTTACATCATATCCTACAAATATCATATCTCTAAACTTGTATTTTTTCATAAACCATGAGAATTACTATTACACCAACAAACCCAGCATCAATAATATATAATTTTGAATCAACATTCATAAACTCTTACATACACTATTTCAAGCCTACTGATTCACCTTTATATAACTAGCCCTACGGATACATAATCTACTAAATCCAGATAAACATAATCCCCACTTTACTGATGCTAAACTTCTGGGTTCATGCTTCTGTCAGAGAAAAGGTACAGACATCTCTGTAGCATTCTGGAAGACTCTACTATACATGGATTCATCGACATCCTAGGACACTTGAAGTTTGGGATCTTATTCAAACTTTGTCATGACCTAAAACTACCCCTAGTTGTAACATGATTCCTAGAACCATAAGTGATTCCAATCTAGTCCATGAACTAGCATGATACTTGAGCAACTGATTTAGAATATATAAAATAGCTAAATTTGCTATGCAGAAACATAATCATGACATAATCTAGATAAATAAAATATTGATAAAGTTATTCAATCTGATAAAAATTGAATAGAACTAAAATTTACATTTCATGACTCCAACTGACAATCTATGAAGCATAACTATAATGAGTGTAGATAGTAGGGACATGCCTCCAACTACCACTAATCATTACATATGAATAATAAAAATAAAGTACATGAACAATATTTGACTAGAGTCCATGAAATGGAGAACTTATTTCTTGTTGGCTGGAAGTAGCAAACTTTCTAATTATGATGTGTAGGCTACAGCTGGTACCTAAATTATGAGATAATGTACCACATAAATATATACGTGGATCAGTACTTTTATAATATACTAAGTAAGTGGGGATGAATACAATAAGTAAAACTGATTGCATACAAATTCTTAAATGGGCATGCTAAGTGCAAGTAGACTTACCAAGAGACTGAAATAAATTTAAAGTTGAAGTATCTTAAAACATGAGTAACAAACATAATCTGATAATATGGTGCATCACTATACTTAATTTCTTAAATCTTTACCTTTATAGAATAAATAAAACTAAAGTTTGAAAGTGGTGGAACATGGATACTATATGTAAGTCTCATGTAAAGTTGAATAGACTATGAAACCGTATTGAGGGTCATGTATGGATACTGAGCATAAAAACCTAAACATGAAAAACTAAGAATGCAAGACCAATTAAAGCATATACTAAATTAATCTGAATCTCTGAATAACTGATATCTAAATAATTGAAATAATCTATAAAACTGACTGAATAAATACTAAAACATATCTATTTGGTCAAGCAAACTTGAACTGGAATAAACTGAATACTGACTGAAACTAAGGAAATTATGTAACTAACATTCCCAAATCTGAGCTAATTAGGTTCCAACCTGTAACCCTCATTGGAAAGGCGTCAGTACTGTGCCAGGGGTACTAACACATGGTTGATGATATGGATCCACAAGGCTGATATCTTGAAGGACTAGAGAGTCAGTCCTAACTGGTGGGTACCCTTGAGAGAGTGTTAGTCCTAAGCTAGCGGATGATATCTCATAATCCTATGCTAGCTACCTTACTCTAAAACTTTGGGACTACTTCTAAGGACCTAGTCCTAATAAATATGTGATCCGCTATCCCTAGGTTCGCTTTGTACTAAACACTACTCCTAATATAACTGACACCGGTACAAAACTAAACTAAGTTTAAATAAACATCATAACTAATAGTGCTCAACATGATCATAATAACTAAGTATAATGATGAGAATTATGGTTTAACTAACTTTTTACTTATAAATACGAAACAAGAGTAAACATAAAGTTATCAGGTGTTCATAACCCGCCAGCACTGAATGACACTTTGAATATGATAAAAACCATCTAAAATACTTATAGTAGGTCATAATTTAGGGAACCCAAAACATATTACATATAGATAATTGATAATCTCATGACTCAAAACATGGAGGTCAGTAAACTTGAAAAACAAATCATGTTTATAGGCTAAAAATGTAAGTATAATGATTTGACATAGTAATGACCAACGATGACTGGTATGTTTGGTGTTTGAATCACGTAAAACCATAATTTACATGATAAATCTGATAACATAGCTTGAATGTAAAATGAGTGAGTGATGAGTTATGATTTACCACACATTCACACTTATCATATGCACACCTTACCTTGATTTTAGTGAATAAGTGAGACAAAACTGTGATTGAATACACTAATATCCATATTCTGCAAGCACAAAGGGGATGACATGAAATGATGTGGATTAGACTTATAAAAAGGAACAAAAGAAAGGAAAAAAGTGTAGTTGAAGACCTGGAGCAGAACATGGCCTTAGTTATCACGATCGCGGGCATTAGCCTGCAATTGCACCAAGTCAAGCAGGTCAAAGTATTGTAATTGAGTGGAATTGCCTGTGGTTGCTGTACTGCAGTCATGCTAAAGATATCGCAATTCCAGCTTAGCAGGATTACAGCCCAAGTGTAAAACCATAAAGGCACAAAGATGTCCCAAATTTTTCCAATAAAAGAAGACTTACACCCTAATTTGAGAGATTATTCAATTCCATCACATTCCTTATCCCCAATTCTTCTAGTTTAGATTAGGGTTTTCTAGACTCTATTTTTTTAGAATAAAATATCGTATAAATTTTGGGTGAAGATTACATTAGAGACATTCAAAGTGGAAGATTTTCTCACTTCCATTATTGATATTATGTAGAAGACAAGTTTAAAGTAACATCCACTTAGATCTACCACAAATTAATTCAATGGAGATTATAAGTATATCTATGCTTAATTATCTTCCGTAGCTAAATCTCATTTTTAAGGTTATGTGTAAATTGGGATTAAAATATGTGTGGGTTGTGATTATTAGCATTTATTTGGTAGTTCTTGTTTATGGGTTCTATTATTGTTATTCTACTTTGGTTAGGATTTAATGGGTGAAAGCTCCAAGTACCCACATGGGCTTAATGGATGAAAGCTCCAAGCTCTAAAAAAACTAAGTCTATCTTAGAAAAAAGGGTTTTAGGTGAAGTTTAGGAATCTTTGTCATCCTTGAAAGAAGGATGTGTAGACCAAAGAAATGATAGACAATTATGTGTGTAGTTTGTTAAATTTTTACTATCTTAGAAATAAGGGTGAAAGTTAGGTTAACTATGCCTTGAGTGTCATCCTAGATATAGGGATCCCTTGTTTAAGGTTGTGGTATCTAATTGTTGAACACATATATTAGTTATTTGAAAGGATCATGGGTGAAAGTTTGGTGTTTTGTTGAAAGACTACCATCAAAATCTATAACCAAACCTACCCATTATTAGGTTACTAAATTGATATTGATGAGTAACTCCCACATGTCACTCCCTTAGTTATGCATAACCCCAAGATACATGCATAATTGTTAAAACTCTAATTATTCATAGACCCATTAGTGTAGGAACGCACTTCCCCCATTTTATCTTTTTGTACCATTTGTTTGAATTTAATTTGTAACTATCATTTCAAATAATTTGATCACCACTTATATTGTTCCTCGTAGATTCAACCTCGACTTTAAAGTTGGGTAAATATGTTGACGATGACCGCCTTGCACTCAATTTGACGTGTAAGTTGTGCGTTATCAAAAATGGTGTCATTGTCAGAGAATAATTTGGTGTATTAAGTTAGTTTGCAATCTTAGTTATTTGCTTGAATTCAATCTTGTAAATATTTGTTGTGATTTTTCTTTGTAGGTAGATTTTATTTTATTGTTACTTTTCTTGATGGCTTTTTCTAACAAATATAAGTTTAATTATTTTAATTTATATCATGACCCCCCATGTTCATATTGTTACGAACCATACTTTAAGAGATATTGTAAGTATACTCCCCGGGGATAGATTTTACCATCTGCATTTGAATGAGAGTATGGTTTCCACATGTGTGGCCGTCTATAAGGACATTAGGATGAGTGTCCAAACACACCCTCCCCCTATTATACAAATTGAGTTTCTAGCTCTTCTTATGAGGTTGATAGGTTTCATGAAGAATAAAAGAAGAACAATAATCCAAATCCACCAATCTTGAAGCAATGCTCCAAACTATTTTAGACCGAGTAGATGTAATGGGGAAGAATATGGAATCCATGTACAAAGAATGGACGGGTGTCAAGGAAGAGTTACTGGGAAAAAATAAAAGCTCGAAACTAGTACTACCTTTCCCATTACTTGAGGAGTTTTATCATGAAGATAAACCAAGCTATGATGATAATCTTGGTAGCAAAGATTCCTTAATAAATTCCTAATCATCCGACTTATTTGAGGAAGAAGAATCCAAATAAAGGAAATAAAACTATAGAAAGAAGAAGCCAATGAAATCTATTATGGTGACTCTAGCTCATTTCAGGGTTGCTATGCTAAGTTGGATGTAATTGCTAAATTAATGGAGGGACCCCATTCTAACTACTTTTCAACATTATGCTTGTTGGATTGGATGAAAGTTTATCTACTTGGGCTAATGATTAATTGTGGAGAGAGGGAACTCCACCATTAAATTTCAAAATTTGGCACTCCAGCGGATCATATAGAGCCTTATACATTATGGCCAAGGAACTCAACTTTCCAAGCACAAGGAATGGCCTATTGATGCACATTATTTTACCAAAGATACAAACTACAAAATAGATGCAAATTTGTGTAAAAATTTTAAGTTGTCGAAGTGGCATGATAGAACATTCAATATCATGCCCTTACATTTTCCCAATGCACCTCAAAGATTTAATGATTAATAATTGGGTAAGAAATTCAATCCTCTAAGTGGAGACATAGATGGGGATCAAAGAGGAATCATGCCGTGACATTAAACCAAGAATTTGATGAGAGGCAACCCATTATTTTCATGTTTACATGATTTACTTTTCAATAAATCACAAAATTCTAATGTTTTGTTGGTGCTTTAAAGCAGGTTGAAAGACAAAGACTAGGAAAAAACAAAGTTTTAAAGTATGGCAGCCATGCAAAAATACATGTCAAAATAGAGGAGCAGATGGCCTATGGTACCGCGATCGCAGGACACAGGCTACGATCGCGACATCATAATTGAACAAATCAGGTCGCGATCGCACCTCTTTGTACATCTTTCAACATGGTTAATAATGCATTTTTAGGGATCCCTTTAACCATTATTGTGTTTTTAAATTATGTAGTGAGATCACGATAAGTCATATGGTTAGGGTATGGCCCTACCCTTGTGTGTATTCATTGGTTTGAAATACTTAAACTTAGTATGTGCGACGCATAGAAACTTTGTGAGTTATTTGTTTTCACTTTGGTTTTCCATTTCTTTTAATAAAGGTAAAGCATCATGTTTGGGTTCTGAGACATATATGCAGGGTAATTCTGAGTACCCATGGCATTGTTGATTTGGAATCATGTTATACATCATTGGCAAAGTATGAGAAGCCATATGTGTGGTTGGCCATTTTGAGCCAAAATGTGAGGCTAAGGCTTTGTTGTGGCCATAGTTTAGCAAATTGTAACTGGTGCTAATGTAAAATGACCAACCCCCTCCATCCTAAATTTTTCAAAAAAAAATCAAGGGCAAGAATGTAATCAATTTTGTAACAAAACTTTTTCTCTTTTTGTGACTCCACTAGTTTTTGACTTGTAAAAAATGATATATATTCCAATTTTATCTCTCACATGAGGGGCAATTGAGCCTCCCTTGCCAAATTTTGCATGCCATGTGTGGTGAACTATTTGTATTTTTCTCTTGTATACTTATGTTAACTAGAACTTTCCCCATAAGTCTTTCAAACCTATTTTGTATTGTAGTTGGTAGAAGAGATGATCTTAGGCCATCCTTATGATCATGGAAACCCACTCTATCTTGAAAAGCCAATCCATGCATAAATAAAATCACTAGTTACCCATTTTGAGCATTTAGACATTTCTTTAGCAAACACATTACAAGCCGTGAACCATTCTTTATATCCCATTTTGAACCCTAACATCCTTGAACTTGAAAATGCAATTTGAGGCTAAAAACCTAAGATGGGGTTGGGAAGATTGATAAAATTAAGTATGGGGCCACAAAGTTGTTACTAAAATGCCTAAGTGCTTAAACATTGAAAACAAATAACTAGAAAAATCAAGGGTTCAACAAAAAAAATTGCATGGGAATTGCAAGAAAAAGAAATACATGAGAATGGGTGAACAATGGAAGAAAGAGGTAGGCATATGAAATAAGAGAAAACAAAGAGGAGTGTCCCATAGTTAAAAAGGGTAATTGAAAAGTGTGTTGTAGATGTTGAAGGAAGGGTGTAACCATGATGTTCCCAAGTGATATCCTACCCTAAAACAAACCTACATTATAAACTTAGAAAGTCCTTGGAGATCTCCAACCATGTACTTTCTTTATAGTGGCAATAGAAAATAAGGACAAGCCTATGGTATGACACTTGTTGCATTGAGATATATTTTGAGAGAGAGAGACTTTTTGCACTTAAATTCCTTGTTGCACATTCGATAGTTTGGTGTTTGGAATTCTTTTTCTTGTGTGGATGGTGTGTGAACAAGTTGAGGTGTGTGATTTTTTCACCTCCCAAGCAATGAGTCGAGTGGAGTATTGCTTAGTTGTTGTTAAAAGGGAGTCATTTCTAGATTGTTAATTTTTGTTGCTTGGTTGCTCTTTAAAGTCTTGTGTATCCTTAGAGATAACATCCTATGATTAGGGTTGTAGTGGAAAATAGATTAGCCCATGTGAAATGAGCTACTTGAGGTAGCGACTATGGGTGAATTCATTATGATTTTTAAGTCATAAAGTTTTGGCATTGATGATTGTGTCTCGTGGTAGGAGGTAGTGTTTCTTGAGGGAAAGCAAAAAAATTATGTTGGGGGTGTTGATGAGTGGTGATTTTAACACTCATTCGCACTCATCATTTGTGCACTTTACCTTGTTTTGAGTGAATAAGAGAGACATAATTGTGATTGAATGCACTAATATCTACATTCTGCAGGAACAGAGGTTATGAGATGAAAAGGTATGGATTGGATCTACAAAGAGGAACAAAAGGAAGAAAAGAAGTGCACTTGAAGACCTAGAGCAGAACATGGCCTTAGTTATCGCGATTGCAGGTGTCATCCCGCGATTATATTGATTCATGCAGGTCAAAGTGTCGCGATCGAGAGGAGTTACCCGTAATCATTCTATCATGGCTGAATTAAAGACACCACGATTGTGTCCAAGCGCGATTTCATCCCAAGGGCAAAACCATAAATGCACGAAGCTATCCTAAATTTGCCCAACAAAATAAGACTCAAACCTTAATTTGAGAGATTATTCAATTACATCACATTCCTTCTCCCCCAATTCCTCAAGTTTAGCTTAGGGTTTGGTAGACTCCATTTTTTAAGGAGAAAATATTATATAAATTTTGGGTGAAGAATACCTTCAAGACTTTCCAAGTGGAAGATTTGCTCACTTCCAAGTTAAAATTGTAGAGGATCTATGTTTTGAAGTAACATTCTCTTAGATCTACCATAAATTACTTCAATGGAGATTATGGGTATATCCATGCTTATTTATGTTATGTGTAGCTAAATCTCCCTCTTGGGGTTATGTGTGAATAGGGATTAAAATGTTTGTAAGTTTTTATTGTTAACATCTATTTGGTAGTTCTTATTTATGGGTTCTATTATTGCTATGCTATTTTTGTTGAGATTCGATGGGTCAAAGATCCAAGTACCCACATAGGCTTGATGGGTGAAAGCTCCAAGCTCTAAAAAACCTATGGCTATCTTTAAAACAATGGTTTTGGGTGAAGTTTAGGAATATATGTCATCCTTGAAAGAGGGGTGTGGAGACTAAAGCAATGATAGACAATTATGAGTGCAATTTTCTAAATTCTTACTCCCTTAGAAATAAGGGGGAAAGTGAGGTTAACTATGCCTTGGGTGTCATCCTAGAAATAGGGATGCCTTGATTGAGGTTGTGGTTGCTAATTGTTCAACACATCCATTAGATATTTGAAAGGATCAATGGGTGAAAGTTTAGTGTTTTATTAAAATACTGGCGTCAAAATCTATAACCAATTCTACCCATTTTTGACTTACTAAATTGTTGTTGATGACTAACTCCCACATGTCACTTCCTTAGCATAACCCCAAGATCCAAGCATAATTGTTAAAATTCTAATTATTCGTAGCCCCTTATTTGTACTAAAAAATCCCAAAAAGAAATATTAGTATAGGAACTTACCTATTCCATTTTATCTTTTTGTACTATTTGTTTGAATTTAACTTGTCCATATCATTTCAAATTTATTTGATCTCCACTCATAATTTTCCTTGTGGATTCGACCCCGACTATAAAGTTGGGTAAATATATTGACGACGACCGCCTTATACTCAGATTAATGTGTGAGTTCACCGTTATCTGTGAGGAAACATGGATATAAGTAAATATTGATGCACTTAAAGCCTTTAATCTCACGGAAATATCATAATTCAAGAATATGCATAACTGGGTATGAACCCTTATTGCAAATCATGAACTTTAATCTTAAAATAAGTTTTAGGCATAAGGATGAGAGAGGATCCTTGTTCATAAATACTACATACCTCACTAGATGAATTTTTGAAGATTCTTTGAGGATTTAATGAACTTGAAGAATTCTTTATGTTCTAGACAGGAGAAACTTGTACTTTGTTCTTTGGGAAAGAGTAGGGTTTTTACGTGAGTGGATTTGATGAAGATTGGCAAATAATTCCCTTTTGGGTGCTTTAATTTATGCCTTAGACATTTGGGGTTGAGGGGAAAGGACTAAAGTATCCCTCGATCCTTAAGGAGTTGAAACAACAAAGGAATAGACCCCACGTCATGTCCCTTAGTCTAGGGAAGTATCCCCCATGACACCCCCTCTATCTCGGAGGAATAACCCAGGCGATGCAGGCATATCGCATGCCCTTACTGCCTCTAACAAAAAAGGCCATAACTTTTTGCTTGGGTATCATATTAAGGCCAAATTGGTATTATTGGAAAGTTGACTCAATTTTCTATCATTTAGTGTGTCTTGACATTAAAAATTCCTCCTATACAAAAAATTATACACGTTCACCCCTTTGTAAAATCAAATACAAAGATTTCGCTGAATCAAGGGCTTTTATCTCAACTTTACTCTAAGTGATTCCTATGAATATTTTTCACCATGAAAAAACTTCACACACTGGTATAATCATCATGACACATGTATTCATATAACAATTAGGTAATTAGAGTTTACACATATAGGAATGATGGTTCAAACTCTAGCCCAAAAATTTAGGGTGTTACCGTTTGTGTCCCCCATGTGCATATATATAAGGTTATTCTTCGATTTGTACGGCTACACGCACTGGGGACTAACTAAGGGTGAGATATAGGGCGTGATGAGTGGCAAATTTACCAGTCTTTTGCATCCAAATTCGTGAAGTATTTTGGCTAAAATTGTGTAAATGAGGATAATTCTCCATATGAATGCATTAATTTCCAAATATTGTGATCCTACAGGACCTATGATGAAAATGAATTGAAATAAAGCTAAAAGGTAAGGAAAATAGGCAAAAAGGAATAAAAACTGGAGATTAAAAGTCCCCCAGATACTGTGATCGCGGTTCTTAGAGTCACAGTCGTACTCAAGCAATTAGAGATTAGAAACAACCTCTGTTATCACAATTGTGATCGAAGAGTCGCAATCGCTCTAATCCAAAGGATGAAATCGTGATGGAGCGGAAATATTTCAAGGGAAATTTTTTTTTCTAAAGAGACTAAGATCAATATGGGATTTTAGTAATATTTTCCAAATGTGAAATTGGGACGAAAATAGGGGTTTTGAAGCTCATTTTTCATCCATCTTAATCCTATCTCTCATCTTCACTTTTTATCTTATCCCTTCAGAGATTGGAGCAAAAATTATACTAATCTTGAGCTAAGAAGACATTAGAGTAACTCCTAAGTGAAAAATGTGCATATTCCACTGAAGATTTATTGAAATTTAAAGTATGGTTTGACATTGTCTTTATCTTTCATGAATTAATTTGATGGAAATTTTTATATATTTTGCTTATTATCTTTATGAGTTACTAGTTATTTCTCTTGGGGTTATGCTTTAATAGTGTGTGGTTAGTGTATGGGTGTTGTTGATTTATCCTCCTAATTAGTTATTTGTTATGGGTTTTTTCTTATACTCATTGTTTGAATTAGAAATTATGGGTGAAAACCCTAATTATTTAGGATCCCATACCATCCTTGAATGAGGTGTATTGGATGAGTGGTATTTGCAAACAATAACTTGGGTTATCTTGTGAGATAACATCATCTTAGAAATAAGGGTGTTGATTGAGTTAACCTATTTGATAGTACCATTTTATAAATAAGGGTATCAATTAAGGTATTGGATTAGTGGCTTGGATGCATTCGTGAGTTGTTTGAAAGAACCCATAAATGAAATTTAGTGTTTTATTGAAAGATTGACACTAATACCTCTAAATCTAGACTACCCATAATTATAGCTAAATTTTAATAAATTCTCAAACACCCATGCATGAGTTCACACCTAGAATGGCATGACCCCAAGATTTGTTCCTAATTTATTATACTCTAACTATTCTTAGCTTCTAGTTAATTTGCTAGCTTAAGAATAAAATTGTTTTACACTTTTGAAAACATTCAAAATCCCAAAAATATTTGTACCCTAGGTTTTAATCTAGCACACAACATTTCAAACTTACTCAATCACTATTCACATTGTTCCTCATGGATTCAACCCCGATACAAAGCTGGGTATTATATTGACAACTATCGTCCTACACCAAAACAATGGTATAGGTGAGCGTGATAAAAATGGCGTTGTTGCAAGGGAACAATTTGGTTTATTGTGTTAGTTTGGAATTTTAGATTACATGCTTCGATTAAGACATATAAATATTTGTTTGTTATTTTCTTTTGTTTCTTGTGTTGGGTGGAGTTTTAACCTTTTTTTTCCTATTATTATGGCATCTTGGAATGAATATGAGTTTGATAGTTGCAAATCTTATCTTGACGATCTATGTCCATATTGTGGTGGACCTCACTTTTGGAAAAATTGTAAATATTCTTCATGGAAATAAGTGTGTGCACCATCTCAATGCTATTGGGAATATGACTATTCTTTATGTGGTGGTCGAGATGGATATTAGAGTTATTTTCCTAATGCCCCCTCCCCTAGTTATACTGAAACAAATGTTAGTTCTTCTTATAAATTTGATAGGTCTCATGATGTAATAAAGGAAGAACAACATGCTGGATACAATGATGTTGAACAATGCTTCTAAATCTCTGAGATTGAGTAGTTACAATGGAAAAAGATGTGCATCACTTGTATCAATCCATGACAACATTTGGAAAAGAGAGAAAAATAGAAGATGAAGTGGGTGAGGATATCGATTTTTCATGTGCCATAAATATTCCCAATCTTTAAAAAAAGGTTGATAAGGAAAGGATATCAAGCCATGTGGTTGATAGTGGTCTTGATATCAAAGAATTCTTTGTGATTTGTCAACCAACAAAACCAAAAATAATGAAGGATGCCAAAATTTAGCAAATTGCCCAAGAGTCGAAAGAAAAAGCCACGCAAATCCTTTGTGAAGGGTCTAGTTCATTTTTGGGTGAAAATTTCAACAAGAATATGACTCCAAAATTAAGAAGATAACCTTATTCTAACTACTTTTCGACATTATGCTTGATGGATGTGATGAAATTCGAACTACCAGAGCAAATGATGAACTTGGGAGATGGGGCATAAATTCCTTATATTTTGGACTTTGTCATTCCAAAAGGGCGAGATGACATCCCCACTTGAAGGCCAATAAGTGCAAAATCCAATGTTTGACAAGTGTTTTCTTATGTTCTCACCAATACCCAATGATTCTACTTGAAAATTTGATGTGATGTTGGGTAAAAAGTTCAAGTCTTAAGAGTATCGAGATAGAATATGTATCACTGTCCCATTACTTTTACAAAATTACCTCGAAGATGTGTTGATCAAAAGTTGGATACAAGATTTAAATCTTCTAAATTGAGACGATCAAAATTTGGGTAAAAGATACAAATCTTCTAAATGGAGAAATAAATGATAGTCGAAAGATTTCGTTCCGCAACTTTAACTACGGCTGTTCTTACAGGCAACCTAAAAAAAATTTCTTGATGTTTTCTAATTTTTTTTATTCAATTTTTAGCTTGTTTTTGTGTGTTTGTAGGTGATATAATAATTTGGAATGGGTACGTCAAGAATGAAACCCTGGATAAGTATATTGGACTTTCTTTTCATCATTTTCCTCTCTTTAACAAACTCACTAGGTATTCTCCTTAGTTAAATTTTCTTTGAAGTGTGAATAGTGATCACCCTCAATAATTTTTTTTGGGTTTAAATTTATTTTATTTGATCTTAATTTTGTTGAGTGTGCTTGTTGGGATGAAAATTTTTGAATGTATGCCTTGTTTCAATTTCTCGATTGCAACACTCTTGTTTCCATACTCTAGTGCACACTATATGTTCGACAAAATACCCACTTGTAGTTTGTTTGCTTAATTGAGTGGTGGGTGATTTAATTATGTTAGTATAATTATAAATGGTGTGTTTTGTGATGAATTGGTGCATTGAGCTTTTTCACATGTGTTGTTATTCTATTTTTCAAGATCTTACCTTTCATGCTCACTATATGTTTGTGAAAATATTGATAAGAGAGAAATGCCTTATATGCATGTAAAGGTTAATGTGAACTTACTTGGGGCATTATGCGATTAGTGTTTGTCACAACCCAAACTAGGGCTTGGCCATGATGGACATCCGACCAATGAAGGCCCGGATGTCCCACTCTATCTGGTAATTATGCACAATATTCATATAATAAAAGAAAAATACGAAATTATAAATCAAATATGGAAACATGGTCATACTCTGAAATTAGTTTAACAATAAAGGAAAACTCCAACAATATCTAAATAACATCTCACTCAGTCAGCGAAATCTCTACTAAATCTCAAAACAATATTATCTGAAACTGGGACAAGACCCCCAGTAGACCAAAACTATAGAATTATGAATATCTGTAAGACATTAGGCCTTCCGAAATATAGAAGGCTCACTACTGCACAATCTCTTCTGCTATATGAATTATCTATTGCTTATCTTGACCCCTAGACTATGCCTCATAACCTAAGAGGTTGGAGGGGTAGGGTGGTCAATACAGATGTACTGGTATGCAAAGCTAATCCAAAATAGTCATTTATAATCAACATATATGAGAGCAACTTAAAACAGTTCATAAACATATCATATAGTAAGAAATCATATAGGCATTTTAAATACTTTGAAACATTTCTTTGAAACCATGGCTCTCTCTTTATCTTACTTTTTAGCTAGATGGTACACCCTACAATCTGTAATTCCATGGGCTATATGGAATCCACCCTTGACTTAGCGGCTAAGCCCCTAATCCAAGTTTGCCACAAGGATTGGAGTATCTATAAGGGGGACATGAAAGATCACACAGCAGGGTGCCAAAATCCCTAATAAAGTCAACATGTCATGGTAATGCACAAGATCACAAAGAAGGACACCTAACCATAGTCCCAATTTAGGACGACATGAATCAAGGTACACAATATCATGAAGCATGGTACCAAAATCCCGTGTCGGCAAATCACGGTTTCTAGGATAGAGTCTTTCAACTCTTACTTTCTTCTGGTAACCATATAGCTCTCTTAAATCAAACTCTAAAATTGTCATGGCATACATTTATATGGTATCGTCATACCATTGACTTTCCAGTCATAGTACCACATCAATTCTCCAACTTTTTATGCCATTTAAAACATGCACATGTATAGAACTTTCACGCACATCAAACACATGCACCATGGTTCTCAATATGTAATAGTTTGAAGAAACTTTTATCATTTATGAGTAATATCATTTGAATTGCAAAAACTCATGCTCTCGATGGTTTAATACAAGTATAGTGTGGGGTATAAAACATTATCATGGGGGATTTAAAGAATTCACAATTCATATACATGCACCTTTTCGAAATATAGATGACATGTTCACAATTCAATAATTGAAATATATGCAAGCCAACATCCCTATGATATTTCAATTTTTCTTTCAAAACCATATCACAAAACATGTTATTGATTTTAAAATAAAACCCTACTCGTTAAAACATATGTATACGTATAGATTGTAATGTCTTGTGTAAATTCTTTTCAAAAATCATGCCCATGAAATTTGGGACACCTGAATGACAATGTTTTATGACTAGCACATAAAATAGCCATAACTCCCTCACCGGGTGTCCGTTTTGGACAAATCCTATATCAACAGAAAGCTTATTCAGTCAACTACGTTATGAAAATTTAAAATTTAAAGAATTCCATAGGGAGTTAAGTATAATTCACTCAAGAATCCCATTCTTGATATTTCTAGAAATAAATTTTAGGTTGGAAACTTTCAGGGTGTTACAATATCCCCCCTTGGCAATATTCGTCCCCGAATGTTGACACGGAACACAGACAAGCATGACTTCAATCATACTAAGGAATACAAAGAATAAGGCAAGGATTGTACCTTCCATTTCATCATCCACTGGGTCAAAAAGGTTTGGGTACCAAGCTCTCATGTCAACTTCGGATTCCCATGTTGCTTCTTCAATTTTCTGGTTTCTCCACAACACTTTAACTGAGGCAATCTCTTTGTTTCTCAATTTTCTAATTTGGCGATCCAAAATTTCTACAGGCTCTTCTTCATAGGATAAGGAGTTTGTTACTTTGATTTCTTTGATAGGAAATACTAAATAATGGTCTCCAATGCACTTCTTTAACATAGATATATGAAATATCGGATGAACGGAACCCAAACTGGCAAGCGATTCTAACTCATAATTGACTGCATCTACCCTTGTTAAATTTGGTATGGTTCTATGTAGTGACGACTCAGCTAACCTTTCCTCCCGAACCGCATGACTCCCTTCATGGTAGAAACCTTGAGAAACACCCAATATCCAACCTCAAACACTAAACCTCTTCTCCTAACATCGGCGTAGGACTTCTGACGACTTTGGGCTATCTTAAGTCATTTTCTAATGAATTTCACATCCTTCATTGCCTGATAAACAAGATCAGGCCAAAATATCTGTGGCTCACCCACTTCATACCACCCTATTGGTGGCCTACATCTTCTTTCATACAACGCCTCAAATGGTGACATATTAATACTGAAATAGAAACTGTTATTATACGCGAACTCTATTAGGGAAAAGTGCTCTACCCAACTTTCTTTAAAATTAGTCACACAGTCCCTGAACATATTCTCAAGGGTATGAATGGTGCGCTCAGCCTTCCCATCCGTCTGAGGGTGGAAACCAGTGCTTAGGTTCACTTGGGTACCTAAGCCTCTCTTAAAAGATCTCTTAAAATGAGCAGAAAACTGTGCACCTCAGTCGAATATGATGGACACAGGTGCCCTATGAAAACGAACTATTTCGGCAATGAATAGCTTGGCATAATCCTCTCCCAAGTAGTTAGTCCTGACAGGTAGAAAGTGGGCTGACTTGGTCAGTTTATCTACAATTACCCAAATGGAATCATACTAGTTTCAGGACCTCGAAAGCCCTGTAATAAAGTACATATTAATCATCTTCCACTTCCACAAGGGTAAAGCTATCTCTTGGGAAGAACCACCTAGCCTAAAATGCTCTACTTTAACTTGTTGGCAATTCCAACAATGGGAAAGAAAGTTAGCCACATCACGCTTCATATTAATCCACCAATACATAGATTTCTGATTGTGAGCTTCATCAAGGATTCTCTGCCTCAGACCATCTACATCTGGCATGCACAACCTACCCTGATATCTCAAAATGCCATCAACACCAATTTCAAACTACATCAACTTCTACTGACCTATATCACTTTTTATCTGCATCGAGATAGGATCTCCGGATATCTTTTCTTTAACTTTTACACAAAGGGATGATTTAGCTATCTCATGCACCACCGCCCCTCCATCTTCTAAATCTAAGAGTCACACTCCAAGATTTATAAGTCGATAAACATCCTTCACTATTTCTCTCTTTCCTTCCTCAACATGAGAGAGGGTAGCTATAGACAATTTGCTGAGGGCATCGGCTACCACATTTGCCTTACCCGAATGATAGTGCAGGCTAATGTCACAGTCGTTTAAAAGTTCCAACCATCATCTCTGCCTAAGATTCAACTCTTTCTGCAAGAAAACATACTATCAACTCTTGTGGTCAGTAAATATATCAACATGCACCCCATATAAATAGTGCCGCCAGATCTTAAGTTCAAAAAACACAGCCGCTAATTCCAAGTCATGAGTAGGGTAGTTCCGCTCATGCACCTTAAACGTCCTAGATACATAAGCCACTACCTTACCGTGCTGTATAAGAACACACCCAAGTCCCACTCAGGACGCATCACAGTATAAAATAAAACCTTTTGTATCCTTCAGAAGAGTCAAACTAAGAGTAGTCAACTTCTCTTTCAGCTTCTCAAAACTACTCTGACAAGAGTCAGACCACAAAAACTTCACCTTTTTTTGAGTCAACTTAGTAAGTAGTGCAGCTATGGAAGAAAACTCTCTACAAATCTTCTATAATAACCCACCAAACCCAAGAATGTCGGTTGGAGTCGTGGATCTGGGTATTTCCTCACTGCCTCAACCTTTTAGGGATCAACCCGAATCCCTTCACTAGACACAATATGCCCCAAGAAAGCAATAGGATTCAGCCAGAATTCATCTTTGAGAGTCTGAAGAATAATTTAAAAGTAATTGGCATGGTCCTCCTCACTTTTAGAGTAGATCAAGATATTATCAATAAAAACTATGACAAATAGGTCTAGGAACTGACAAAAAACCCTATTCATTAGGTCCATGAAAGCTGCAGGAGCATTAGTCAACCCGGAGGACATTACCAAGAATTTATAATGACCGTATCTTGTTCGAAAAGCTATTTTAGGAATGTCTAACTCTCTAACTTTCAACTGGTGATAGCCCGAACGAAGGTCTATTTTAGAAAAACACTTAGCACCCTGAAGCTGATCGAAAAGGCCATGGATTCTAGAAAGAGGATGATTATTTTTCACTTTGATCTTATTCAACTGGCGGTAATCTATGCAACATACGCAGGGAACCATCTTTTTTCCGCACGAAAAGTACAGGTGCACCCTAAGGAGAAAAACTAGGTCTGAGAAAACCTATATCTAGGAGATATGTCAGCTATTCTTCTAACTCTTTTAAATCTGTAGGAGCCATTATATATGGTGGAATAAAAATAGGATGGGTATCTGGCATTACATCAATGCTAAAATCTATCTCCCTATTAGGTGGAATTCCTGGTAGATCATGTCGAAAAACTTCTGGGAATTCGTTCATTACAGGAACAAACTGAAGAGGAAGACGTTCGATGTTAGAATTTTTAACTCAAATAAGATGATACAAGAAATCTTTAGAAATGAGTTTACGAGCCCTGAGATAAGAAATGAAGTTCCCACTAGGTGGTAAAGAGTGCCCTTCCCACTCTATTACTGGCTCATTCAAAAAAGAAAAGGTAACCTTCCAGGTTCTACAGTATAGTGTAACATAGCACAGATAGAGCCAGTCCATCCCTAGGATAACATCTAAATCAACCATATTAAGCTCTATGAGATCTACCACAGTATCCCGACTAAGAATAGACATTACATAATTGTTATATATCCTCCTAGTAACAATAGAATAACCCACCAAAGTGGAAACAGAGAAAAGATCGGTAAAGACTTTGGGCTCAAACCCAAAACTAACAGCCACATATGGGGTCACATAAGATAAGATAGACCCGGGATTAAGAAACACATATACATCATGGGAAATGATTTGTATGATACCACTGACCATATCTGTAGAGGCCTCTACCTCCTGGCAGTTGGTCAAAGCATATACTCGGTTGCGATTGCTCTCGAAAGCCGAAGTGGCTCCTTTCTGAGGTGTTGGTGTAGAAGAATTCACCTGTGACATGACTCCCCCAATATTACCTCCTGTATCAGGGAAATCTCTCTGAAGGTGTCCCACCCGACCATAGGAATAATATTTTCTCCTCTCGAAGTAACACTTTCCAGGATGATTCTTCCTGCAGGTGTTACAGCAGGGAAAAGATCTAGCAGGATACGCCACACTGCCCTGCGACTGAGTATCCTAAGCTCTGGGTCCGTGACTAGTCTGAAAACTCTAAAATCGCCTATTAACTGTGGTTTGGAAACTGAGGTGCTAGCTGTAGACTGCGCCTTTCCTGAAAACTTCTTTTTTTGCCATTTACCGCCTTAGTTACCACTCTGTGGCTGACTGTGGTTCTAATCTGCTATTCTGACTCTCTTCGCCTACTTGTCTTTCTCTCTAGATTAAGACATTTTCTTTTTCTTCTCTTTTACCTATTGCATATGGACTGACAGTCTAGCAAAGTCCACCTCCCTATTTATCATTGCCCCTTGACATTCAAGTGCTAGATCATCGAAAAGGCCGGATGTAAATTTCCTCATCGGGGCACTTATATTTCCTAACATTTCTGGTCCATAACAAGCTAGTTGATTAAACTTTAGAGTGTACTCATGGACACTCATCTTCCCTTGTTTTAGATTCATGCATTCCTCTACTTTGGCTTCTCTCAACTCTAGAGGAAAGAATCGGTGAAGAAAAACTCCCACGAACTCATCCCAAACTATGGGCTCAACACTCTTCCCTTTCATATCCTCCCACTCGTTGTACCATTGGTTCAGTTCATCCTTAAGTTGGTACGATGCTAATTCAACCCCTTCCACCTGATCCATATACATAACTCTAAAAATCTTCTTCATTTCATCTATGAACTCTGGGGGGTCCTCTTCTACTTTAGTGCCAGAAAATTTGGGCAGGTTTATTCTCTTGAACTGGCCAACCCTAGTGGCCTTAGAAGTGAAAGATGCAAACCCAGTATCTTCTGAACTCTGAGTCTATGCGGCTACCAGTTGTACAAGTATGTGAAAAAACTGGCTGAATTCTGCATTCAATATGTCCCTCTAAGAAGAATGGGGACGGTTAACATCTGTCCTTAGAGGTTGAAAAGGACTGGTTGGGATTGGAGGTACTCCCGGAGTAGGAAAAGCTTTTGGAGTGTGGTCTCTATTACATTTCCATATTCCATGAGTGGGGCAGACTTCGTTATCCTGAGTATATGGTTGCTGGAACGACGAGGAGGTATGACTGTTTTTTTGAAATACAATGGATGACTTATTAGGGGACAATTCTAATTCAGACTCTAAAGTACAAACTAAATCACAAAGAGGGGAAACACTTTCCTAAACGCCTAGTAGCTTCCTGGTTATAAGTGTGGCACGCTACACACCTGTAAACAAGATTCTACCCGACGCAATTTTGCAGACACCCTGGAACCATGAACTATACCCTGGTAGCAAGTTTTTCATGACCCGAACTAGGGCCTAGCCGTGATGGACATCCGACCCATGAAAGCCTGGATATCCCAAACTATCTGGTAATCGTGCACAACATTCATATCATAAAAGAAAAATGCAGAATTATAAATTAATTACGGAAATATGGTCATACTTTGAAATAAGTTTAACAATGAAGGAAAACTCCAACAATATCAAAATAATATCTGACTTAGTCTGCGAAATCTCTACTAAATCTCAAGATAATACTATCTAAAGTTTGGGACAAGGCCCCCAGTAGACCCAAACTATAGAATGATGAATCTCTGTAAGACATTAGGCCTTTCGCAATATAGAAGGCTCATTACTGCACAATCTCTTCTGCTGTCTGAATTATCTACTACTTATCTTGACCCCTAGACTGTGACTTAGAACCTGAGAGGTTTGAGGGGGACGGGGTCAATACAGATGTACAAGTAGGTAGAGCTAATCAAAAATAGTCATTTATAATCAACATATATAAGAGAAATTTAAAATAGTTCATAAACATATCATATAGTAAGAAATCACATAGGCATTTTAATGACTTTGAAACATTTCTTTAAAACCATGACTCACTCTTTTACTTTTTAGCTAGATGGTGCACCCTACAATCTGTAATTCCACGGGCTATATGGAATCCACCCTTGACTCGGTGGCCAAGCCCCCAGATCAAGTTTGCCGCAAGGATTGGAGTATCTATAAGGGGACACGCAAGATCACACAAATCAAGTCAATATGTCATGGTAGTGCACAAGATCACAAAGCAGGGAACCTAACCAAAGTCACAATTTTGGACGACATAAATCAAGGTATACAAGATCACAAAGCATGGTACCATAATCCCGTGTCAGGAAATCACGGTTTCTAGCATAGATTCTTTCAACTCGTACTTTCTTCGAGTAACCATCTAACTCTCCTAAATCAAACTATAACTCTATCATGTCATACATTTATATGGTATTGTTATACCATAGACTTGGAATTCACAATACCATATCAATTCTCTAAATCTTCATGCCATTTAAAACATGCACATATATAAAACTTTCACTCACGTCAAAAACATGCACCATGGTTCTCAACATGTAATAGTTTCAAGAAACTTTATCATTGATGAGTAATTTCATGTCAATTGCAAAAACTTATGCTATCAATGGTTTAACACAAGTATAGTGTGGGGGATAGAACATTATCATGGGGGATTTAAAGAATTCACAATTCATATACATCTCACCTTTTCAAAATTTAGATCACATGTTCACAATTCAACAATTGAAATATATACAAGCCAACAACCACATGATATTTCAATATTTATTTCAAAACCATATCACAAAACATGTTATTGATATTAAAACAAAACCCCACTTGTAAAAACATATGTATACGTATAGATAGTAAGGTCTTGTGTAAATTCTTTTGAAAAATAATGCCCATGAAATTTGGGACAACCCCACGTACCTCTATTTCAGAAAGTAAATGGATGATTTTTTGATCCTACGATGCGAGGATTCCAAATCTCCAATTATCTTCTAAAACCCACAGTTAAATCTTGAGCTATAAGGATTTGTAGTCTAAAACCCTAATGGAGTTTCTTCAAAGATTTTGATAAAAATAAACTTATTTTAGTGTTTGTGGGATTAAACCCCATGTTAGAGATGACAAAGGGTTGGAGAAGCACCATTTTTACCCTTAATGAGACAGAGTAAAAATATAACTGGTGCCCGATTTTATAGGCCACCGCGACGTGCCACAATCATGGTGGCTCTCTAGAAATTGCCAATTGGGAAACTGTCTCACTCCGCGATGCGCCACGATCGCAGAGTCTTACTGAAAATTGATGATTGCAAAATTGGGATCCTCCACGACATGCTAAACACCTGAATGATGATGTTTTACGACTAGCATATAAAATAGCCATAACTCCCTCACCAGGTGTCCGTTTTGGATGAATCTTATATCAATGAAAAGCATATTTAGTTACCTACCGAATGAAAAGTTAAAATTTAAAGAATTCCACAGGGAGTTGAGAATAATTTACTCTAAAATCCCATGCTTGATACTTTTAGGGACAAATTTTAACATGGAAACTTTCGGGGCGTTACATTTTTGGACCGTGGCATTGAGTCAAATTGGTCTTGATTGTGGGTTAACTAATGATCTTTGGTTAAACTTGTTGAGAAATGTTGCACCAATGGTAAGAGAAACATGATGCTTGCCTTGCCTTATTATAGCTTTGGTAACACCATTCTTAAGGGTATAGGGTCCTTTGTGTTTCTATTAGTGCCGTTAGTGTTTTATGATCTGAATAAGCGATATGTGAAGTGGTGAGGAAAGAATTGTCATGACCCGACTGAGGGCCGTGTTGTAATGGGCATCCCAAGTTCACCTAGGACCGGGGACTGCCCCCTATTACCCAACCCAACCACCATTAGAATACCTTGAGTCAGCTAAATACCGAATATATAAAGAGATAGCATAACTGGACAAGGACTGACTTTAAGATAGGTCTATTCCTAGACCATCCCTACCAAGTCTTCCCGTCCACCAAACCATACCAACCAAACTACTAGGCAAAACCGATACCGAACAAAGGGCCATAAACCAGGACACAACCAAATGAGATCCTAAACATAATATGATTAATCCCAAAATGAAATTCGATGGAACAACCAAAAATATCATCAATCGGTATCAGCAACAATACCAATACCAACGCTAAGGATGATACCAATACTGATCCCACCCATTCCAACCCATAGCAGAACTACAAAGCCTCTAACCAAAAGAGTAAAAATATCTGGTTGGGACATGCCCCCAACCAAAGACAAAAATAATATCCAGAAATAAATTAAAATGTCTAAGAATATCCATAACATTAAATGGAGCATTCCAGAAAAATGGAAGCATACCACTTCAATCCAATAGTTGTCCCCGAGTAAATTATTATGTAGGAAGAGTAGAACAATTGGTTCTCGCATAGCATGGGTATATAGCTGCCCAAAGATGGGTTAGCGAGTGACGCTAGTGTAAACTCAGGATAAGGATAAAATAATGCCATTTATAAAACTAAGTAAAATCCATCCATATGCACACAAACCATTCATATATATATGCATGTCGAGAAAGGGAACCGTATTTAGCATGTCATTAAAACCTGTGCCTGAGATTTGTAGCTCTACCATCCTAAACCACCCACGAACTATATGGGTTCAGCTCAATGCTGAAAGGGCCCCAGTGCGTAAAGCTGCACGACCAGGGAATAAACACCTAGGATGACTAGTGTATCCCCCAAAAATAAAGTATGACATCATACACATGGTCACCAAGACCAAACCTCACATCAGTAAATATGTGTTTCCAATTTTGATCCCTTTGGGACCTCTACTTTCCATAGCTTTACTACACACACCACAATTATTGCCAAATTAAAACCATTTCCAAACAACTAACCAATCTATTAACTGTTTATTAACTAAAGCCATTAATAGTGGTATCTTCATACCAATAATAAGTTTCAAGTTTTGTCTATAGCCAAACATATATAGGTTTAAGGGATTCCATATACCCTTCTATTTACTAATACCATGGCAATCAAAGCCTTTCTAATACATTTAAAACCATTTAAACCATTCATATCTTTAGGGTTCTATAACCAAGTCTAAACCATGCATAAGTTCCCTTGAAAAAACAATATTATAGTGGAAACATTGTAAAACGTATTTTATCAAACACATTGCGAGAATAGTATTTCCAAAACCATAGTCCATTACCAGAAAACTATTCCCATACAACCAATGATCCAAAACCACCATTAATGCATAGAAAAGAATAATTAAAACATGGAAAAACCATAACCAAGCATTTATAACCAAAACCCCCAAATCATATTTAAAATCCAAAATTATACAACAATGTATCATGAAAACCAGTCACAAAACCCATCCGTTAGTTAGCATTTGTAGTGAGGGAAGAGAACACACCTTAATTGACAAAGTAGATGGAGAGAAACCTCTAATAAGATCCCCAATTTAGTCCTCTAGCTTCTTTGCCCAAAAGCCTTTAAGAGAATTATGGAGTGTTTACGAAGAGTTTCTAAGTGTTAATGAATAGAATATTAGGGTAAATAGCCTCCCAAGTAAGTTAGAAATTGTGGGACATTATTAGGGTAAGTGGGGAAATGTCCAGAATAGCCCCACTTAAGTCTCACAAAATCCCATCATAGGGGTACTACTAACCCTCATGAGTCGTGCCCTTCGATATGAGTGGTACCCACCACTTATATCCTAAGCCTCAATCCTTGGACCCAATACTATCTAGTTTAAAACTCGTTCTACCCAAGTTGTGTTGATAGTATACGATCCGTACCTTTCACCCGTATCCCTGGCAAAATAGAATCACAGAAGGTTTAAACACTGTCCACCATATAAGTCTTGGGTACGACTCGTACCTTGGCGTACGGACTCTTACTGAGCCACACGTACTCAGATCCAACTTAAGTTACAAAGTTTAAGGTTAAGTGAAGGAACCAAATAATCTGTATCCGACCATACAACTCATACCACCAAGTCGTACCAATTACAGTGACAAAAATTTATCTCACTAACCAACACTGGTCAGTATATGATTGGACCATACCATTCGTACCCCAACATACGGCTCATACCTATTGGTTGTATTGGGTCCAGTGATAAGTATTCTAGGAAATTTTGTAAGGTCCAGAAACTAGGGTGTTTCAATCTCCCTTACTAGGAACATTTGTCCATGAATGATGGATAAGGTAAGGGTAACCATATGCATGAGTCATTCGCATTATCAAATATATTTCTAATCTTTAACAAAGTTTGAAAACATAAATGCAAAGATATTAATCTTTCCTATAACATACTCAAAAGATAAATATGTATCAAAACACATACCTTTCGTATGAATAACAAGAGTAGAAAATAGATACGAATACTTGGACTTCATGTCCTCCTCCACTTCCCACATAGCTTCTTCCACATTATGGTTCCTCTATAGAACCTTAACCAAAGCCACATCTTTTGTTCGTAACCGAAAAACCTGCCTATCCAAGATCTCAACTGGGACCACTTCATAAGACAGAGATTTCGAGATACCCAACCCCTTCAAAGGAATAATCGAAGAAGGACCATCGAGATACTTCTATAGTATGGAAATATGAAATACCAGATGGACCCAGCTTAAGATAGAAGGTAAATCTAACTCATTAAAAACATTACTAACCCTCTGCAGAATCTCATAAGGACCAACATACCGAGGACTAAGTTTCCCCTACTTACTAAACCGCACTACTCCCTTAATAGGATATACCTTGAGGAAAACCTTATTCCTAATCTCAAACATAATGTCTCATCTAACATCCGCATAGGACTTTTGGAATGTTTGGGCAACCTTAAGCCTATCCCAAATCACATTCACCTTCTCCATTGCCTGGCAAACCAAATCGGGACCAATCATATTTGCTTCCCCAAGCTCAAACCAATTAATAGGAGATATACACCTCCTACCATACAATACCTCAAAAAAGCCCTACCAATACTAGAATGATAGCTATTGTTGTAAGAAAACTATACCAAAGGTATATGCTCAACCCAATGGCAACCATAAGTAATAACACAAGCCCAGAGCATATCCTTCAATATCTGAATAGTCCTCTCTGCTTGTCCATCCATTTGCGGGTTGAAAATAGTACTTAGACAGACCTTACTCCCCAACCCTTTCTGTAAATACCGCTAGAAGTGAGATGTAAACTCTATGCAAAGATAAAAAATAATTGAAACAAATACCCCATGCAGCTTCACAATGTCTTGAAGATATAACTTTGCATAATCATCCATAAAAAAGGTAGTCCTTACTGGTAAGAAGCAAGCAGACTTTGCCATACTATCTATGATGACCCAAATCAAATCATAATGATTATGAGACCAAGAAAGACCGGTAACAAAATTCATATTGATTACCACCCATTTACATTTGGGAAAATCAATCTCTTGATACAACCTACCAAGCCTCATATTCTTAAATTTAACTTGTTAACCACCAAGCACTTGGCAAAAAAATCAGCCACATCCCTCTTCGTACCATTTCATCAATACATCTCTTTCAGATAATGAAACATTTTTGTGGAACCAAGTTAAAGAACACATGCGCCGTAGCAAAAATTCTTTTCTGATACCATCAGCATCAAGAATACACAACCTCCATTGGTACTGTAAAGTACCATCACCACTGATCCCAAACACCATTACCTTTTGCCTACTGACATCACCCTTGATTTTCATCAAGACAGGATCAAGCACTTGTTTCTCTTTGATATTTGCACCAAGAGATGATTAAACAACTTCTTGTACTATTACACCTCCATCCTTGGAGTCCAAGAGGTAAACTCTAATATTTACCAAGTGTTGAATATCCTTTACCAACTCCCACTTTCCTTTCTCCACATAAGACAAACTCCCCATGAAAAACCTACTAAGAGTATCAGCCACTACGTTAGCCTTACCTAGGTGATACTGTAGGCTCATATCATAATCCTTGAGAAGCTCAATCCAACTCCTCTGTCTGAGATTTAGCTCTTTCTGAGTGAATACATACTGTAGACTCTTATAATCATAAAAGATGTCCACGTGTACACCATAAAAATAATTTTGCCATATTTTTAAAGCAATCACAACCTCTAGCAAGTCCAAATCATGAGTAGGATAGTTTCTCTCATACACCTTCAACTGCCTGCAAGCATAGGAAATCACCATCCTATGCTATATCAAAACACAACCAAGACCTACTCGAGATATATGATAATAGACCACCAACCCATTACTGCCTTTCGAAAAAGTCAGAACTAGAGCTGAAGTCAACTTATCTTTCAACTTTATAAAACTACTCTCAAAATCATCTGACCAAGCAAACTTAACCTTCTTCTAAATCAACTTAGTCAATGGAGCTTTTATTGATGAAAATCCTTCCATAAACCACCTATAATACTCAGCCAAACCAAAAAAGCTTTAGATTTTAGTTGGAGTCGTGGGTCTAGGACTCTTCTTAACCATAACAAACTTTTGCAGATCCACCATGATCCCCTCGCTAGAAATAATACGACCAATAAAGATCACAGTGTTCAACCAAAACTCACACTTGGAGAACCTAGAATACAACTGTTATTCCTTCAAGTTCTGCAATACCATATGGAGGTGATTAGCATGCTATATCTCACTTTTGGAATAAACCAGTATGTCATCAATAACCTCAATGATGAAGAAAACTAAGAACTGCCTAAAAACACTATCCATTAAATCCATAAATGTTATTAGGGCATTAGTTAATCCAAATAAAAATATCAAAAAATCAAAGTGTCCATACTAAGTACAAAAAACCTTCTTTGGGATATCCACCTCTCTAATCTTAAGTTGATGATACCCTGACCAAGGATATATCTTAGAGAAAAACCTAGCACCTACGAACTGATCAAATAGATCATCTATCCTTGGGAGAGAATATTTGTTCTTGATTGTCACCTTATTCAACTACCTGTGTCAATGCACATTCGAAGGGAACCATCCTTCATGCACATGAACAACACTAGTACACCCTATGGGGATACACTAGGAAGAATAAACCCCTTGTCCATAAGATACTTAAGTTACTCCTTGCGTTCCCTCAACTTATTAAGAGCCATTTTATAAGGAGGAATAGATATTGTATGAGTGTCTGGAACTATATCAATACCAAACTCTATTTCCCTATCAAAAGGAACTCTAGGAAGATCATCTATAAAGACCTCAGGAAACTCCCTTACCATTGGGACTGACTGTAAAAATGACCTTCCAAGTTAGAATGTTTAACCTGGACCAAGTAATAAAGACAACCTTTAGAGATTAACCTCAGATCCCTATGATATGAAATAAACCTCCCCTAGGATATAAGGAACCACTCTCCCACTATATAACCATTTCACCAAGAAATCTAAAGACAGCTTACTGGTCCGACAATCCAAGGATGCATAATAAGATTGTAACCAATTCATCCCCAGAATATCATCAAAATACACCATATCAAGTTCAATCAAATCCATCAAAGTTGCCTACTACCAACAGATACCACACACCCTTATAGACTCTTTCAACAATAATTGAGTCAGTTATTAGGTTAGAAACAAAAAAAGAATCTAAAATAACCTCAGGATCAAAACCAATACATCCAGCCACAAATAGGGACACGTAAGAAAGAGTGGACCCCAAATCAAGTAGCTAATACATTTCATGAGAAAAAAGTTATAACATACCAGTAATGACATCAAGTGATGCTTGGATTACTGTGAAGATGCCAAAGCATACAACCTGTTCTGACTGACACTAGAACAAGGAGCAGTAACAAAAGCAGATGTTGCTCCACCAGGTGCAAGAGCAAAAAAAAAAGCCATTAGTACCTTATTTGCTCCTATAACAACCGTAATAACTAGATAATCCCTGAGTCGATGGCCTATCTGGCCATGCTTGAAGCATTTGTCCCTCCCTTCATTAAAATAACCCTAATTAGGATGACCACAGAACCAACAAAGAGGGAATAAAAAAATGAAATAACCCCCACTCGTATTAGATTGGGCACCTAGTGCTGAAAAATTATCACCAACCTGATGACGCTTGTCACCTGACTACTTTGGGTAAGGAGCACTAATAGTAAAAAAGGATCTAGAACTCCCTCACTTCTTTTTCTTCCATTCTCTTCCATCCTAACTACCCTGAGACTGAGAACTTAACTATGTTCCATTCTAAAGACTGAGACTGAAATTGAAATTATAGGAGTCCTCACTTAACTGTCATCCCCTTGAGTAAACTGAGTAGGAGCTAACCTATAACTCCAGTTGAAAGGGTGCCAATACCATACCATGGGTAAAGACACTATTGCCATCAAGCCTATCTGATGGGTTACCCTTAACAAAAAGTCAAGCCTAATCGGACGGGTGACCCCTGGGTGATAGGCAAGACTTAATATGACGGGTAACTCCTTACATCCTACACTGGATATGTAGTTCTGTAGTGTGAGACTGCTAAAAATGACTCTATCGACCTATGAGAGAAGTTTTCACCTCCATACTCGCTCGGTGATAGTTCCTACTCCCAACTGAAAGATACTAAACTAAGTATACTGAACTGGACTGGACTGATACATAGATTATTGAGTTTTCCTAAATTCTGTAACTGACTGAATTCTACTGACCGTGACATGACTTACACTATTCTACCACTGACACTAGCTCTACGTAAACAGCTATTGGGCATTAAATACCCCCAAAACTCGATAGCATGAAAAGTAACACAAAGCATCATCTTAAATAACATAACAATATTCACTTGGTCATAATTCATTTATAGAGATATTTCATCAAACACTTGCAATGCATTAACTTGTACATGGATGAGGAGTACATGTTAGCATGCTATAATGGCATTATTTCATTCTCATAGACAATTTATCAAACACATGAGAAGTATACTTAGTTTATTAAATTAAAACACTTAGAGTTAACATGGTTACAAGAATCAACTTGCAAATTGGAGGGTTTATCATGAATATTACGTAATTCAACACATACTAGAATTAATTCTTAGAACTTATAATCTAAATCATGGATTAAAACTCAAACTACACAATGAACATGAATTAAATCTAATTCAAACATGGAAATTATAAATCTTGTATTTTGATGAAGGATTCTTATGCTCCATGGAAGGTAAGGATCGATGGATTAACATCTAACATACCTTAATTTGTGAGAATCTTGGAGTTCTTGGAGAGATTCTTAGGATTAACCTTGATTCTTGAGAGCTAAGTTTTGTTTTCTTGAGAGAGAAATACCTTTTGATTTTGGGGAAAAGTGAAAAATGGAGGGTTTAAACGTTTTAGGGATTAAATCCCACATCAGGGCTGAATAAAATCATGGAAAAGACTGGTTTAACCTTGGGTGCAACATTAATTTTTTGTGAAATTTTCCCGATCTGGACCCCAGGCATATGCGGTGCTATTTCGTCATGTCACTGGAAAATGTCAACTAGGAAATTAGAAATTTACATTTATCAACTGGGTCTATGGTGCGATGTGCCAATATCGTGGAGAATGCTGTAAATTGATAATTGTTATTTTTACACACTCTGCGATGCTCTACTGGACTAAATGATGATGTTTAATGGTTAAACTTAAAATCACCATAACTTTTTACTTAGTTTCGAATATAGTTAAATTTTATATCATTGGAAAACTAATTGAATTTCCTATGCAATGACAGGCTGTAATCTAAAAATTACTGAGTATTCCATTAATTTTATTTAGGATAACCCATGTACTGAGGGTTAATCTAGGTTAGAAAAATATAGGGTATTACAAATACTTTGTAGTAGGTGAAGTCTTACTCTCGATATGGGTAAATGGGAGAAGTAAGTTGCTTATGAAGATTGAGAAAATTTTTGAAGATTTTTTGTTTCCTCTTAAGTTGCTTAGTTAATTTGGAAGATTCATTTGAAACAAACTTGCATCTTTGCTTCATAATATGTGCTTATTAGAAAATTTTGGTTTACTTGTTGCCATGACATAGTACGAAAGTCTTTGTAGAGCTTTGTTATCTTGTTCCTTTAGTATAGATTTTTCTTGGATGTATTTGAGTTAAATACCCTATATCATTGAATTGTTTGAATTTACTTAAGGACAAACAATACTTTAAGTTTGGGGGTGTTGATGAGTGCCAAATTTACTAATCTTTGGTATCCAAATTCTTGTGCTATTTTGTCTATAATTGTGTAAATAAGGCTAATTCTACATGTGAATGCAGTAATTTCAAACTTTTGTGATCCTACAATACCTATGATGAAAATGAATGGAAATCAAGATTAAGGGGAAGGAAAATAGGCAAAAATGAGTAAAAGCTAGAGAATACAAGGCTCTCAGATACTTCAATCACGGTTTTTAGAGTCGTGATCGCAGTTAAGAAATTTGAGATCAGAATGAACCTAAATTATCAGAATCTCAAACCAAGAGTTGTAATTATGATAGTGTGATTGCAATCCAAATGATGCGATCACAGTAGAGCAAAAACATTTCAAAGGCAAAATTATAATTTACTAAAGAGACCAAGAGCAAGAGGGCCTTTTTGTAATTTTTTCCAAATGTGATTTTGGGGCTAAAATAGGGATTTTGTAGCTCATTTTTCATCTATCTTTATCCTATCTCTCATCTTTACTTTTTAGCTTATCTGTTGGGAGCTTAGAGTAAAAACTTGTACTAATCTTGAGCTAAGAAGACATTAGAGTAACTCCAAAGTGAAGAATTGGCAAATTTCATTAAAATATAAAGTGCGTTTTGACATTCTCTTTATGTTTCATAAATAAATTTCATTGAAATTTTGGTATATTTTTCTTACTATCTTTATGAGTAGCTAGAAATAGCATCCTTTGGTGTATCAGCATATAAAGTAGTAACAAGAATATTAATTTCCCCATAATCAACCCTATAAGGATAATCCCTCTATATATGACCAATCTAAACACATTTAAATAACTTGTTCTTCCATTTTTTAGAAATACCATAGTTCACCTAACCACAGAATCTACAAGGAGGATACGACAGAGCTAACTGATCCCCGCTATCCTAATATTTGCCTTCTGGTACTCTAAACCACTATTATACTAGTAATGATGATCACCCAATGGCTTTGTATAAGGAGCACTATCCTTAGAATAGGAACCATAATTGCCTCACTTCTTCTTAGACCAATTTTGAACGTCTCTACCACTTTTCTACTGACCTCCACCCTAATTCAAATAGAATAACTTGTTAAATTTTTGTTCACTTATCTCCACTTATGAAACACCCTGGGTTTTAACCCTTAGAAAAATTTCTCAGTTTTCGATTTTAGAAATCATACGACTCGGGGTACTAGTCATACGATATGGTATGATTTGGTGGGTCATGGTTGTATCGTAACCAGTGTAGGTTGGTTGGTTTCTGTCCAAGGTATGGTTGGATTATACTAGTCATACCTTAGGGTACTAATAGTATGATTTAAATCATATGCTTCCCTAAGTTTAGTCTAGGTGACTCTATTCTTCCTGTGGTACGATTTCATGGTACTAATTGAATGGTTGAGTACGGTTTGGATTGGGAGGTCATATATTAGATAGTGTTGGGGTCTAGTAGGAGGCCTAGGTTATGATTTAAGGGTACCACTCATAACCTAGGGTATGGTATGTGTGGGGTGGTCATACCATCTTGCAGGAATTTTAAGTAGTTTAAGTTGGGAATAATCTGGGCATTTCCCCTCTGAACCTCTTAAGGCCCCATGACATATATCACTCTAGGGACATTATTTAACCTATTTGCAATCGCTCAAAATCACTTAAAACACTCTTAAATTCTCTCAAGTCTGGGTTAAGTAAGGCTAGGGTTTCATTAATAGGATCAATTTGGGGATTACAAGGGTGATTTCTCTCTGTTGTCTTTATAATCTAAGGCATGTTACACCTCCCTCATTGTTAGTTCTACTAAAGGCATGTTTTATGAATTGTTTTCATGGTTGAAATATTGTATAGTTTGGGTTTTCAAATACATATTGGGGGTTTTGGTTACAATGGTTGGTTATGGTTTTCCTATGTCTTTTATTTATGGTTTAAATACTATTATGGTGGTTTGAACATTTGGTTGAATGGTAATTTTTAATTGGTACATGGTTTTGGCTTTGGAAACACTATGCCCCCAACTTGTTTGATAAAATACCTATGAGAATGTTTTTGGTTTAATTGTTGGACTTTCATTGAACTATACATGGTATAACTTGGTAACGGAACCCTAAATGGATTAAATGGTAAGGTCTTAGTTCTTATGTTTTGTCTAATTTAAAGCCTCGTGGGGTACAAAGAAATCCCCTAGGCAAATTAATAACAAACATCTTCTTGGGTACATAGGATTCCCCCAAGTCACTAAACAATGTACTATGTGGGTACATAGGAATCACTTCTTCTTAAAAGGGATGGATAAGGATATTGCGTGCAAGCTATAGTTGATATGATGATGCCACTACTTATAGCCTTGGTTAATAATAACTGGAATAGTTATTTGTTTTGTGGTAATGGTTTTAATTCGATAATAATAGCGGGGTGTGATAGCTAACCGTGAAGGTGTGAGTGCAATGGATGGACACTAAAAATTCACAACATGAGGATTGGCTATGGCGACCATATATGATACCTATGAGGTACACGGGAATCCCCTAAGTACACTTGTTCATATGTATCATGGATAGGAAAGGGTATTCGAGAATCCCCTACTCCTATGGTATTTATTTTTATGGCTATATCTATTGAGGCCCATTTAGGGGGTTACACTAGACCCATATAGCCCGTGGGTGGTTCTAGGATGGTTAAGCTATATATACCCAAATTAATTATTTTAAAAGCATGCTAAACCTTATTCCCTTTCCCAGCATAAATATCCATGTATTATTGTAAATGTCTATGGTTGGTTTACTTGGTTTTAAAGTTTGGCATTATTTTATCCTTATCCTGGGTGCATTCTAACATTCACCCGTTAACCCATCTTCAGGCAGATGTATCCCCATATGATGTAGGGATCGACCATTCTACTACTCCTACTTAGTGATTGGATTTGGGATCAGGTCAGTAGGATTGAAGTAGTGAGCCTCCATATTTCAGAAGGCTCCATTTAATGTCATGGATATTTTTACATACTTTTATCCTTATATAGTCTATAGTTTCGGCTATAGTCGGGGGTATGTCCCGACTGAATATTGTTTTACTTTTTGTTAGTGGCTTTGTGGGACTACTATAGGTTGTATGGGTAATATCAGTAGTGGTGGAATCCTTTGAATTGGTATTAGGATTATGGTTGATACCGCTTAGCAGTATTTATGATTTTTCCATCCTATTATGTTATGGACTCATACTTTGTTAATATTTTGGTTTTCGTATGGTTATTAGTTAGGTATTGGAAGGTTGGACTTGCATCGGTTGGTCACAGTTATGGGCCTATCCCAGAGTCTGGAATTGTACAAAATATTACCTTGTAATATGTTCTAAATCTGTCCTACTCACAAAACATATTTTAAGGTTAGGTTGGGTAACAAGGGTGATCCCCGATATTGGTTAGACTTGGGATGCCCATTATGACAAGGCCCCGATTTAGGTCATGTTAAGATGGTATTAGAGCGTTAGGTTCATGGCCAATAAGGATTCCAAAAAGATGAGTCAAATAGAGTCTCTTTTAAGGGTGTGTAGCGTGCCACACTCATAAGAGAGAGGCTACAATGTATTTAGGAATGTTTTTTTTCTTTGTGTTTTATTTTTAAGCTTATGAGTCTATGTCCTAGAATTTTATCTAATTCTGGTTGTTCGCCTTTCAAATCATGCCTCTATGATTTAATGCACATAGAAACTCCTCTATCCCAACTGGGGCCAATGATAATGGGACACGCTCTACTCATGGGATCCATACTCAGTCTAGTGGTCATATCCCAAATTCCCAAAGAATTCCATTGGTACCTTCTAGTCCTCCGTAATATCCTCAGGCATACATCATGAATGTAGAGTTTCATCAGTTGATCTATGTGATTTCTCAGTTGGTACTTCTCAGGCTGAGCATGGTACATCTGGTATTGCATCTTCTAAGGCCACAAGGGTTGTCTAGTTTATGAGGTTAAGTCCTCCAACTTTTACTGGTGTTGAGGTGAAGGAGGATCCTCAGGGTTTTCTGGATGAGATGGAAAAGATCTTTAGGGTTATACAGGCTATGAATTTGGAGGGGTGATTTTTGCTGCCTATCAGCTAAAGGATATGGTGTACCAATGGTATGAGAAGTGGGATCAGGAAAGGGCTGAGGTTGATGAGTCATCTCTACAGGAGACTTTCTCTAATGATTTTCTGGATTGCATCTTTCCTCAGAAGTTGAGGGAAGTGAAAGAGGATGAAGTTATTAATCTAAAAAAGGAAAATATGTTGGTCAAGGATTATGCCTTTAAAAATTTCACTAGCTGTCTAGGTATGCTCCAAAAATTGTGTCGGGTATGAAGGCCAATATAAGGAAATTGGTTTCAAGACTGTCTCATAAGTTGATTATTGAAAATAAGACAACATTATTGATTAAGAACATAGATATCTCTAGGTTGGTTGTTCAAATACAATAGGTAGAGAAAAAAAAAGTAGGCTAAGGTAGGTAAAAGATGAAGTAAGAAGTTTAGATTCCCTAAGTAGGGTAGTGGTCAACAACAAAGTGGTCAGGATGATGGTAAGTAGCTAAAGAAAAAGTAGGCGAGTTTTGGTTCTTTCTCCACAGCTAATTCTCCCTACCCAAAGTAGTCATAAGATAGTCGTCAGCAGGGTAGCGATAACTTCAGGGCAGAAGGTTCCTAATCTCAAGATAGTGGGGATTAGTCGACTTTATTATATCCTTCCTGTTGGCTGTTTGGTCAGTTGAATTAAGGCTTCTATGATGAAGGGAGGGATAGGTGCTTTAAATATGGTCAGCCAGGCCATATGCTTAGAAATTTTTCAGTTGGTAAGGGTTCTTTGGGAGCGAACAAGTTTTCAGTTGTTTTTTTATCCAACCCTGCACCTAATGGTGCTTCTTTTGAATCTATTTTTTCTTCTAGTACCGGCATTAGCTAGAATTAGTTATATGCTCTTGCGTCTTAATAGGAGTCTAAGGCATCACCTGATGTCCTACCTAGTATATTACAACTCTTTTCTTGTGATGTGTATTATTTACTGTTTTAGGGGTCCATTCTCTTTTATGTTACCCCATTTGTGGCTATGTTTTTTGGTTTTGATCCTGAGGTTATTTTAGATCCTTTTTCTATTTCTACCCAAGTAGGTGACTCTATGGTTGCTAAAAGAGTCTATATAGGTTAACAACATCTATTGGTAGTAAGGAGACATTGGTGGATTTGTTTGAATTAGATATAGTGGATTTTGATGTCATTCTAAGGATGGATTAGTTACACTCATGCTATGCGTCCTTAGATTATCAGACTTGTAAGGTTGTTTTTTAGGTATCCTGATGAACTAGTTATTGAATAGGAGGGTGGTTCCCTATCTCCTATGGGGAAGTTGATATCATATCTTAAAGCTCGTAGGCTAATCTCTAAAAGGTGTCTCTATCATTTGGTTTGGGTCAAAAACTCGAACTTAGAAGGTCCTTCTTTTTATTTAATTTTGGTGGTGAATAAGTGTCCTAAGGTCTTTTCAGGTGATCATCATGGTGTTCCTCCAGATAGAGAGATTGAGTTCGGGATTAAGTTAGTTCTATAAACTCATCCAATTTCTATTCCTCTTTATAGTATGGCTTCAGTTGAGTTGAAGGAACTCAAGGAGAAACTTAAGGATTTTTTGGATAAGGCCTTCATCCATCCTTGTCTATCCCTGTGGGATGCCCCGGTGTTATTTGTGCATTAAAAATAGTTCCCTTCAGATGTGTATTGACTATAGGCAGTTGAATAAGATGATGGTTAACAAGAAGTATCCTATTCCTAGTATAAATGACTTGTTTGATCAGTTAAAAGGAGGCGAATTCTTTCCAAAGATAGATCTTCGGTGTGGGTATCATCAGCTTAAGATTAGCAAGGTCAATATCCCTAATACAACATGATGTACACGATATGGGAACTTTGAGTTCTTAGTTATGTCATTTGGTTTGACCAATGCCCCAGCGACATTCATGGATTTGATAGTTTTAAAGGCATGTTATACCCGGTTCCCTTTCCCAATATGGTTATATATATGTGTATTATTGTGAATGCATATCGTTGGTTTACTTTATCTTAAAGGTTGACATTATTTTTTTCTTATCCTGAGTGCATGCTAGAGTTCACCCGTCTTAGGGCAGCAACCCTACGCGATATAGGAGCCGGCCATTCTAATCTTCTTACTTAGTGATTGAATTCTGGATAAACTCAGTTGGATTGAAGTGGTGAAATTCCATATTCCAGAAAGCTCCATTTCATGTCATTCATGTTTTTACATACTTTAGTTATTATATAGTCTATGGTTTTGGTGTTGGTCGTGGACATGTCCTGACCAGGTATTGTTTTACTTTTGGTTAAAGGCTTTGTAGGACTACTATGGGTTGGTATGGGCGGTGTCAGCCTTGGCATTGGTATTGGTATTATGGCTGATACTGTTTGACTGTATTTATGAGTGTTCCATCCTATTTTGTTGTGAACTCGTACTTGATTATTAATTTGGTTTTGGTTTGGTTATTGGTTAGGTATTAGATAGGTAGACTTTCTTGGGTTGGTTACGATTATGGACCTGTCCCAGAGTCCGGAATTATACAAAATGTGATCTCTTTAAATATTCAGAATTCATCCGATTTATGGTAAATGTTTGGAGGTTGGGTTGGGTAACGAGGGTTATCCTCGGTCCTGGTTGGACTTGGGATGCCCATTACGACAAGGCCCCGGTTCGGATTGTGTCAGCTTGCTTCTTTTTTTATTCTTCTACTTGTTGCATATACTGTACAAGTTGATAGATGTCTATATCCTTGTTCAACAAGGTAGACTTGCTTTCAAAGATCAACTCATGGGACAACCAAGAAGCAAAATACCTCATTCTATCCCTCATGTTAGACACCAACTCAAGAGTATAATGCCACAACTGGTAAAACTTCATGGAATACACCTTTACGGACATGCTTCCTTGCTTTAGATTCATGATTTCCTCATTGTTTTCCTCTCTTAACTCCTGAGGAAAGAAGTAATCAAGGAAAGCACTAGAGAAACTATCCCATAAAGCGGACTCAGCATCATCACCCCTAGACCTGTCCTACTCCTCATACCTTTGGTATGATCTTCAACTGATAAGCTGCGTACTTTACCCCCTACAGATCAGTGGCATGTATCACACAAAAGATCTTTTCCATCATATTGATAAAGTTTTGAGGATCTTCCTCAACTTTAGAACCAGTGAAAGTAGGATGACTCAACCTCATAAATTGGCCAACTCTAGTGGCCTCAGATGATGGAGCAACAGAAACAACATGCTCAGTTTGAGAGGCCACCAATTGTGTAAGCGAATTATTCGACAGGCAAATCTTAGCATTAGACACATCATCTTAAGGTGGCTGAAGAGGGATAGGGGGAACCGATGGAGCTCTCTCAAGGCAAGTAAGAGCAGCAACCCCAGATCGGGAGCTCTCTCAAGGCAAGTAAGAGCAGCAACCCCAGATCGGGTTTGAACTCCTAGAGTAGGACGAGTTCCATTCATATTTTCCTCAAACAGGACAGAACAGTTCCTACAGATATCAAATCATCATGGAGGCATGATCTAAAAGTCAAAAAAATGGGAGTTTGTGGGATTCAAGACCTTAGAATCCACAGTACGAAATAGAGGAACATGAAAAGGGAAAACATTCCAAAATTCCTCCTAGTCTCTCCCTTATAGGTGTGGCATACTACACAACCCAAAATGAAACCCTACTTGACACGGCTTTGTTGGACACCAAATGACACCAAACCTAGGATATGATATCTTCGTTGTAACAACCCATAATAGGGACTGGCCATGATGGGCATCTCAATTCCTATATGGATTAGAGACCACCCCTACACCTAACGAAGTGAACACAATAATGCCCAGTGTCGGATGAATTTCAAACATATAACAAGATAGCATGCAACATTTTTAGAATATTTGGAACAAGTCTATGACCAACAACCATCGATCAGAAAAAACAACTGACCAACACCACCCAAGTCCACAGTAATCCAAACAAAGCCTCTACAAGAACTGAATATCTATAAAATTTCAAGACATGCCCCCAACTATATCCAAAATAAGTCTAAACGGTCTGTGATAAAAGTGACCAAAAAATGAAATGTAGACTTCTTCTAAGGTATGGAAGTTAACTCATGAGTTGATACTAAATCCTAATAATTGAGCAGAAGAAGTAGAAGTATGATCAGTTCCTACATTTTGTGGGGATACAACGTCTGAAGATAGTTAGCATGGTAATTGCTAGCTTGTAACTCATTGATAAGGATAATATAATATCATGATCAATAGTTAAAAATCATTCAAAACCAATAAACATAATCAAATGTATATACATATATACTTCACATGCCGAGATAGGGAATAAGGTTTAACATGCACTTTAAAACTTTAGCCTAGATTCTGTAGCTCAATAGTCATTACATAAGAAGACACCCACAAGATATATGGGCCCAGCTCTCCCCCATTTGGTAGGGCCCTAGTGCATGTGGCAATAATAACTAGAGGGTATACATATGCACTATACGGTACTCGATCCTCCATTCATATCAAGGTGTCACGAGCACTAAATCATGTGATATAATGTGGGGGAATCAAACCACCCAATCATATGATAATAACATTAAGGGGAACTCAAACCTCCTTGGTAATTTTGGCCCCCACATCGGCAACCACAATTTCCAGTATCGATCACTCAAACTTCCAATTTCAAAACTGTAAGGTCCCACAAAGTTCCCTCATAGTTTAAGCCTTAGGGCGTGTCGAGTGAGATGTGATTCCGGCCCTAAAAAATTAAGAAGTGGCTTCCTAAGTGAGTACCATGCTAACCATGAAAAATTTCCCAAATTTTGAATTTTTATCACGTGGGAAATCTAACAAGCTTTCTATCAATATAAGATTTACCCAAATCGGACACTCGGGTAAGAAGTTATGGCCAATTTTAGCCTTCGTCGTAAAAACTACGTCATTTGAGAGCCTAGCGCGTCGCGGAGAGTGTGCATTTAGCAATTGTCAATTTTTTGTGGAACTCCATGATAGTGGTGCATCGTAGAGGAGTCCAAGGTCCCAAACAATGGGAAAATGCATGGCTTCGCATCACGGAGGCTGTCAATTTCCCAATTGTCATTTTCTAGAGAGCCAACGCGATTAGTGGCTCATCGCGGAGGCCTTCGAAATCGGGTTCCATTTCAATTTTTCCAATTTTACATAGACGTTTAAAAGGGCATTTTGGACCTTTTTCCAAGCCTATAAAATCATGAAAATACTAGATTAAACTCATTTGCAAGCATTCTATGAGGGTTTTATCAGGTATCCTCTCAACAAGAACCCTAAATACTCAAAACCTCTTCTATAAATCTCAAGAATTCACCATGGATTTTCTAAATTAAGTCAAGATTTTAGGTTCCCAAGTGAAGGGTCTCAAGAACCCTCATTCTAGAGCAAGAGTAGAGTTTCAAAAGTGAGAGTTCTTCTAAAGCTTCAAATTCAAGGTATGTGGGGTTTTGAACTTGGGTAACCCTTTCACCCTTGTACCCAAAATGTTTATTTACATCATGAATTAGCTGAAATTATGGGTTTTGTACATGAGTTTGAATTGGGGTTTTCACCCATATTTATTGAATGCATTACGTTGATATTTCTCATGAATTAAGAGTTAAATGCCATGATTTCTACATGTTTCCTTAAGTTTTTATAGATTGATAAACCCCATGACTTTACTCCTTGAGAAGCTTATATTGAAATGTTTAGATATTGAAGCATATGACTATATTAAGATTTTGAGATGAAATGGCTGAAATTCCAAGATTTCCATATGATTTATGACTCTATATGCTATTTATATTGCTTTTGATAAGTATTAACGTGAGATTGAACTATGGGTTAGTAAGCCCTATTTTAGACTTGTGAAATTATGATCTCTTGTGCTATAAGCACCCATAATTTGAGTATTTTAAGATGATTGAGAAATAAATTGACCTAATGGTCCTTGAGCTTTGAAATCCACTTCACAATATGAGATTATCAATTTGATTATTGGGTTCGTGGTAAACCATCTGATTTTTCTAAAAGTCAATTTTTATGAGATAAGCACAGATAATCTAAAGGGAGCAGTATTTAGCACGGAGCAGGTAAGTTACTACGGTTTCTTACCCCAAAATTATGTGCCATCGTAGGTTGGGCCTGAGGCCGAGTTTATGATGATTATGATTGAGCCCGAGGTCGAGTTTCATTTAGTGATAACTAGGCCTAGGTTATACTCCTCGGAAAGAGTATGACGCTCCTCCCCAATGTGGGGTCTCTTTCTTAGGAGGACAAAATGTTGGACTCCATGTAGCTCGCATGGTTTATGTCGGTTACAAGAATCTCCCTTGCCCTTTCAAACGATGAGATCAAATACTTATTTTTCTTCCCTATAGTTTATTTTCCTAAATGAAAGCATCTTTCCTTGTTATAGTATTTTCATAAAGCTTTGAGATGAATTTCCTCCGTAAACAAGAATATTTTCTATTTGAAATAGAGTTATTTTCCTAACGCTTTAAATAAGATATCCCCTTTAAGTGAATAAAATGCCTTCAAGTATGTTTTCAAGATATATGGTTCTGAATTTAAAGTATATGAGTTCGAAATGATTATGAAGTGTTGAGCATTGAAGAAGTTTTACTATCTTGAGATATGTGCATAACTTTAAAGTGTGGCTTGAAATCCCTTAGCCTTTGGGCATTGACAGTAAGAGAAGGTTTCCGATTTTGAAGTTAAATAATGATGACTCTCCAGATTATGGTACATGCTTCATTCTACATGACTTATGAGTTTTATATTTTATACTTGTTAAAGCTATGTGAGTCATCTCATTTTGCATACATGATTTGATTGAAGAAAATATCGTTACTACTTTATACATATGCATGCACCCCCGCATACTCAGTACATTCCAAAGTACTGTGTCTATGTGCTACATTTTCTTATAATGTAGGTTCAGATGCTCAGTCCCAGCCTCACCCGTGATTCTCAGAGCACCTTGCCTACGTTTTCTACAATGGTGAGTCCTCCTGGTTCTAGGACCGATCTTCAGATTTTTACTGTGCTTGAGAGAATATATTTTATTTTCAATCCATTTTGTGTTAGTTGGGGCCTGTCCCAATGGCTCTCTAGATTTTGATTCATAGAGGCTTTGTCAGACTAGTATCATACTTCTGATATGTCTAGAAGGATCAGCATTGTGGTTTTGTTGAGATTTCTCTATGTTGTGGTCGTATGAACCAATTATTCTTTCTTATTTCCTTTCTTGTGATATGGATATGCGAGTGTTTAAGTCTATCCTTATCTTGTATTGGGTGTTTTTGGGTAGAAATCGGCTCTAAGGGTTAGCTTGGGGCTACTAGTACCTTAAGCACCGTGTGACGTCTCGGGTGGCAATTTTGGGTCGTTACAATGGCTCAGCTACATAACTCTCTTTTAAGTTTATTTTAAAACAAGTATCACATATTCTCATTCATTGAACCGTATTTCACAGTAATTCGTACATTGCTGGTATCATCATACCAACTAAACATGCAAGGTAACAACAACTTGCCAAAACAATTACATCACTTGGAGGAATTCACAACCCCCTTGGTTTAATTTTACATTAGCTTGGGGAATTACACACCCGATCAAGTTCAATTCAAAATCATTTTGCAATAGTTCAAGAATAGTTCAAATTCCCACATTTCTCATAACTAAAACCAATTTCACAATATTGAATTTCATACCCACTTTAAAAGTCACAAGTTCAGAGAAAATCATATTTTCCTAGTTCATTAACCATAACCATCTACCCACAAGTTCAAGACCATGTTTAAAGGATGAATAATCATATATAAATAATGGGAAAGCATTATTCATCAGTAAGCATTCAAAACCCTCAACTCTTGTTCCAAAACCAACATCAATATCTCATGAACAATACTTTAAAACATATGCTTATGATAAAATTAACAATAAGGGAAGATTAAAATGCCTAAAATACCAATTTTCATGAAAGGAATTCAACCCTTAAGCCCTTGGATGACCTACTTCTTGGAAACCCTAAGTATGGTAATTAAGATAATTTAAGAGAGCTTTTGAAGTGTTAAAGTAAGTTAATAATGCTAATTATGGTTCCTAATGGGGTTTTATGTTGTGGGTTACAATTAGGGTAGAGGAAAATGTCCATAGTGCCATTAATGAAAAGACTAAAATTTAGTCGTCAGTGACTACGAGTCACCATACGACTCGTATAGACTAATTACAACTCATCACAAGGAGTTGTAGTCAAGGTAGAACCACCAATGTCTGGTACTGTCCTGGTTATGATTTGTACAACCAACTCATGACATACTTAGTGACTCTTAACCACTTCTCGTACTCAAGATAACAACAATTTAGGATAACATACTAGACACCCTATAATTTAGGTCATAACGACTCGTCATTAGTATTTATAACTTGTGGCCTTAAGTCATAATGAAGACAGTGTCTTCGGCCAAACATACTAGATACCGTAAGAATTTGTCCTTATGAGCCTATGAAGTCTTGATGACTAGTTAAGAGCCACTCGTACTAAGATCAGAATGATAAACCACTTATTCTAATTAAGTTACGATTGAGTCCCTGCAACCCATCAAAACTCCCTACGACTCATCAGGCGAGTCATACTCAAGACAATATAGATAAAATTTCAAAAAATTTCAAGGACCAAAAACTCAGGGCGTTACAGGTCCTATATTGGGATGATTTAGCTCCATAGGTATATATAGAGGCTGTGTGATAGTCTCAAAGGTTTTTTTCGATGACCTCATGCATTACATCATCATCATCATCATCACCATTATCTCCATCCTCATAATTTTTATTGCATTTACTTTAGTATGCTTGTGTTCTAATTATATTTCTATCTTGACTTGTTACCTATTTATTAGTTTTATCTCCTTTTTTACTAGTACTTGATGTTCTTGTATATGTTGTCCTTCTGTGCATTACTTATATGCAGTATAATGTATACTTGTGGTTAGAATTATATAACTATTAGTGCAAGTGGTGTGGACTACTATTGTGGGACATTTTCTGATTGCATGTGATATGCCCTTAGTATGTGTTTTATATGATTTATTATCTACTTTGCTATGTTGGCCTATGATACCTACTGATTACAAGTGGATCATACTCATTCCTATTGTTCTCTTTCAGTGTAGATCTTGGTTTGGGTATGCCACACATTGGTTGATTTGGGCAATATTTGGTGCTTTACGAGGTAGTGATAGTGTCAGGAACGAAACTAGGGCTTATCCATGATGGGAATCTACAATCCATCTTGGACTGAAGACGACCCTCTGAGCCTAAAAAAACACCATACACCACCTAACAATGGCTGATTCATAACATATAATAAGATAGCACAAGATAAGTTTAAAGATTAAAAGTTATGTCGATAACCGATAACCGGTAACCGACCAAACACATCCAACCCACATCACTCAAGTCCACTGTTATCCAACAAAACCTCTATGCAAAAAGAATCAAAACCAGTCTTGGTTGGGACATGTACCTGACTTTAGCAATAACAATGATAATGTTAATGATAATGAAAACTACCGACTCAAATCTAATAATGGAAACTGATGAAATGCCTTATCCTTCTAGAGAATGGAAGCTTACCATTTCACCAAAACAAGCTGATGAATCGAGCCAATCCACCTAACTTTGTGCAGGAAAAGTAGAGGTATCTTTGGTACCTGCATCGCATAGGAATACAACGTTTGAAGATGGTTAGCAGGTTTAGAACTAGCAAGTAACTCAGGAATAAGGATAACATAATGTCTTGATCGATAGTTCAAAATCATTCAAAACTAATGCACATAACCAAATACATATAGATATAAATATCATATGCTGGGATAGAGAACATGACTTATCATTCACTTTAAAACTTTTCCTGGATTTGTGTAGATCAATCGTCACAACATAAAAAGTCACCCATGGGCTATATAGGCGCAGCTCTCTCCCAGCTAGAAGGGTCCCAGTGTGTGTAGCTACACGAACCAAAGGATGTAAATATGCACCACGGGGATTTGAACCTCCCGATATATCAAGGTTAAACAAGAACCTAATCATGTTAAAGTATAGGGGACTCAAAACTTCCAATCATATGATAATAATAAGTGGGACTTAAACCACCCGGTTATTTAGACCCTCACAATGGCAACTGTAGTTTCCAGTATTAGTCCCTCCGGACCTCTACTTTTATGACTCAACAACACAATCTTCTTTTAAAGCCCAATTAAAACATTTATCACACATTCCCATTAATTGAACCACATTACACATTAAGGCATACATTGGTGGTATCATTATACCAACTACACTTCCAAGGTAAAATCAACATGCCAAATCAATTATCATCACTAGGGGAATTCACGACCCCCTTGGTTTAATTATACATTAGCTTAGGGTATTACACAACCACTTAAGGTTCAATTAAAAAATCATTATGCTTCATTGACTTTTCACATTATCCAATAGTTCAAGAGTAGTTCAATACGCATACTTTTCATATTCATAACAAATTTCACATTATGGGGTTGAGGTCATAACTACTTCAAAAGTCAAAAGTTTGGGAAAATCATGATGCCCTTTTTTATTAACCATACCCATGCACCCCACATATTCAAAACCATAATGTAAGCATAAACAATCATATGTAAACCATGGGATAACATTGTTCAACAACAAGCATTCAAAACCCTCAATCCATGTTTCAGAACCATCATCAATACCATATAAACAACAATTTAAAACATATGCTCTTAACAAATTAGTAATTGGGGAAGAGTAACATGCTTGAAATACCAAGTTTTACGAAAAGAATATGACCCTTGAGCCCTTAGATAACCTACTTCTTAGAAACCCTCAGTATCTTTCTTAAGGGGATTTAGAGAGGATAAAGAGTCTTTTATATTTTAATATGTGGAAAGAATGACCCAAATATGTTTTATGGACATGGGGTCAAAGTGGTTAAAGTGGAAAATGTCCAAAGATCCCTTAACTTAAAATCTAAAAAACTGTCGCCAATGACTACAGGTCACTCGGCGACTCATAACCATACCTTATAACTCTTCACCATGTGATGTAAACATGACAGTGCCAGGTGAATCCATAATATTAACCTTAAAAATTACATCTTACAACTTGTATCATGACCCTATGACATGTAAGGTCCAAGACCAAACCACTTTGGCCTTACACTAGTCACCCTATGAATTGAACCAAACAACTCATAACAAGTCCTCATGACTCATAAAGAGCCACTCGTATGTAGAGGAGAACTTTGACACATGTACTCTGTTTAGGATACGATTGGGTCGTTAGGACCCATCAGACTCCATATAACTAGTAAGGAGGAGTCATAGTCAGGAGAGTAAGGATAAAATTTCTGAAATTTTCAAGGACCAAAATTTGGGGTGTTACATTCTCCCCCCTTAGGATCATTTGTCCTTGAATGATGGATCAAGGAATATGTTAACACAATTTTGCATTTAAAAACTCCCACACTTAACTTTAACAAAGACAGAAAACAAAGACATCAAGGAATTCATAATTTCCTTTAACAAAGTCAGAAAACAAAGATGCTAAGGAATACATATACCTTAAGCATGATTTCTTAGAGCGGGGAATAAGAATGGGTACTTGGACTTCATGTCCTCTTTAACTTCCTAAGCAGCTTCCTCAAATTTTTGGTTCCTCTAAAGAACCTTTACGGAAGTGAAGTCCTTTGTTCGCAACCAACGGACTTGCCAATCCAAGATCTCCACCAGAACATCCTCATAAGACAAAGAATAAAAAATGCCTACACTGTCTAAAGGGACAACTAACGAATGATTACCCATGCACTTCCTCAACATTGATACATCGTACACTAGATAAAATGGAACTCAAGCTAAAAGGAAACTCCAATTCATATACAACATTACCAACACTTCTAAAAATCAAATGTGAATAACATAACAGGGACTAAGTTTCTTTTTCTTTCAAAATGGCATCACTCCCTTCATAGGAGACACCTTTAAGAACACCTAATATCTAATATTAAAATCCAGCACCCTTTGCCTCATACCTGTGAAGGACTATTGGTGACTTTGGGCTGTCTTAAGACTATTCTAAATTACCTTTACCTTCTCCATGGCTTGTTAAACCAAATCACTGCCGAATAGCCTATTTTTACTAACCTCAACCACCTAATAGGATACCTATACCTCCTACCATACAAAGCCTCGAATAGAGCCATACCAATGCTAGAGTGATAACTGTTGTTATATGCAAATTCTATGAGAGGTAAGTAATCAACCCAACTACCATCGAAATCAAATACACTAGCCCTAAGTATATCTTCCAAGGCCTGAATTGTTCTTTCCCCTTGCTTATCCATCTTCAAGAGGAAAGCAATACTAACGGTCTTGGTCCCTAAACCTGACTAAAAGGAACACCAAAAGTGAGATGAGAATTTGTTACCATAATTGTAAAGAATAGAAACTACAGCGCCATGCGACTTCACAATCTCCTCAATGAACAACTTGGCATAATCCTCAGGAGAGAAATTAGCCCTTACTGGAAAGAAAGCAATAGACTTTGTCATTTATCCACGATGACCCAAATTGAATCAAACTATTGGCGAGACTACGGAAGGACAATAACAAAAATCCATATTAATTATTTCCCATTTCCACACCGGTAGCTTAATATCTTGGGTCAACCCATCGGGCCTCAAGTGATTCACCTTCACTTGCTGACACACCATACACTTAGCCAAAAAATTAGCCATATCCTACTTCATATTATTCCACCAATAAATCTCCTTAAGATCATGATACATTTCATCAAACTAAGATGAACTGTACAATGTGACTCATGAGCCTCATCTATAATTCTTCTTTGCAACCCATTAATATCAAGAACACATAATCTACCTTGGTATCTCAAGATAACATCATCACTAATCTGGAAATCCATCACTTTTGGCTTACCTACATCCTTCTTGATTTGCATAATGATAAAATCCGAAACCTACTTCTCCTTCAGCTCAATACCAAGAGATGACTTTGCCACCTCTTGAAAAATCACACCACCATCCTCAAAATCCATGAGAAGGACTCCAAGATTAGAAAAATGGTGAATATCCTTAACCAAATCCCTAGTTTTCTTGTCAACATGAGATAAGCTCCCCATGGACAACCTGCTAAGAGCATAAACAACTATATTAGCTTTACCTGAGTAATAATAGAGACTCATGTCATAGTGCTTTAGCAACTCAAGCCACCATTTTTTCCTAAGATTTAGCTCTTTCTGAATGCATATTGTAGGCTCTTATGATCAGAATAAATATTTGCATGGACTCCATACAAAAAATATTGCCAGATCTTTAATATAAACAACACAGCTAAAAATTTCAAATTATGAGTTAGATAGTTCTTCTCATTAACCTTTAACTGCCTAAAAGCATATGCAATCACATTTACATGTTGCATCAACACACAACCCAGACCCACAAAAGACTTCTCATAATAGACAACAAAGGCGTTAGTACTATCAGGTAAAGTCAAGAACAGAGTCGAGGTCAACTTATCCTTGAACTTCTCGAAACTACCCTCACAGGAATCAAACCTTAAGAACTTCACCATTTTTTGAGTTAACTTAGTCAATGGGGCAGCAATAGAAGAGAAACTTTCCAAAAACCTCTAATAATATCTGGGTAAACCCAAGAAGCTCTGAATATCGATTCGAGTTATGGGTCTAGGCCACTTCGTAAACACCACCACTTTCTGTGGATCCACTATAATCCCTTCACTAGAAACCACATGATGCAAATAGGTCACAACATTTAATAAAACTCACACTTAGTGAATTTTGCATACAACCACTAATATTTTAAGGTTTGAAACATAGAGTGAAGGTTATTAGCATGATCTCCCTCACTTTTAGAATACACCAAAGTATCATCTATAAAGACAATTACGAACAAATCTAAGAACTGACAAAATAATTAATTCATGAGGTCCATAAATGTCATCATGGTATTATTCAAACTAAAGTACATCACCAAAAACTCAAAATGACTATACCTAGTTTGGAAACCAATTTAGGGATATCTGCCTCCCTAATATTCAACTAATGGTACCCAAACCAAAGATCAATCTTAGAAAAGTACTTACAACCCTAAAGATGATCAAAAAGATCATCAATCCTTGGATGGGGATACTTATCCTTCTCGGTCACCTTATTTAATTGGCAATAATCTATACACTTTCGAATAAAAATATCATTCTTACGCATGAATAAAACTGGTGCACTTTATGGGGACACACTAAGGAGAATAAAACCCTTATGAAAAAGATCTTTCTTGACCGCTCATTGAGTTTTTTCAACCCAGTTGGAGCAATTCTATAAGGAAGGATAGAAATAGAATGAGTGTTCAAAAGAATATCAATCCCAAAATCAATTTCCCTATCAGGAGGAACACCAAGAAAATCATTAGAGAACACCTCACAAAAGTCATAGACCACAGGTATAGATTTCAAAAAATGTCCATCAGACCTAGAACCCTTAACATGCACAAAGTGATAGAGGCACCCCTTAGAAATTGATTTTTGGGCTCTAAGATACAAAACGAACCTTGTCTTAGGAACTAGGGAACTACCTTCCCACTAAATCACTGGCTTATTAGGGAAGTGAAAAATAACCCATTGGGTCCGACAATCGAGCAATGTATAGCAAGAATGCAACTAATCCATCCTTAACATCATATCAAAGTTTATCATGTCCAACTCTATCAGATCCACAAAGTTCTCCCTAATACTAATATACATCACACAACCACTATAGACCCTTATAGCCATAATAGAGTCACCCATCGGGGTGGACACAGAAAAATAATCTAGAATACACTCAAGATCAAAAATAGAATGAATAGCCACAAAAAGGGTCAAGAGAGGGTAGACCTAGGATTAAGTAGACAATATATATCACGATAGTAAAGTTTGAGCATACCAGTAACAACATCGAGGTATGGTTAAAATTCTAGTACATTGTAAGAACGTACAGACTGTTCTAGCCATTGTTAGAGCCAAAAGTAGAAGTGTCACCTTTTGGTATAGGAGTTGATAAAGAAGAAATAGGGATCTTATTTTTCATAGAAGTAACCCTAGAAAGACATTCGCTCTGAATATGACCAATTTGACAATATTTAAAGCTTGTTCCTCCCTTCTTCACAAACATCATGGTACACCTGACCAGAAAATCTACAAGGGGGAAATGATAAAGCTGAATGAGCCCCACTAGCCTATGTTTGGGCACCATGCACCCTAAAACTAACAGTATTTTGAAACTGATAATCACCCTACAACTTTAATTAAGGAGAACTAGATGTAGAGTAGAAAGCAAAGTTACCCTACTTTTTCTTACACCATTTTCCACTAACTCTACCACTCTTCTGGTGACCTCCACCCTGATCTGAATATCAAAACTTCTTAGTATACCTTTCACTCATCTCTGCTTCCTTCTTCTTCTCATCTTTCACTTGTCGCATATATACCACTAGCCTAAAGATTTCTATGTTCTTATTCAACAAGGTAGCCTTACTCTTTAAAATCAATTCATTAAATAAACCAAAAGCAAACTTTCTTATTCTAGCCCTCATGCATGATGAGTGGTAAATTTACAACTTATTTATCCCTAAATTAATGCACACTACTATGATTTAACAATATAAATGTGAAAAATTTGGTATTTGAATACACTAATAACCATATTATTAAAGTATATAGGTAATGACATAAAAGAAGGAAAGTGAGCTAAAAAGGAAAAAAAGGGAAAACAAGTGCAAATGTTGGAAAAGCAAGAGTAGGATCTAACCTCAAATACTAGAATCACAGTTTAAAGGTGGCGATCATAGCCAGGTAAGATTATTCAAAGCCAAAAATTACAAAGGACTCACCATAATCAAAGGAGTCGTGATCTCGATCAAGCTAGGGCAATTGCAGTAGCACGAGTTTATGCCAATAGGAAAATTTTTAATTTCATAAAACCAACCCCAATCCCTCATAAAGCTCTAAATTGGGAAACTTATTATGGTTAATTTCTTAATTACTTATGGTTCTTATTGAAGTGTGATATTGGATTAATCTTGTTTGCGTAATCAATGGAAGCATTGAATGATTAGTTTGGTATATTTAGTTTCCCCAACTTCATAAGTATCTAAACTCTCTATTGGGATTATATTTAAATAGGGTGCAAATATGTCTGGTTTATGATTTATTAGAGTATATTCTTGGTTAATAGTGATGGGTTTCACTAATGCTTGATTTATTGAGGTTGAATGTATGGGTCAAAACCCAAAATTCTCAAAACCTCACATCATCCTTAAAAGAGGGATATGGGTATACTTTTAGATCATATACTATCTTGAAAGAGGGATATGGGTGACAATGTATATGCTTATGAATCCTATATTATCCTTATAAGAGGGCTACTAGGTGAAAAAGGTGTTAGTGGACAATAGTTAGATGTAGTTGATTCCTTTTTCATTATCTTAGAAATAAGGGTGAATTGAGAATTAGCTATAATTTGGGATCTTCCTAGAAATAGGAATGCGCAAATGAGGTATTCGGTGGATTTACTTGTCAAATCTATAAGGTATCCAAAAGAATCCATTGGTGATAATTTTGAGGTTTGGTTTAAAAACTAGCATTAAGAACCCCTAACCTAGCCTACCCATGTAGTCATTAACTAGGATTTTCATTCTATTGTTATGAACCCATGCATTATTTGCCCCTAGGAAGACATAATCCTAAGACTTGTCTCATATTGAAAAATTATCCAAATTCGTGCCTTTAGTTAGTACGTTTGGATAGATTTTGGTTAAATAACTCTTCAAAACTAATCCCCCATTTTTAATTCATATATTTTATTATGTTTATACTACGGGTATAGACTTAGACGCTCTCAACACTAATTTAAATACTAGATTTTCTTCATGATTATTTGACCCCAACACACATTGGGTTAATATACTTGACAATGATCACCTTACTGTAACAGCCTGTAAAGTTCCCTAATAGTTTGAGACTTAGAGCGTGTCAAGTGAAGCGTAATTCCGACCCTAAAAGATTAAGAATAGATTTCCTAAGTGATTGGTGTTTAAACCACATAGAATTTTCTTAAATTTGACCTTTTTCCAATAGAGAATTGAATTAGCTTTCCAATGATACTAATTTCATAAAAATCCAGTATTGGGGTGGAAAGTTATGGCCATTTTAGTAGAAGTTATTAAAACTGCCCAAGTGCGAAGGACGATCCAATAGACCGTCGAGTCTATGATGGATCATCACTCGGCCCATCACAACCAAGGTAGTAACTTCCTGTTTTGGCCCAAGTGCGATGGCCAAAATGAAGGGGTTGTCAAGGATGCGACGGACCATCGCTGGGACTGTCGCACTCAGGCAGTGTGGCCTCGTCTTGACCAAAATGCGATGAATGATCCAACGGACTGTCGGGTATGCGATGGACCATCACTGAGATCATCGTATCGAGGCACTATGTCTATTTTCTGGCCAACATGTGATGGATGATCCGAGGGACCATTTGACCTGCGAAAGACCATCTCTTCGATCGTTGCATCCCTTATTCAGTGTTTTTAACTCATTTTAACATGGGACCTTTTGGTATTTCCATTTTTCTATCAACCAGATATGTTCTAAGAAAATAAAATAGCTTCATTCATCATCCCAAATAAAAGAGATCTAGGGTTTCTCCCTCAAGATCAAATCTAAAATCCTTCTATAAACAATCCAAGAACTCACCATGGATTCTAACAATTGAGTTGAGATTTGAGTTCTCCAAGTTCAAAGGTTGCAATAACTCGCTCTCAAAAGTTAGAAGAAGGGTTTAGAGCAAGCTCGGTCATCCAATTTTATAATCTAAGGTATGTGGGATTTTGAACAACGGTAATCCTTTCATCTTTATGACCAAAGGCTTATTTACAATATGATATTCTACAATTTATGAGATTTTACATGAATTTGTATTAGGGTTTTTTACCCATTATTATTGATTGCAATATTTTGATGTTTCCCGTGAATTGAGAGTCTAATGGCATGATTTTCACATGTTTTCTTAAGAAATTGTAGCTGGGTCTACACCCCATGATTTTAATCCTTGATAAAATAATAGTTGAAATGTTTGAGCTATTGAAGTATATGAGTATGTTGATATTTTGAGACAAATTGCTGAAATTTCAAGATATCTACGTGAGTTATGAATCTATATGCTTTCTATTATGCTTTTGATGAGTTTTAACTTGAGATTTAATTATGGGTTATTGAGCCCAACTTGATATTTGAAATTTTATGAACTCTTATGCTATAAGCACCCACAATTTGAGTATTCTGAGATTATTGAGAAATGTTTTGACCTAATGATCATGGAGTTTTGAAATCTACTTTACTACATGATATTAGAGATTTGATTATTAGGTTGTTGATGAACCATGAGATTATTTTAAAGTGGATTTCCATAAGATGAGTGAGATGAACTAAATAGAGTAGTATTTAGCACCGAGTTAGGTAAGTTACTGTAGTTTCTTACCCCAGAACTACGTGCCACCATAGGTTTGAGATTTTGGGCCTAAGGCTGAGATATCAGGCCAGAGGTTGAGATAAGTGATTACTGAATTGAGTTTATACTCCCTAGAAAGAGTATGACTTTCCTCCCCAATGTGGGGTCTCTTCCTTAGGAGGACAAAACGTTGGACTCTATTTAGTTCACATAATTTATGTCAGTTAGGAGAACCTCCCTTGATACAAGTTATTTTCCTAATAGTAAAGTTACGGCTTTTCTCCCTAAGACTAAAGTATTTTCCCTTGATATAAGTATTTTTCCCTAAAGCTTGAAACAAGATAGTTTCCTAAAGTGAATGAAATGCCTTCATGTATGTTTCAAAGTTATATGATTTTGAATTCCAAGTACTTAAGTTCAAAAGAGTTATGAGTTCTTGAGCATTAAAGAAGTTTTACTCTCCATGAGACTTATGAATGAGTTGAAAGTATTGTTTAAAGGTTTCTTTAGCCTATGGGTAATGATAATAAGAGAAGATTACTGATTTCAAAGGTAAACTATGACAACTCATGAGATTTTCCTTACATGCTCAATTCTAAATGATTCATGAGCCTTACATTTTATACTTATTCAAGCCATGTGAGTCAATCCTTAATGCATGCATGATTTGATTAAAAAGTATTGATGTTATTTTATATAAATGCATGCACCCTCACATACTCAGTATATTCCCAAGTGCTAATACACATATACGTCTATGTGCTATATTGTTTTTTAATGTAGGTTTAGGTGCTCAGTCCCAGCCTCAGCAGAGAATTCTGTGTACCTCTGTCTATATTTGTACAGTGGTGAGCCCTCATGGATTGAGGACCTATTTTCCAAAATTTCCGTATTTTATAGACTATGTTATTACTTTTAATTTATTTTGAGTCAATTAGGGACCTGTCCCAATAACTCTGTAGTTCATGGATTAGTAGAGGCTTTGTTAGACTAGTTATCAGATTGTGATTGTGTTGAGAATTCTAGTATTCTAGTCATTTATATTGAGTATTTTCTTTGTATCTCCCTTCATATGATATGACTATGCTAGTGTTTGAATTATTTCTTCTTGAAATGAGTGTTATTAGTAGAAATAGGCTCAAAGGGCTAGCTTGGGGCTACTTGTAACCTTAAGCACTATGTGACATTCCGGGAGGTGATTTTAGGTCATGACAAACTTGGTATCAGAGCCTAAGGTTTTAATGAGTCCTAGGGAGTCTCACAAGCTATGTTGAGAATAGTCTAGACCATCGGTGTGTAGCGCACCACATCTATGAAAAAGAGACTACAAGATATTTTAGGAAAAGTTATTTCTTTCTTTTGGATTCTATCATTCCTATAGATGTCCCCCTCATCTAATAATTTATCCTCTTCTATTTTAGAAAATGCCTCTCTGAAGAGCGAATGTCCATATGAACGATGATGAGTAACCCCCACCTGTTGACCCTTTAAATGAGACTGTGTCTCATGCCTAGTTTTGAGCAGCTTTTTAGGCGTTAGCCCAAGAAGTCACTGCTAATGTTTGGGCCAATAACTAGGCCACAGTTGCTAATCAACCGGGAGGTGATGTAGCTAGGACTAGGATTCATGATTTTATGCGGATGAATCCATCGGAGTTTTCTATGTCTACCGCAGATGTGGACCCACAGTTATACCTTAAGAAGGTGAGAAAGCTAACATAAGTGATGCATGTTTTTTAGAAAGAAAGTGTTGAGCTGCTATCCTACAGACTGAAGGACATTGCTTATGACTGGGTTGTATTATAGAGGAAGGGTAGAGGTTATAATGTTGATCCTACGACTTGGAAGGTGTTCCAAGATACATTCTTGGAAAAGTTTTTTCTGCTTGAGATGAGGGAGACAAATATTAAGGAGTTTATGAACTTGAGGTAGGGCTCTATGACTATTGAGGAGTACTGCATGAAGTTCAACCAGTTGGCCAAGTATGCTCTTGATTTGATTTCTGACACCCGAGCTAGTATGAGTAAGTTCATGACCGGTGTTTCTAGATTGGTACTGAAGGAGTGTGGGACTATGATACTACATAGGGATATAGATCTGGCTAGGTTAATGAGCATTCCTAGTAGATAAAGGCTGATAAGAGTAAAGAGAGAGAGAGTGTGAGGGGTAACAAGAGCACTAGATCTGAGTAGCATAAGTTTAGCTAGCCTAGGTTCAATGGAGGGAACCGCCCTCAGTTTCTGAGACTTCCGTCTATGCCAGTGCCTTCATCAGCTAGTGCTCCTACACCTAGAGACAGGCAGGAGAAAGGGAGTAGGTATTTTATGTCTAGATCGCAGAATAGCATTGGTAATAGGCCCTATTATGTTCCATTTGCTAAGTATGGTAGGGATAATCCCGGTACTGTTCCATAGATTTGAGGGGGTTTTTTGGTTATGGCAAGTAGGGCCACAAACTTAGAGATTGTCCTCATGCTAGACAGGGGAACAGAGATGCCTGACCTCAGGCACATACTACTAGTGCACTAGCTCCTATACCCCATCTCACCCCTACTCAGGGCACTTCATCTAACACTACTGGTGGTCAACACCAGAACAGATTCTATGTGTTACCATCTCATCAGGAGTAAAAGAACTCTCCTGATGTTGTTACTGGTATGCTCTATGTCTTTTTCCTTGATGTTTATGTGTTGTTGGACCCCGTGTTAAGTCTCTCTTATGTGACCCCACTTATAGCTGTGAATTTCAAAATGAGTCCCAAAAAGATTTCTGACCCCTTCTTAGTTTCTACACTAGTAGGGGTTTCAATTATTGTTAAACAAGTGTATAGAGATTGTCCTGTTACTATTCTTCATTGAGTCATACTTGCAGATTTGGTAGAGTTAGACTTGGTGGATTTTGACCTTATTCTGGGTATGGATTGGCTTCATTCTTGTTATGCATCTATATACTATCATACTCATGTGATCATGTTTTAGTTTCCTGATGAACCAACTTTTGAGTGGTCTGAGAGTTTGATATCTCCCAAGAGTCATTTTATCTCCTATCTTAAGGACAAAAAGCTAATATCTAAGGGTTGTATCTATCTCCTAGTTAGAGTCAAAGACACTAAGTACAAGGCTCCAACTATATAGTCAGTCGATATTGTTAATGAGTTTCCAGATGTTTTTCCAGAAGATCTCCTAGGGGTACCTCCCAATAGAGAGATAGAATTTGGGATTAACCTTCTTTATGGGATACCGTATGGCACCTGTTGAGCTTAAGTAGTTGAAAGAGCAACTCAAAGGTCTTTTTACCAAAGGTTTCATAAGGCCTAGTATTTCTCCTTGGGGCGCACCTCTTTTATTGGTGTGAAATAAAGATGGTTCCTTGCATATGTGTATTAACTATCATCTGCTTAACAAGGTCACAATCAAAAATAAGTATCCTCTTTCAAGAATTGATGACCTATTTGATCAGTTGCAGGTCCAAGTTATTTCTCCAAGATAGACCTTAGATCCGACTATCACCAGCTTAAAGTGAGGGAATGTGATATTCCCAAAACATCCTTCTGAAACCGCTACGGTCACTTTTATATTCTAGTTATGTATTTTAGGCTAACGAATGCCCCAGCAGCTTTTATGGACCTTATAAATCAAAAGTTCAAGCAATATCTTGATATTTTTGTCATAGTGTTCATAGATGACATCCTTGTCTACTTCTGTAGTGAGCATGATCATGCAGATTTCCCTAGCATTGTTTTGCAAACTCTTAGAGGTCACCAGTTGTTCGCCAAATTTAGTAAGTGTGAATTTTGGCTAAGGTCTGTAGCCTTTCTAGGTCATATTATTTCAGCGAAAGGTATTAGAGTTGACCCCCAAAAGACAAAAGCTATAAGAAATTATCCTAAACCTATCTTTTCGTCTAACATTAGAGGTCTCTTAGGTCTAGCGGGCTATTACCGCTATTTTGTTGAAGATGTCTCTTCTATTGTGTCTCTCATGCCCCGGCTAACCCAAAAAAAAGTTAAGTTCCAATGGTCAGATTCCTTTGAGAAGATTTTTCAGGAGTTGAAGACTCGACTTACTTCATCCCCTTTATTGACTTTGGCTAATGGTACAAATGGTTTTATGGTGTATTATGATACCTCTAGAGTTGGCTTGGGTTGTGTGTTAACGTAAAAAGGTAAGGTTTAAGCTTATGCCTCTAGACAGTTAAAGCTGTATCAGAAGAATTATCCAACCCATGATCTTGAGTTAGTTGTTGTAGTCTTTGCTTTGAAAATCTGGAAACAATACTTTTATGGTGTCCATATTGATGTGTTTACTGATCATAAGAGCCTGCAATATGTATTTACTCAGAGGGAGTTGAATCTTAGGTAGAAGAAGTGGTTAAAGTTGTTAAACTACTATGTTATGAGTGTATTGTATTACCCGGGCAAGGCCAATGTAGTGGCGGATGCCCTTAGCAGTTTGTCTATGGGTAGTGTTTCCTATGTAGAGAAAGGTAAGAAAGATTTAGCTTGTGATGTGCATTATTTGGCAAGATTGGGTATTAGGTTGCTTGATTCAGTTGAGGGAAGTACTTTGGTGCAGAGTAGTTCCGAATCCTCTTTAGTTTCGGAAGTGAAGGAGAAACAAGACAGAGATCCTAGTTTGGTTAGACTGATGGAGTCAAATAAGGAACAAAAGGTAAAGGTCTTCTCCTAAGGGAGAGATGGCGTGTTAAGATTGCAGGGTAGATTGTGTGTTCTATTTTTTGATGATCTGAATTAGAGGATTATGGTTGAAGCACATGGGGCCCAGTATTCCATTCATCCCAGCACTACCAAGATGTACCGTGACTTGTAGGAAATCTATTGGTGGAATGGAATGAAGAACGATATAGCTGGGTTTGTAGCAAATTGTTCAATGCTCCAAAAGGTTAAGTTAGAGCACCAAATACCTAGTGGTGTGATGCAAGAATTTTGTATACCCACTTAGAAGTAGGAGGTGGTGAATATAGACTTCGTGACCGGGTTACCTCTTTTGCATTGTCATCATAATTCTATTTGGGTTATTGTGGATAGGCTGATTAAGTCCATGCATTTCTTGCCCGTACACATATCTTATAAAGCTAATGATTATGCTAGATTATATATCTGAGAGTTAATCAAGCTGCATCGTGTTTCTTATCCCTCATTTCGGATAGGGGCACTCAATTTACTTATCATTTTTGGAGGGCGTTTAAGAAGGGTCTTTGTACCCAAGTTCTTTTGAGTTTCACTTACATCTGTAGATAGATGGTTAGGCTGAGAGGACCATTTAGATCCTAGAAGACATGTTAAGGGCGTGTGCTCTTGATTTCAAAGGTTGTTGGGATGAGTATTTTCCATGGATAGAATTTGCCTATAACAATAGTTACCATGCTAGCATTGGGATGGCACCATTTGAGACCTTGAATGGTAGGAGATGTAGATCACCCATATGTTGGTTTGAAGTGGGAGAAGCTATCGTGATTGGGCCTAATGTAGTATTTGAAGCTATAGAGAAAGTTAAGTTGATTAAAGAAAGGTGGAAGATAGCTCAGAGTCGTTAAAAATCTTATGTCGATGTTAGGAGAAGATATCTTCATTTTGAAGTGGGTGATTTGGTGTATTTGAATATTTCACCCATGAAAGGGGTAAAGAGGTTTGCTAAAAAGGGAAAGTTTAGTCCCCGTTATGTTGGCCCGTATAGAGTTTTAAGCCATATTGGGAAAGTAGCCTATGAGGTTGAGTTGGCTGCGAAGTTGTCAACCATTCATCCTATTTTTTATGTTTCCATTCTTAAAAAGCATATTGGTGATTCTGTTGTAGTAGAACCCGTAGAGAGTGCTGATATTCAGAACAATCTTTCATTTGATGAGATTCCTATTGAGATCTTAGATTTTCAGATCTGTATACTAAGGAACAAAGAGGCTCCCTTGGTCAAAGTTTTGTGGCAAAACCAGACACTTGAGGGTGCTACTTGGGGGGTAGAAGTAGACATGCAAGCCAAGTACCCGCACCTCTTTTTTGTGAGTCCATATCAATTTGAAGGTATTATTCTTTCCTAATTCACCCCTTCTAATCTAAAGTTTAGCTATGTATCTATTCTTGCATGAGTTCTTGCAATTTTTGAGGTATTCAAGAGTTTAGAGAGATTTTGAGCTATTTAGCAAATTGCTTCAGCTATGTGTACTCATTTTCCTGCATTCCTAGTCTAACTAGAGACATTCGAGGATAAATGTTTCCAAGGGGGAGATATTGTAAGATCCCGCAAAGTTCCCTCGTAGTTCGAGCCTTATAGCGTGTAAAGTGAAGTGTAATTCCAGCCTTAAAAGATTGAGAAGAGACTTCCCAAGTGATTAATATTTAAACCATATAGAATTTTCTTAAATTTGACTTTCTTCATGTAAAGAATTGAATTAGCCTTCCAACGATACCAATTTCGTCCAAATTCGATGGCAAGGTGAGAAGTTATGGCCATTTTACTGAGAGTTGTTAGAACTGCCCAGGTGCGACGAATGATCTAAAAAACCATCAAGACTGCGACAGACCGTCGCTCGGCCCATCGCACCAAAGGCAGTAACTCCTTTTTTTGGCCCATGTGCGATGGCCAAAATGATGGACCGTAAAGGATGCAACGGATAATCGCTAGGACCGTCGCACTCCAGAAGTATGGCGTCATCATAGATAACGTGCAATGGATGATCCGACGGACCATTGGGTATGCGACAGACTATCGTTTAGACCGTCGCATCAAGTCAATTTTTTTATTTTTTAGCCAACGTGCGATAGAAGATCCGATGAATCGCCAGACCTGCGATGGATCATTGCTTCGACCGTTGCAGCCTCCATTCAATTTTTTAACTTATTTTAACAAGGGGCCTTTCGGTCTTTCCTCTCTTTATCAACCAGATATGTTCCTATCAAAGCAAATGGCTTAATTCATCATCCAAAATATAAGAGAGCTAGGGTTTCTCCCTAAAAATAAAATCTAAAACCCTTCTCCAAAAAATCATAGAACTCACCATGGATTCTACAATTTGAGTTGAGATTTGTGTTCCCCAAGTTCAAAGGTTGCACGAACTATCTCTCAAAAGTAAAAAGAAGGTTTTAGAGCAATCTCGTTTATCCGTTTTCATAATTGAAGGTATGTGGGGTGTTGAACAAGGGTAATCCTTTCATCCTTGTACCCAAAGGCTTATTTAAACTTTGATTTTCTGCAAAAAATGATATTTTACATGAATTTGAATTAGGGTTTTTTACCCATTATTATTGCTTGCAATATTTTGATGTTTCCCATTAATTGAGAGTCTCATGGCATGATTTTCACATGTTTTCTTAAGAAATTGCAGCTGGGTCTATACCCCATGATTTTAATCCTTAAGAAATTAATAGTTGAAATGTTTAAGATATTGAAGTATATGAGTATGTTGAGATTTTGAGACAAATTGCTGAAATTTTCAGATTTCTACATGAGTTATGAATCTCTATGGTATCTATTATGCTTTTGATGAGTTTTAACTTGAGATTTAATTATGGATTATAGAGCCCTACTTGAGATTTGTAATTTTATGAATTCATATGCTATAAGTACCCATGATTTGATCATTCCGATATCATTGAGAAATGTTTTGACCTAATGGTCATGGAGTTTTGAAATATACTTCACTACCTGAGATTACAGATTTGATTATTGGATTCTTGATGAACCATGAGATTATTTTAAAGAAGATTTCCATGAGATGAGCGAGAAAAACTAAAGGGAGTAGTATTTAGCACCGAGTTGGGTAAGTTACTACGGTTTCTTACCCCAGATCTATGTGCCACCACACGTTTGAGATATTGGTCCTAAGGCTGAGATATTGGGCCCTAGGCCAAGATAAGTGATCACTGAATTGAGGTTATACTCCCTGGAAAGAGTATGACGCTTCTCCCTAATGTGGGGCCTCTTCTTTAGACGGACAAAACATTGGACACCATGTAGTTCACATAGTTTATGTCTGTTAGGAGAACCTCCCGTAAGACAAGTTACTTTCCTAATCATAAAGTTGCAGATTTTCTCCTTAAGACTAAAGTATTTTTCCTTGATATAAGTATTTTTCCCTAAAGCATGAAATGAAATATTTTCCTAAAGTGAAAGAAATGCCTTCAAGTATGTTTCAAAGTTATACGATTCCGAATTCCAAGTACTTGAGTTCAAAAGAGTTATGAGTTCTTGAGCATTAAAGAAGTTTTACTCTCCATGAGACTTATGAATAAGTTGAAAGTATTGCTTAAAGTTTTCTTTAGCCTATGGTTAATGATAATAAGAGAAGATTATCGATTTCAAAGTTAAACTATGATGACTCACGAGATTTGTGTTACATGCTCCATTCTACATGATTCATGAGCTTTATATTTTATACTTATTCGAGCCATGTGAGTCATTACTTATTGCATGCACTTTTTGATTAAAAAGTATTGATGTTTTTTTATATAGATGTATGCACCCTCACATACTCAGTACATTCCCCAGTGATAATCCACATATACGTCTACGTGCTACATTGTCTTATAATTAGGTTCAGGTGCTCAGTCCCAGCCTCATCAGTGACTTCTAAGTACCTCTATCTGCATTTCTACAGTGGTGAGTCCTCATGGTTCGAGGACCTATCTTCAGACATTTTTTCATTTGAGAGACTATGTTATTACTTTTAGTTTATTTTTAGTCTATTGGAGACCTGTCCCAACAACTCTCTCGTTCATGGATTAGTGGAGGCTTTATCAGACTAGTTATCAGATTGTGATTGTATTGAGATTTCCAGTATTGCGGTCATGTGGATTGAGTATTTTCTTTGTATATCCCTTCATATGATATGACTATGGTAGTGTTTGAATTATTTCATCTTTAAATGAGTGTTGTTAGTAGAAACAGGCTCTAAGGGTTATCTTGGGGCTACTTGTAACCTTAAGAACCGTGTGACATCCCGGGAGGCAATTTTGGGTCGTTACACTTACCCATCTATTATGTAGTAAGTTGAACATGATCAAAACCACGTGATCTCTTTTATGGTATTGATCATAGATTTGGGTTTACCCGTAATGGTTGTTAGTTATTTTGGTTGTTATTTTTGTTCCTTTTTAGGTGTTTTCAATAGTGTCCATGACACCAGGAGTGACCATACACGTAATGTCGGGACCTTTCATAGGCCCCTCTATGATGAGTAGCAACTCCATGATATTAAATAAGTAAGTGTTATCTGTATCCTACCGAATCAAGGGAATGGGGTATTCCATGTCATAAGAGTTATGTTTACATGCTTCAAATGAAAAGTCTTTTTGGGGGGAAAGCACACGAAAACCTAAGTTGCACTTAAAGAATTTTATTGAAGTGTGTGCCCCTTTGTCATCGCTTAAATCTCACAAAAATCCATAAGGTTATGCCTTTTCCCATTTTCTCTAACGAGTGATGCGGTGTTGTGGCTATGCTCTTTTTCCAACGGGTCAGTTATATCATGGGATGAAGTTAACATTGCTTTTATGGAATGATACTTCCCACCATCCATGATGTTTCAATTGCATAATAAAATAACTATTTTTTGTCAATTGAATAGAGAACCTCTGTATAAGGTGTGGGATAGATTTAATGTAAAGATCATGAAATGCCTTAACCATAAGATCTCGGATAAGATGCTTCTCCAAATATTCTACCAGGCTTTGGATCAACTACACAAAATTGTGGTGGATAATACGGCCGGGGGTTCACTTGTGAAGTTGATTTATAATATGGCTACAAACTTTCTTAAAGAATTCACAAAGAAAAATATAGGATGGCATACCCGAGATAGAAAGGTAGCTAAAGGGTCTCCTACCACCTCCTATATTGATAAAGAGGAAAAAAAGAGAGATAAAAAAGGGAGGAAAACGTAGCAGAAATGATGATGCAATTAGAGCTTCTAACGAAGCTTGTAATGGGTGAACCCACAAAAATAATGAATATCATGGCATCCAAGGGATATGATAAAGAGGACAAGAGGCTTGATAAAGAAATTTGTTATTTGGCTAACTATTCGGTGGGTTCTTGCCCAGCCTATTAAAGGCAGGGTGGGAACCAAGGTAGGACTGATCATGAAAGAGAATAGGATTAGCATGATAAGGATAGAGATCTTGATTGGAGAGACAGGGAAATGGAGTATGTTTGATATGTGCCTCCCTATGACTGAGCAAAAGACAAAGAGTCCAATCTCATTGATCCCAAAAAATTAAATATTGAGGATGTGTTAGAAAAAATTTTAATGAGAGTGGAGGGAATGGACAAGATGGTCCAAGAATTGAAAGGGAAGTTTTTGTAAATCAACCAAATGGTTGTATCACACTCCGTATCAATCAAGAAATAAGAGACTCAATCAATCAAATAGAGACTCAAATTGTTCAAATCTCCACTCAACTTAATGCTAGACAAAAAAGAGTCCTTCCTAGTGATACTATTCTGAATCTGAAAAATGATGCCCAACTATTAGTAATCATCACTAGGAGTGGAAAGTTTACGGTGATATTGTAGTGGAAGTTGAAATAGAGACAAATACTGAGCGAACAAATATGAAGAAGAATCATGTGAATGAGTCAAATGAGGAGGTTCCAAAGTATCAAGATGGGAATGACAAAGAACAAATCATAATGGAAAAAATGGTTGATAAAGATGGAGATCTGAAGGTAATTGTGAATGATGAATTGCAAAGTAATTTGTTGCTTACCATGAAGGTTCCCCCTCCATTCCCTAAAAGGCAAAAAAATAAGGAGGACAATTCTAAATTCAAGACGTTCCTTAATAAGCTTAGCAATCTATCCATTAATATCCCGTTGCTAGAGGCAATTTAAGAGATCTTGGGATATGCTAAGCTTATAAAGAAGTTTAGTTCAAAGAAATGTCTTGTTGATGGTAAAATCAAAGAAATTACCCATGGGGGTAGCACTATCATGAATAGCACTATAGCGGAAAATAAAGAGAATCTCGCGACTTTATAATCCCTTGAACCATAGGAAGACACAAGTTTGAAAAAGTTTTATGTGACCTTGGTGAAATCATCAATATCATACCCTATACAATCTATTAAAAACTTGTTTTGGGTACTTCTACACCAACAACAATGAGGCTTTTTATGTCGGACCATTCTATCAAGAGACCTATTAGAGTTTTGTTCGATGTTTTGTTAAATATGGATCGCTTTATTATTTTGAAAAACTTCATTGTGCTTGATTCTGAAATTGACCAATAGATACCTATTATCTTTGGTCTACCTTTCCTTTCAACTGTAAGAGCTATCATCAATATGGAGCTAGGAGAAATGAAATTTTAGGTTCAAGATAATGAAGTGTCCTTTAAAGTATGCAAGTCCAAGAAATAACCCATGGAACTAAAATTGGTGTCCATCATTGATTTAGTGGACACGGAGATGAATGATGGTTCCCTTGAGGATCCAACTTGAAAATATTAGGAATGTCATACTGCGAATGTCACAATTACCACAATCGTAGAACCCGTGCTATCGGAATCATGGTAGACTCTAAACCTCGATCATAGAACTTTGACCGTAATTATAGTCATAACTAGTTTAAAAAACTAGTCGATTACCCATTTCTCCCTCACACATCCTATTCAAATTTCTCTAAAATTTCACCTATTTTTGCTCTTGTGTTAGTCATCCAAGCTTATTTAAGTATCCCTATTTGCATCCTCAATCTAGTATATGGTTTAATCTCCCTTCTTATACATAGATTTAGGCCTTAGAACTCATGTTTAGGAATGAGCTAGATGTGCTTTACATGTCAAATCTTTGTTGAATTATTCTTGTGTGGTGTGTTCCATTGTTGTAATTGGTGTTCACACATTTGGGGAAGCCTTGAATACCTAAATTTGCTTAAAATTTGATAGAATTAATTGTGCACACCAAGTGCTCAATTAAATACCCAAATGAAGTCAATGTTAGTTTTTCTGTGTTATAAGGGCATAATCGACTTCTTAGGAACCAATTCTTTACCTTTAATGTATATTTTTTCTTTGGAACACAATTTGGTATTGAAATTGGATAAATTGATTGTTTGAAAATTTTGGTCAAAATAGCATCTATTACTGAATTGTGGTCAAATGATTGTGATCACGGTACCACAATCATGGCTTACTAAACAATAATCATGGCATCTGAAACTATTTTTCAGCCTTGACTAAAAATCTGCTAAGTCCCTTTCTTTCCCATAACCCATCATGGCACAATCCCATGAGCTTAAAATTATAAAATAGCATAGTTTTCACATGTGAATGTTAAAGATTAATTCTATTGTATGATTTTTATGTTTTCGAGGCTCAATATGGAAAGATATAATCAAACTTTATTCATGGCCCCAGAATTCCACAATCAATACTATGCTGATCTCTTTAAAACCAAATTGCTCCCCGAGAGAGGCACTTGTTTGGACAGAGTGCCAAAAAAGCTCCCAACATTTCATGCCTTTTTTTTAGCTACCGAGTGGAATTGTTTTTCCCTATACCCTTTCCGGTCAAATGATCATTTGGTAAGGGAATTCTATGCTAACCTTAGCGTAGTATCTTTCTCCGAACTAGTTGTGCAGATCTAGGAAAAGAATATGCACTTTAGTGCTGAGTTGATTAATGATATATATGGGCTATTGGATGAGAACATGAGCCAATTTGAGGTGAAGAGGTATGAATCACAGAGTTGGATGGCAGAAAAGTTATGTCCTTGTAAGGAGGTTACCTGGGTGGCCATAAAAAGGGGTATATCGATGAATAATTTCATAGTGGAGGCAAGCATATGTATAAACATTATTGGTAGGTAGGTTTATCCATGCATTCACATGAATGTTGTTCAAGATATGTGAGCTCAGAGGGTTGCATGTATTCTAGACAACATTTCTTTGAATGTTTGTCGGCTTATGATTTCAGACATAAAGCATTTCAAGATCTGCAATGGTACACTCCTCTTATTTGTCTCTTTGATTACTGAGTTGTGTAAGAGATACGAGGTTGAGCAGTATCCCATCCACACTTAGGTGAACCCAAACACCCCTATTTATCCTCTAAAGATTCGAGGTGAAGGGGACTCTAGTAAAAGAAAGAAAAGGAAGATCAACTTGGGTAAGTCAACAGATGAAGATGTAGACTCTTGCAGGCCATCCACAGTAGGTCCAATTGATGAAATCTCTACATAGATGAGAGATATTAAGGTGCTAGTGTCCAAGCTACTATAGGGGTTAGATAAGTTTTCCACCACCCGTCATTCCTATGTTGCTCAATCTAATTATGAGAAGTATCTAGAGGATCACAAGAAGTAGGAGGCCACTATTTCTAGGATTAAGAGGGTCTAATCATCTTTGGCATATTTTCATAGGGAGCTCAGGGACTCACATGAAAAGATGAAGAAGAGGGAGAAAAAGAGAGACGAATTCTTCACTAAGATGTGGAAGGGGGTAAAGGTCCTTTAGACGGTCCTGAAACCCAGAGACAGTGTTCCCTCTTTTAGAGTTAATAGTAATGATGATTCCCCAGATGAATGGTCCAATTCTGATGATGCTAAGTCTGAGAGCGACAACAGCTCTTGATTCAGTTACGAGGAACACCTTTTTACTCTCTCTACGCTTTATTGATTATGTAGTGAGGTCACTACAAGATTTTTAGTTAAAGGTGCCTGTCTCTATATTTATTCATTTGGCTTGTATTATTGAGATAATTATGTACATTTTGATATTAATTTAGATTATTTTATTTTTATTTTTGGTTGTAATATTCAGGCACTCTAATGGTGCCCATATTTCATGGGTTAGTTTCTTGTTTCATTTTTAGTTTTTCATTTTTATCTTGTTTAGGATGATAGCAGATGATCCTTTCCCTATGATAGATTGAGTGATGACATTCTTAAGAGAAAATTGTTGTGATTGGGTTTTGAGCCCTGGATTTAAGGGAAGTATGAGTACCTCTAGAATTAGAGTTATAAATTCAAGGGAAATCTAAGTAGATATGGCATTTAGGATTTGGGATCTCCCTTATACCTATGGTGAATCTAAGTAGTCATATTGTTTTCCCTCATGAAATCAGAAATGTGAGATGATAGCTTTGTTTGGCGCCATCAATAGGAAATTTTGTGTGGTGTAAATACAAAGCAAGCATTTCCCTCAGTTAAAAAAAATTTGAAAACCAAAGGCATGGACGTGAACAATTTTGTAATAATACTTTACCTCTTCTATGACTCAAAAGTCTCTATCTTGAGAAAGTTGTAAACAATTCTTTTTGTCTCTATTGGGAAGTCTAATTGATCCTCCTTTAAAAGTTTGCTTGTTATGTGCGCTGAGCGTATTTGTATAACTCTCATCCATACTTGGACCATCTAGAACTTTCCTCATTAGTCTCTCAAGGATAATTGTGATTACGCTAGGTTGGTGAAATGATCTTAGGCCTTCTTTGTGAACAGAGAAACTCACTTTACCTAAATAACCTACCCATACCTAGAATAATATCCTTAGTTACCTATTTGGAGCCTTCAAGACTTTCTTTGGAAACCGTATTACAAACCTTAAACCATTCAAATCTTTTCCCTCTTTTAAACCCTTTCCTCTTTAAACGTAGAAAATGAAACATGAGGCCAAATGCTTAAGTTGGGGGTGGTAAGTTTTATAAGAGATGAACTTGGGCCATGGTAATGTAATTAGATGTATTTGATACTAAAAAAAGAAAGAAATGAAAAGAGTGAATAAGAAAGGATATCAAATGAATAAATAGCATGAGATAGCACAAAGAATATTCAAAAAGAAAATGCTTTTAAAGAATTGGGTGAACCAAGGTAGTAAAAGTAGGCATGTGTGAGTTTGGAAACAAATGAAATGGTCCATGGTCCAAAGTTTACTTAAAATAATGTGATGTAGATATTCAAGGAGGGTGTAATCACTTTATTCCTAACTTATATCATACCCTTTCCTTGAACCTATATTACATTCTTAAAAAGTCCTTTGAGATCTCCAACCAAGTGTATTCATTGTAGAGGCGATGGAAAATAAGGGCAATCCTATGGTATGGTACTTGTTAGCTTTGAGAGATTCTTTTTTAGAGAGAGTTCTTTGCACTAAAATCCCTTGTTGTATGATGGTAATTTGGTATGTGTGGGATTTCCTTCTTGTAAGGAGGCATATAGAAAAATTAAAGTGGGTGAAGTTGTTATTTTCTAAAAAATGAGGCAAAGAAGTATAGTTGAGTTGCTTTCGGTAAAGAGTCACCTTTAGAGAGTTGGTGAGTGTTTAATTATTATTATTTAATGTCTTTTGTATCTTTGAAATTGTGGTTCATGTTAATGGGAGTCGTTATAATAGAGTTGCCCATGTTTGAGAGATACTGATAGGTGTTAATCAAGTTCAAAGTCATTGTGATCATTTAATTGCGTAAAGGGGCTTACAATTGCATAGTAAGTTAGAAGTAGTGTTGCTTAAGGACAAGAAAATATTTATGTTGGGGGGTTTTGTTGATTGGTAAATTACAACTCATTTATGTCCAAATGTATGCACCTATGATTTAACGATATGAATGAAACAACTTAGGTATTTCAATACAATAATTCCTATATTTTGTAGGTATACAGGTGATGAGATGAAAAGAAGGGAAGTGAGCTAAAAAATATCAAAAAGGGAAAAGAATTCCAAAAGCCTGAAAAGAAGAAATAGGATCTGACCTCAGGCACCGCAATCGTGGTCCGAGGGTCGGATCGCGGCCAGTCAAGATTCATTAGAGCCGTCAATTGCAAGGGGCTCACCGCAATTGTGGAAGAGGCGATCACAATCAAGCTATGGAAATCGTGACATCATAGGTTTATTCCAAGAGGCGTATTTGAAATTTTGTAGAACCGATGCTAAAATACCTTATAAAGAAAAAACACTTTCATTTTTTTGAGCATCTTCCTAATTAGAATTGAACTTTGAACATTTTTAAAACCTAACAAATTGTAAAACATATTTTGGTTTATTTCTCAATTAGTTTTGGTTTCAATTGAAGTATGATATTGGATTAATCTCGTTTGCATCATAAATGGATGCATTGAATGATCAATTTGGTATATTTCTTTTCCCCAACTTCATGAGTAGCTAAACAACTATCTTAGCATTATGTTGAAATAGGGTACAAATATTTATGGTTTATGATTTACTAGTATAGATTATTGGTTAATGCTGATGCATTTCAGTAATGGTTGTTTGAATGGGTTGGAATCTATGGGTGAAAACCCCAAATTTTCAAAACCTCACATCTTCTTTGAAATAAGGATATAAGTATACCTTTGGATCCTATATCATCCTTGAAAGAGGGATATGGGTGACAAGGTATATGCTTATGAATCTTATATCATCCTTGAAAGAGGGATATAGGTGACATGGTATTAGTGAACAATAGTTAGATGTAGTTGATTCCTTTTTCATTATCTTAGAAATAAGGGTGAATTGAGAATTAGCTAGATCTTGGGTATCTTCCTAGAAATAAGGTTGCCTAAATTAAGGTATAGGGTGGATCTACTTGTCACTTCCATGAGGGATCCAAAAGGATCCATGCGTGATAATCTTGAGGCTTGGTTGAAAAGCTAGCATTAAGAACCCCTAGACTAGCCTACCCATGTAGTCATTAACTAGGACTTGCATTTGATTTTCATGAACCAATGCATTAGTTTCCCCTAGGACGACATAATCCCAAGTCTTGTCTTATATTGAAATCTTATCCACATTTGTTCCTTTATTTTGTAAGTTTAATTAGATTTTTGTAAAATAACTCTTTCAAACAAATCCCCGTATTTTAATTCACGTACTTCATTATGTTTACACTATGGGTATTCACTTAGACGCTCTCAGCACCTATAGGATTCAACCTTACTAATTATTAGTTAATATACTTGACAACAATCACCTAACCTATTTATTATGGAGTAAGTTTAGCGTGATCAATGCTAGACACCAATTTTAGAGTATATCGGAACAGTTGATGAAACTTCAAGGCATACTCCTTCACTATCATCCTTTCTTGCTTCAAGTTCATGAATTCCTCAGTGTTTGCCTCCCTTAACTTCTAAGGAAAGAGTCAATCAAGAAAATTGCTAGATAAGTGGTCCCACAAAGAAGACTCAGCATCAACACCCCTAAGTTTCTCTCACTCATCGCACCAATTGTATCCTACATCTTTTAGTTGGTAGGCAATGAATTCTATACCCTCAACACCCAAAGCATGCATAACCCATAAGATATTCTCTATCTCATCAATGAATTTTTGAAGATCCTTATCAACCTCAGTACCAGTGAAGGTTGAAGGGCGCAAACTCATAAATTGGCCAACCCTTGTGGCCTCAGAAGATAGAGTAATAGAAGCATCATGCTTAGACTAAGAAGCTACTAACCAAGCCAACTTGTGAATTGACTAAAAAAATAAAAAAATTGACACATCAACTTGAGGAGTTCAAGAGGGACTAGAGGGAATAGGGGGAACTCCAGGAGGAAAATCAGGAATAGGACCCCTAGACCAGGTATGTACCCCAAAAGTAGGGCGAGTCCTATCAAAATTGTCCTCAAGTGGGATAGAGTATTTTCTATGATATTTTGATATTTTGGGAGGCATGATCTGAAAGGAGAACAAATGGGAATGAGAACTAGAGGAGATTCCAACCTTTAGACTCTATATCCCAAAAATAGAACAATAAGAAAGAGAAACATTACTAAATGTCTCATTACCCCTCCCTTGTAAGTATGGTGATCTACACACCTATAAAAGAGACTCTACTTGACACGGATTTTTGGAGACCCAATGACACCAAACCTAGGCTTTGATATAAACTTTTTCATGACCTAAACTAGGGCTTAGCCATGACGGGCATCTCCATTCCATTATGGACTGGAGACCACCCCATGAACCTAAAAACACCATACACCACCCAAAAATGACTAAATTCCAAACATATGACAATATAATACAAAACAAGTTTAAGGATTAAAATTTATGTCTATAATCAATAACTAGCAGCTAACCAAACACATCTAACTAACATCACCTAAGTCTACAGTAATTCAACAAAGCCTCTGTGTAAAAAGAACCAAAACCAGTCATGGTTGGGATATGTCCCCGACTCTGACAATGAAAATGATAACATTAATAATAATGAAAAGTATCAACTTAAATATAAGAATAAAAACTGATGAAATGTCTAAGCCTTTTAGAGAATAGAAGCTCAAAACATCACCATAAAAAATTGACAAACTGAGCAGATCTACCTAACTCTGTACAGGAAAAGTAAAGGTATCTTCGGTGCTTGCATCTTATAGGGATATACTATCTGAATATGGTTAGTGTGTTGACCACTAGCATGTAACTTAGGAATACGGATAACATAAAGTTGTGATCAACACTTCAAAATCACTAAAAACTAATGCACATAATCAAATGCATAGACATATATATATCAAATACCATGATAAGGAACAAGGCTTACCAAGAACTTTAAAACTTTATCTTGGATTTTTTTAGCTCAACCGTCATAACATTAGAAGTCACCCATGGGCTGTATAGACCCAGCTCTTCGCAACAAAAAGGGCCCCAGTGCATATAGCCACACAACTAGAGGATGTACATATGAACCATGGGGGACTCAAACCTCCTAGAATATCAAGGTTATGCAACCACCCCATTATGTAATATAGTATGGCGACTTGAACGTCTCAATCATATGATAGTAATAAGGGGACTAAAATTACTGAGTCATTTAAACCCCCTGCATCGGCAATCGTAGTTTCTAGTATTGGTCCCTCGAGACCTCTACACTTTAAGGAATACATTATAAGTATTGTCATACCAACTACACTTGCAAGTTAACATTAATATACCAACCAAATTATTATCACTTGGGAGAATTCAGGACCCCCTTGGTTCAATTATACATTAGCCTGGGGAATTACACAATCACTTAAGGCTTAATTTAAAGATCATTATGCTTCATTGACTTTTAACATTATGTAATAGTTCAAGAGTAGTTCAATATGTATACTTTTAATATTCATAACTAATTTCAGAATATAGGGTTGAGGTCATAGCTACTTCAAAAGTTACATGTTTGGGGAAATTACAATCCATTTTTTTATTCACCATACCCATGCACCCCACATGTTCAAAACCATAATTTAAGCATGAATAATCATATGTAAGCCATGAGAAAGCTTTGTTCAACGACAATCATTAAAAACCCTCAACCCATGTTTCAAAACCATCATCAATACCATATGAAAAACACTTTACAACATATACTCTTAATAAATAAGCAATTGGGGACGAGTAACGTGCTTGAAATACCAGGTTTTACAGAAAAAGTCTAACCATTGAGCCCTTAGATGACCTACTTCTTGAAAACCCTAAGTATCTTTCATGAGGGGATTTAGAGAGAATAAAGAGAGTTTTTAATATCTTTATGTGTGGAAGGAATTCGCCAAAGGTGTTTTATGGATGTGGGGTCTAAGTGCTTATAGTGGGAAATAATCAAAGTTCCCTTAATTTAAGAGCTGGAAGTGCCGCTAATAACTACAGGTCACCCGATAACTCGTAATCACACCTTACGACTTATCACCATGAGTCATAACCAAGATGGTTTCATGGGGAACCCATTCTGTTAACCTTAAGACTTACATCTTATGACTCATATCATGACCCTTTGACTCATAGGGTCAAAGCCCTATCCAAGACAGAACCACTTGGGCCTTACTCTATTCACACTATATTTTGTACCAAAATACTCATAATGAGTCCTCACAACTCGTATTAAGCCACTCATACTTAGAGATGAACTTAGCCACTGCATGTTTTGGCTATTATTGGGTCCCAAGACCCATTACAACTCCTTACAACTTGTAAAAAGGAGCCATAGTCAAGGCGGTGAGGATAAAATTTTAGAAATTGTCAAGGACCAAAATTCACGATGTTACAGATGGATTTTATGCATTCAGAGTCTACTACTACCTCTTCTTATTAGATGATGTCTTTATTACTATTGAGAGATAGATTCATTCCTATGTATTGTGTTTTCTTTTGTTGTATTAGTAGTTCTCACACTATTATACCAGGTTTGTTAAGTTATGGCATTATTATTTATACTTCTTTTCATTCTAGGAGCCTTACCTTAGGTTTTGTGTGTTAGTTTTTTTTTTGTATCAGTTTGTGCGATAGGCTAAATTGTCAAGGTTTGTTGAGATAAATATCATCATGACCTTTACATTTTTGGGTTATGACATGTTGGTATTAGTGTAGCTGGGCTTATTGGTCTCCATAGTATAAAAATGAGATATCTAATAGAGTGTCATGGATCGATACATATATGTTTGTATCCATCTTTGAGACGATATAGGATATCTTTATGAATTTTCCTTATTTTGTTCCTTATCATGCAGATCTCCTTCAAACCTTGTGTTCTAAGTCATACTTCTCTCTTTTTCTTCACAGATGGTGATGACAACATCTTGTAAGGTTAGAGATATAGAGCCTTCATCCAGGGAGGGAGCTGAATCTAAAAGGTGAGTTACAAGTTGTGGATGAACTAAAGGTAGTAGATAAGCATATAGATATGCCCCATCTAGGAGTAGTGCAAGGGGAATTTCTCCTGATTCTCGTGTTGAGCATGCCAGAGGTGTAGGTCCTTCTTTAGTTCCACCAAGTTCTCCTACCCCAATTTTGGAGGGGTTGTTGGTTTACTTGTTAACTTGGATAGAAGATGCCCTTTTGAATGCACTTCATGATTCTCCAATCCCTAGTATGGATCCTCCAATTGCGCCAACTTCTAGCTTTAGTACTTCTCAGACCTCCAATGTTACTCGTTCTTCAATACCAATATTTTAGTATTGTATTTTAAGATCAAAAGTTCAACCTTTATTTATGTTACCTCCTCTAGTGGTTCACAACCTACTAGATTTACCATGCCTCCTCTTATTATAGGTAGAGTGATGTCTTCTACGGAGTAAAAGAGATTTGAGATATTTACTTATTTGGGTCCTCCTAGATTTAGTGGTGTTATGGGTGAGGATACCTATGACTTCTTAATTGATTATCAAGAGAAGTTGCATAATTTTAGTTCACTTGAGCTGCATGGGGTTGCTTATACTACTTATCAGTTGAGAGATACTTCTAGAGATTAAGAGATGCTGCTAAAGATTGGTGGAGATCACTTGTTAACTACAGTCCTCTTGAGTCTCCTAAGATGACTTAGGATCAGTTTTCTTAGGCCTTTTTTGAGATAATTATTACTTACAATCTGAGGGATTCGACAAGAAATGAGTTTGATATGGTTGATTTTGATGTCATCTTAGGTATGCTATGACCATGACTTTAGCTTTGCCAGGTGTTTCGAGAATAACTTAGAAAAGTGTATTTCATTGAACTCCTAAAGGCATATATCTTATATTTAGGCTCATCGATTTGTTGAGAAGGGATATTTGTCTTACCTGGCTCCTATTCATGATACTAGTGCGGTTTTACCTTGCTTTTTGGATTCTATTTGTGTTGTTTGCAGGTTTATGGATATATACCCTATGGATTTACCTGGTATGCCTTCAAATCATGATATTGAATTTTATATTGATGTTGAGATGGGCAGTAATCCCATTTTTATTCCTCCTTATAGGATGGCCTTAAGTGAGTTGAGATAATTAAAGGATCAGTTGCAAGAGTTATTGGATAAGGGGTTTATCCAACCTAGTATATCAGCTTGGGGTGCACTTTTCTTGTTTGTAAAGAAGAAGGATGGATTGATATGGATATATATCAATTTTTGATAGTTGAACAAGGTGACGATTAAGAATAAGTATCCTCTTCCTCGTATTAATAATTTGTTCAATCAGCTTCGGGGTGATACGATGTATTCAAAGATTGATTTGATATATGGGTATCAGTAGTTGATGATTAGAGCTTTAGATATTTTGAAGACATCTTTTTGGACTTGATATAGTTATTATGAGTTCTTAGTCATATCTTTTGGATTGACTGATGCCCCATATGCATCCATGGAGTTGATAAACCTGGTGTTTTAATCTTATCTCAAATCTATTATTATTTTATTTTTACATGATATCTTGGTTTATTTCAAGAGTGAGGTTGATCATGAGGAGCATTTGCAAATTATTCTTCAAAGATTGACAAATAAGAAATTGTATGCCAAGTTCTCTAAGTGTAAGTTTTGGTTAGAGTTTGTTTCTTTTATGGGTTATGTGGTGACTGAGGAGGGTATTTAAGTTGATCCAGCCAAGATTGTAGTGGTTTGTGATTGAGCTAGGCCTACTTCTCCCATAGAGATTTAGAGCTTTGTTGGCTTGGTAGGTTAGTATCAGTGTTTAGTTGAGGGTTTCTCATTTATTGCAGCTCTGTTGAACAAGTTGAATTAGAATGAAACTTAGTGGTCTAATACTCGTGAGGTGAGCTTCCAAAAGCTCAAGGATTTATTGACTTCAACACCTATCTCAACCTTGCCTAAGGAAGGCATGAGTGTCATCATCTTTTGTGATGCTTCAGGTATTAGGTTAGGTGTTGTGTTGATGTGGAAGGTAATGTGATTACGTATGCTTCTCATCAATGGAAGCCCTATGAGAAGAATTACCCTACCCATGATTTGTTGTTGTGTGCGATTATTTTTCTTTGAATTGAAAAGGCACTACTTTCATGGAGTTCATTGTGAGATTTTCTCAGATCATCATAGCATTCGGTACTTCTTCACCTACCTAGATCATATTATGAGGCAGCATTATCTGCTTGAGTTTATTAAGAATTATGTCATGACTATTCTCTATCATCTAAGTAACACTAATGTGGTTTCGGATGCGGATGCCTTTATCCAGAAGTCAACTAACATGGATAGATTGGTGTTTCTTTTGACCTAGGAGAGGACTTTGGCCTTAGAGATTTAGTCTTGAGCTAACCAGATGGTTAGTCTTAATATTTCGACACCAGGGCATGCTTTGGCATTTGTGTATGCTAGGTCTTCTTTGATGGATCAGATTTGAGCTTATTAATTTGATGATCTTAGATTAAGGATAATTCAGGATAAGGTGCTGAGTGGTGAGGCTAAGGAAGCCTTACTTGATTCATATGGGTTTTTGAAGATTGGAGGCCGAATTTGTGTGCCGGGAGTGGGTGACTAGATTAGATTTATTTTTTAGAAAGCCCATTGTTCCAGGCATTCCATCTATCTAGGAGTTACTAAGATATATCATGACTTAAGGAAACATTATTGGTAAGGTTGTATGAGAAAGGATATAGCGGACTTTGTAGCTTGTTGCCTATATTACCAGCAGGTGAAGGTTGAGCATTTGAGACCTGGTGGTTTGCTTCATAGATTACCCATACCCAAGGGGAAATGGGAACGATCACTATGGACTTCATGACTTGGTGCCTCACACCTCTAATGGTTCTGATAGTATATGGGACACTATGGATCGATTAAACAAGTTTCCTTATTTATTTTAATCCAGGTCACTTTCGGTGACAAGTTGACCCGCATCTATATTTGTGAGGTTGTATGTGTTTATGGTGTGCCAGTTTCTATCATTTCAGATTGAGATTTTGTATTTATATCACACTATTGGAAGACTTTAAAGGAAAGACGGGTACTTAAGTTGATCTTAGCATCGCATTTTACCCCTAGACTGATGGTTAGTCAGAGTCGACTATCCAGGTTTTGGAGGATATGCTCTGTGCTTGTGTGATGGATATTGGTCGTCAGTGGGAGCAGCATTTAGCCTTGCCAGAGTTTGCATATAATAATAGCTACCATTCTAGTATTAATTTGGCTCCTATTAAGGCTTTGTATAGTAGGCTTTGTCACTCTCTAATGGGTTGGTTTGAGGTTTCAAAGGTTAGACCTCGAGGTAGGACTTTCTTCATTATTATTTGGATAGAGTTTAGATTATTCAGTATAGACTTCGCCCAGTTCTGAGTAGGCAGAAGTGTTATACAGGTTGTAGACTTCATGCCTTTAGTTTTGGTGTTGGTGATCGTATTTTTCTTTAAATTTCTCCCATGAATGGTGTGATGAGGTTTGGGAGGAGGGGAAAGCTTAGCCCCAGGTATATTGGCCTATTTGAGATTCTTTGGACTATTGTTGATATGGCTTATGAGGTAGCTTCGCCCCCAGACTTATATTTAGTTCATCTAGTTTTTCAAGTTTCCATGCCTCGCCGTTACATTTCGGATAAGTCTCATATCATTCGTTGGTAGTTGGTTAAGTTAGATGAGAGATTGTCTTTTGTTGAAGATTTGATCTCCATATTGTCTAGGGATGTTAGAAAGATGCATTCTAGATTTATTTAAGTGGTTAAGGTCCAGTGGAGGCATTGACATTTAGTTGAGGTAATAACATAAAATAATGCCATTATTTAAAACAAAAGTAAATAACCATATACAACCACATACATACATGTATACCATGCCCAGAAAGGGGACACGGTTTAGCATGCATTTAAAACTTTAACATGTGTTGATTTGCTTTACCGCCATAATCCACCCACGGGCTATATTGGTCTAGTGTTACCCCATGAACTGGCCCCAGTGCTTGTAACTGCACGAAATGGAGATACCATTGGTAGTTAGGGATTCCCTACTTTTTTACCCTCTCTGATACATATGTACGATTATACACTTAGGGAATTCCCTTGTTCCCCACAAGTATGTGATCATCAAGACAAATCCTCATGCCGGCAAACAGGAGTTTCTAGTGTCAACCTTTCAGACTCACACCTTCACGGCTAGCTATCGCAACCCCCATTATTGACCAATTAAAACATTTAACACATAACCAAACCAAAGATTCAAGGAGTCAATAATTAAGGCATTATAATATCGTATCATCACACCGACTATAGCTTGCAAGCAGTGTCATTATCCAATACTTAGGGGATTCCCATATACCCAAAACTTCATTATAAAAATCACTTAGGGGATTCCCGTGTACCCCATAAGGTTCTGATAGATTACTCATTTAGGGTATTCCATTGTACCCCATAAGGTTTTATAAACCATCTTTAACCAAACCCATGGCCACCAAGGCCTTTCCAAACCACTAAAAACTAACCAAACCAATTTATGTTCCATTACCTTATTATGCAATGCAATGCTTTCAATAAAAGTCAAACTATCTAACAAAAGCATTTGCATAGGAATTTTAACAAATATGTTAAGGGCATATAGTTTCCAAAACCAAAAACCTTGTACCAATTGACCATTCCCCTGCAACCACATGTTCAAACCAAAATTATAACATGAAAACTATATGAAAACATGGGAAAACATTATCCAACCAAAAACCCCAACATTAGTTTTAAAACCCAAACATTACAACAATAATACCATGAAAGCCATCCCTTAAATTATGATTTTTGTTGAACTAACAATGATGTAGGAGTAACATGCCTGAGTTACGAAGATTCACAAAGAGATTTTGATCCTTAAGCCTCTGGATAACCACCTAAAAAAACCCTAGCCTATCTTCTTGAAAGGTTTTTAGAGAGCGTTTTTAATCTTCTAAGTGAAGAATGAATTACCAAATAGGTTTATAAGAATTTGGGTCTTAAGGGGTTGGGGTGGGAAATGTCCACAATAACCTCAACTCAAAAGTTGAAGAAAGAATACAGGTAGGTATAGTTGAGTTCTATTTGATATACGACTCCCTTACCTAACTCGTATCATTACCATATAACTGTACCCTAAAGTCGTACCATTGGCAAAACATCAAAGGGTAGAAACTAGACAACAAATAATTGGACCCTATACTTCTCCTCATATCAATATATGACTCATATGGAGTTTTCTCATACCTTGGACAAAACTTGGCCAATAACATATTGACCAAAATACGACTACGATTCTAGACCCGTAAACAGACCATAAATGTCATGGTGTGAGTAGTATGATTATCAGAAGGTTCAAAATCGAGGAAATTTTTAATGGCCAAAACCCACAGTGTTTCAATTCTCCCCCACTTGGATCATTTGTCCTTGAATGATAGGAAAAGAAAGTACAACCATGATTAAACCCCAAATCTTCTCTACACTTACCTTTAACTAAGTTAGAAAACCAAGATGCTTAGGAATTCATCAATCTACCTTTAACAAAGATAGAAATCAAAGACGATAAGAATTCACACACACCTTAATCACGACTGTCCAAAATGGAGAGTAAGAATGAGTAGTCAGAATCCATGTCCCCTTCCACTCCCCAAATAGCTATTTTTCACACAATTAATATATCTAATATCCTTTCAATTTGACCACACTCTCCCCTAAGCTTCCAATATTAAGACAACACTGCTCCATCCGAACACATGACTAGAGGGCCTGAGTAGAACCTCATACCTATGCCATGCTAAAGACTAACTGAGAGTTAAAGGTGCTAGTAGGAAACATGAGGACCTGCACCTTACACCACTATGTTAATATCACCCTACCTATAACTATAATCAAGAAATAGTTCTTGATCAAGGAGCTATATCCACTTAACACAAAGGTTGGTTATTTATCAATCACCACGCTTTAACCATTTCTACTACAACCACCTTATGGATATCCCTACCAAAAATAATACCCTTAACCACTATCACAAAGTATTTCACCACACCTCCTATCCACGACTATTATATAGGAAAATATTCATCTAATTCCTTAACCTACACTTATAACCTGAGCTCTAGTAGTCACCCTAAAATTTTCACCACTAAGGAAATCTACTCCCTTATCCAAAACATTACTATGCTTCCACAGTCAATACCACCCTAACATTAAAAGGTCCATTAAGGAACTAAAGTACAGGACTACTCGTGCTACTGAAGGCCTGACCGCAATAGGATACACGATATAATAAGCATGAGGTACTTTATAGAAAACACCTAGGTTATAAATAAAGAATCATTCTACCATAAACACACCGTGACACAAGTCCTTAGGATTGGGCATCGATACCAAGACGAATGCATACATCATGGGTAATATAACGTAGAGACGAGATTCATATTTGGGGGAAAATAGAGGACTGCCGCTTAAAACTACTATTTCTTAGAACCATGAAAGATATTAATATATGGATCATGAGTATCATGACATAGATTTTGAACTTGGAAGCTCAAAGCTCAGATTTCTAAAAAACCATTATTACCTTTAGTTCTGGGTTGGAATACAGACGTAAGCGACATGCTGAATACAAACCTTATGCATTAGCACTATTAGAATACGTGCTACACTAGTAGAGTGCCCTCTTAATCTTAAAACCTCATCTATCTAGATGTTATATAGAGTTCAACATAGTCTTACAAACCTTATACCCTAACCCATTCAATAACTTATCCCTAATCCATCAGTTTAATCTACCCTCAAAATCTCGTATTGCTATTCTAGAGTTATCATACTTCCTTTACTAAAATCAATATCTAAGATCCAAACTTAGTTTTTATCAATGATCATGCACTACTAATTAAGTACCCCATGTAAAATAAATATACACGCTACGAGGAGGTCACCCTAAATCGCTCATCCATCTTCCAATAACCTATACATAGTCAGAGTAAACTATCTCTTCTTTATGCATAGAAGAATGGAAATGCTCTATTGAGAAATGTTGGGGTGGACAATCCCTTATCAAAAGGATACTTCAATTGTTCCTTAATCTCCTTCAACTGAACATGAGTATTTACATAAATAGGTAAAGGGACAGAATAAGTGCTCGGAAGAAGATCAATCCCAAAATTGATTTCCCCATCGAGTGGGATACCAGAAAGGTCATGATGAAAGACCTCAGGAAATTCATTTACCAATAGGACAAAATATAAAGAAGGACCCTTCAAGTTAGAATCTTTAACTTAAACTAGATCATAGAGACACCCGTTGGAGGTTAATCTTTGAGCTCTAAGATATTATATAAACCTCCCATTATGAGCTCTAAGATATTACATAAACCATCCTACCTCTCAATAACTATCTTGTTATAGAATTTAAAAATGACTATATAGGATGACAGCCTAGAGATGCATAGCATAAGTGCAACTAATTTATCCCAACATGACATCAAAAGCAACCATGTCTAATTCAAATAGATACACCAAAGGTTTCTGACCACTTAAAGATACTACATACCCCTATAGACTTTTTTAGCCACCGCAGAGTCACCCATAAAGCTAGAAACTGAAAAGGGGCCTATAGTAATCAAGAGACCAAAACAAAACTGCACCATCATAAATAGGGTCCTATAAGAAAGAGTGGACCCCGAATCAAGTAGACAGTACACACTATGGGCAAAAAGTTTCAACACACCAACAACAATATTAAGTAATGCCTAAGACTCCTATAAAGTAGTAAGAACATAAAGACGGTCCCGAAGAGTGCCAAATCCAAAAGCATACCCCTCATTGTAGGAGCTAAAGAAGTGGCAACTGGGATTCTATTTGTCCTAGTATAAATCCTTGTAGAATACTCCCCCTGCATGTAACCGAACTAACAACAACTAAAACACTAATTCTTACCCTAATAGTAATAACCACAGTACAACAGACCACAAAATTACAAAGAAGGATAAGGTGGAGGTTATCGAACTCCATCAGCTTGAAAATAATATTCACTAGAAGACTAAGGATAAGAGACACTAAAAACAAAATAGGAACTTTTTGAATTCCCTTTCTCAGGCCATTCTCCACCCCCTCTATCACTATTTCTCTAGACCCTCCCCTAGTTTGAATAATAGGACTTCTTACTTTGTCTATTTCTCAACCTCTTCTTATTCTTTATCATACCAATAGAATTGGACGAGCATGATAAAAATACTACTATTTGGGTCAACAGATAAATAGAATGTCAAAATTTATTTTAGTAACATCTCCTTAAGTTGACTAAGTATGAGTATCACTCTTTGGGGTTGGGTCATCGGAGGCTAGTGGAACTACATAGGGTAAATAAAAAACTATGACCCTTGATTGGGTCTGTGCCTCATGGGTTAGATGATATCCATCCGTGTCATCCTTAAGTGGGACCAGTGACTTTTTATGAGCTTTAGATCGATTGAAGGGAATGATATTAAAGGTGAACAAAAGAAGATTTAGGAAGAGTTCAAGACCTTAGACACTATAGTCTAAAAATAGAATAACAAAAAAGTGAAACATTCCTCAATGTCTCCTTACCTCTGTAATACCCCATGTCTAGAAGTCTCTATGCATTATACAAGTCACTACCTTGAGTCATATATATAATATACTAGTGGTATGTTATAGTCGTATTCAAGACAGTGTAGCATGGTGGACATCCTTTTATTGGTACGACTCAACCCATAGAGTCATAAAACTACCATACAACATATGAATCTAAGTCATAAGTTCATCAGTATAGTCTTCCTAAGATTTTGTCCAAGTTACAAATGGGGGAAAAGAGTCATATGGAGATGTTACTAGTCATAGATGGGACTCATAGGTTAATCAGTTTGTACCCTCTTAGATCCTTCCAATCTTATTAGTTATAAAGACTATTCATATCCTAACCATATGAGTCATATGGTTGTCTTAGAAAGACTGAGACCAAATTCTATAATGTTTAGTTAAAGGGATTTTGGGCCTTTTCCCCTCTTTTAACTCCCAACCATGACCTATAAGCCTTAAAGAGGCATTATTTTCCTCCTCTTTCCAATTAGTTAACAACACTTACCTCCTCATATCTTTAAGAACATCAAGATAAGGGTTCCTCATACTAATTCATCGTTTAAGTCTCAAGGTTTAAACTCTTTTTCCATGCCAAGAAAAATTCAAGTATTTTGGTTTATGAAAAAGGTTATTATTTAATCCTTGTGTCCTAAAAGAGTATGATTTTAAGATTTAATTTACTTGTTTTAAATTAGGATTCATACCCAAATAACCACATTCTTGAAGTATGATACTATCACGTGATTGAAAGCTTTAAGTGCATTAGGGTTTATATATATACATGTTTTGTCTAAGAAGATTCATATTGTGATTTGAATTTTATTATCTTGATAGAATTATTGCTAAAAGATTTCAAGATTATTATTTAGATTTATATTTTGTTATGAGTTTCTATAAACTAAAGCATAAATTCCAAGTCCTAAGTACAAGTATTGAGATTACAAGAAATTGATTCTCTTAAGACACATTGATATGTTCTATAATATAATATTAAAAAAAGCATGATCTTTTAACCTAAAGATAAGTCATGAAATCCAAAAACTATTTATCTTTATTATGACATAAATTAAGAAGAATCATAACTTGTTTTTGTTTCATAGACCCTTATGCTATTTTATGCTGGATTTCTTTAAGCATAAGTATATAAGTATTTTGTGAGTAGTATTTAGTACCAAGAAGGGAATGCGGATGAGCATATCCTAATTTCGTAGAAACTACAAGCCACCATAGGTTCTGCTTTTTCCCAATATAGATGGCATTTAGTGATTACTTATGATAAGGTTCTATTTTGATGGTAGGGGTAGAATATCTCTCCCCAGTGTGGGTAAGACATTGGACTCCATGGCAGCTCAAATGGCTTATGTTTGTTAGAAAAGTCTCCCATAGGAAAGATTAAAAGCAAAGATTTTAGAATCTATGTGTTATGGATCACTAAGCTTATTCTTATGCTTTATATCTATGTTTTATGATCTTGAACTTTTTATTTATACTAAAGTCCAAGGTTAGTCACTTAAACTTAGCATGTATTACTTTTAAATATGTATTCACCCCCGTATACTCAGTACATTCAAGAGTTACTAACCTACATATATGTATATGTGCTACATTGTCTTATAATATAGGTTAGGGTGCTCATCTCTAGCAGCACGATTGACTACAGGCATCATAACCTACATCCTAACTTTTAGTAAATCCTCCTAGTCTGAGGACCCAGCTTATCAGACTTTCTATCATAAATGTAAGTAATTTAGTTTTTTGATTTTTGTTTACGTTTGAGTTAACTGGTGTCTGTATTAGTGCGTCACTACTCAATAGTAGATGCTTTTCAAACTGTGTATGTTTGAAGATCACAAGTTTTTTTATAGTTTCCAAGTTAAAGACTTCTATTAAGATATGAAATCACTTACTTTTAGTTTTTATTTAAGTTAGTCCACTTTTTATGTGAACTGTAAGTTAAGTAGATATCATTGGTTAGCTTAGGGCTATTTATAGTCTTTAGCACCGTGTGACTTCCAGGGGGTACTTCTGAGGCATTACAAACTTGGTATCAAAGAATAAGGTTTTGAAGAGTCTTTGGGAGCCAGACAAGCCTTATTTTGTAGAGTCTTGATTATGAATGTGAACTACATCACATTTATGGGATATAGAATGAGATAGGAATCCTCATTTCTTTCATGTTTTATCTTGCTTACTGCTGTCTCTATCTGCCTTAAATCTAGCTTTTATGTGACATAAGATGCCTCCTCGCCAAGTTGACATACATAAAAATGGTGATCAACCCCCACTGCATGCAGACCCTCTGAATGAGAATGTATATCATGTTGAATTTTTTGCTGCCTTTCAAGCTTTGTCCCAAGCTATAAATTCCAATTTTTAAGGAAACCAGTAGGCAACTGTTCCACATCAGCAAAATGGTAATTTAGCTACAACCAAAAATTGGGACTTTATGAGGATGAATCCACCTGAGTTTCATGGGTTAAAGGTGGACAAATATCCTCAACTCTATGTTGATAAAGTGATAAAGATTACTAAGATTATGCATGTTACTGAAGAGAAGAGTATAGAGTTTGCATCCTATAGGCTACAGAAAGTTGCTTATGATTAGGTTGTTATGTGGAAGAAAGGTAGGGATGAGAATACAGCTCATATAAGTTGACAAATGTTTCAAAATACTTTTCTAGAAAGGTTATTTCCATGTGAGATAATGGAGGCTAAGGTGGAGGATTTCATAAACCTAAGTCAGGGCTCTATAATAGTGAAGTAGTACTACCTTAAGTTCACTTAACTGTCTTAGTATGCTTCCAAGTTGTTATCTAACTTTGGATCTAATATGAGTAAGTTTGTTAATGGAGTGTCTAATTTGGTATTCAAGGAGTGTAGGGCTACCATACTGATTGGGGATATGGATATTTCTCGGTTGATGACCCATACTTAATAGATTGAGGTAGAAAATTTAAATAAAAGAGAGAAAAGAAACCAGAGGGCTAGGAATAGATAATTTAAGTATAGTTAGTCAAGGTCTAGAGGGGGAAGTCATTTGTATTTTTAGTGTTATTCATCAATGCCTGCACATACTTCAGCTAGCTTCCTGCACCGAGGACCAAGTACAAGTAGCAAGGTAGGATTTCAAATTCTAAGTCTCAGAATAGTGTGATTGAGAGGCTCAGTTATTCAAAAAGTTCAAAGTGTGGCAAAACCCGTCTTGGTAAGTGTTTAATGAGAAAAGGTGGTTGCTATGGTTGTGCTAAGATGGGATATAGGATCAAGAAGTGTTCATTTATTATGCAGGAAAATAGAGATATTGATCCTCATACTCAGGCTACTAATCCATAAACTTTGCTAGGCCACCTAGTTCCTCCACAAGATACAGTACCAACTGCGGACAATGCCAAAATTGATTTTATCCTTTACCATCTTGTCAAAAGTAGGAGAATTCTCTAGATGTTGTCACTAGTATGCTTCATGTCTTTCACCTTGATGTATATGTGCTATTAGAACTGGGATCAAACATCTCTTATATAACCTTATTAGTTACTGTAAATTGTAGGGTAGGTCCTGAAAATCTGTCTAATCCCTTCTTAGTTTCTACCGCAGTATGTGATTCAGTTGTTGTAAGATGAGTCTATAAGAAGTGTCCTATTACTATCTTCCAAAAAGTCATGCAAGTGGACCTAATATAGTTAGGATAGTATATTTTGATATCATTCTAGATATAGATTGTCTCTATTTATGCTATACATCAATCAATTGTCGCACTGGTGTGGTGAAGTTTTAGTTTCCTGATGAAATAGTTTTTGAGTGGGAAGGTGGTTTTGCATCTCCCAAAGAATGTTTCATTTCTTATCTTAAGGCCCAAAAGTTGATATCAAAATGGAGTATCTACCATTTAGTTTGATTCAAAGATACTAACTTTGAAGCCCTGATAGTTAGATCGGTCCATGTAGTCAATGAGTTCTTAGAGCTTTTCCTCAAATCTTTGGGAGGGGTACCTCTTGATAGAGAAATAAAATTTGGTATTGATCTTCTTCCTGATACTCAGTCCATATCTATTTCTCCATATCGAATGGTTATGACCAAACTAAAAGATTTAAATAAGTAGCTTAAGGACTTCTTAAAATTTGGTATTGATCTTCTTGCTCTCTTGTTCTTCCTCTCCCTAGTCTTAACCTTCTGCTCCTCTATCTGTTAAGTGTGGGTCATGAGCCTGGCTAAATTCATATCACTGTTAAGCATCACAGTCCTATACTCATTTTTCATGCTATCATTCACCCCTGGCACGAACTTACTCATCTTAGCCCTGTTGTCTGCAACCACATGAGGGGCATATCTGGCTAGCTAAGTAAATCTGAGAGAATACTCCCTAACCGTCATATCTCACTGCCTGAGGTTGATGAACTTAAGAACTGTGGCTTCCCTTAGCTTTTGGGGAAAGAATCTTTCTAAGAAATCTGTGACAAATTCCTCCCACTCAATAGGACCTGCATCCTCTAACCTTTATGCTTACCACTACTTGTACCAAGTGTGAGCGATATCCTACAATTTGTATGCGGCTAACTCAGCACTCTGAGAAGAATTGAATCCCATGATATCAATGACCTTTTAGACTTGGTCAACAAATTCCGGAGGATCCTCATCTAGCTTAGACCCAAACAAGGATGGAGCGTTCATTCAGGTAAAGTCCCAAATCTGAGCTGCTACTGAATTGGCCACTGGGTTGGCCGAAACGATTGTTGGTCATTCATTCTGGGTAGCTACTGACTAAGCAAGAGTGGTAAATGCTAGTAAGAAACATGTTTTCCCAAAGGATCTTCGAGATGAGGAGATGGTTGATTTCTTCTCTTTGGAGACATGTTTCTGAAACAAGAGAAGAGCGGATTAGTCTAAGAGACTGACTTGAAATTATTCTTACTAGCATGACGTGAATACTGAAGAAAGGGAACTGTTCCTAAAACATCTCATAGCCTCCTTTACATAAATATGGCACGCCACACACCCATTTACAAGACTCTACTAGATGCGGCTTTCAGACCTCCTAGGACTCTATTGATCCTTAGGCTCTGATACCAAGTTCATAACACCCCAATTTTCAGAACCGGAATGCTACACGGTGCTTATGACACTGAAGGACCACAAGATAACCCATGACTTATATCTATACCTATGCACTGCAATATATAATGTAATAAGGTGGAAAACATAAACATGTAGGCCATAAGGTTCAACTGAATAAAGAATTTGTAAAATAGTAACATCTGTGTGGGTGAAAGATACCCAAAACAACTGAAAACTGAATCAAATCTGAACTAAATCTAAAAGCCTCTAAATAATGTATAAATAAGGAGTTGAATAAACATATCTCCAACTAACTCTGTCTAGCAACTGAGATGAAAAAATAACTGAAATAAAATAATATCATATCATTCTTGAATGAAGAGGACTCACTGCAACTCTGTATACTGGAATGCATCTACTACTGCTGGTCTGGAACTCGTGTCTCTGAACCTATAGTGTCACATGAAAGAAAGCATCGTAGCGCAAATGCATCAGTACAACTAGAGTACTGAGTATACGAGTGTGGTAGGCTAATGCAAAGGGTTCACATGCGTAAATAATGCTAACTGACTGACTGATATAAATGTAAGAGTACAAACATACTTACATAGTAACTGAGATAGTGAGTACATGATATCTAAATCGGTACGCTAATACATGGTTTACTGATAACTGACATGGCCGAAACTGTAGTTCTGATAGCATGGGTGACTGTATCTAATAGTCTTAAATCTGATGGAACTTTCTGAGTCCAATGGTATAACTGAATTTGACTATATCTAATAGTCCTGGTATACTGATATCTAAAGAATTGTCTGAGTTCTTTTACTGAAAATGAGTCTGAAACTATGGGAGGTAGTTGTTTAACCGACATGCACCATATGTGCAATTATGGCTAAGATGGGGTCCAATCTCTTCCCTAACTGGCAGGGTGTCAATACCACACCATTGGTAAGGAAAACATCTGAGAAACTCCCATATAACAGGTAAATCTAGTGAGAACAGTGGGAATGCTTATATAACAGGTTAAGCCACCTCATCTACCCTCATATAACAGGCTGCAATATCTCAACCTATGCTGGCTACATAGTTCTGGAACGCAAGGACGACTGCTAAGAATCACACCCTCATATACAGGTGCGTTCCCATCCTTGGGTTCACTCGGTGCTAACTCCTACTCCTATCTAAAGAGACTGAGCATGGTTTAACTGACTTTACGTAAGTGAAACTTACTGAATTCCATTGACTGATGGAGTAGTACTATTATCTGAGAGTTAACTGAGATCATGAGATTTTTGAGGTTTCCTGAGTCACATAACTGACTGAATTCTATAGATTATAGCTTGACTGAGATTATCATGACAACATGACATGGCTCTAGGCACACAGCTGTGTTTCTTGGGTACGAACACCCCCAGGACTCGATAGAAGAAAACTAACACACATGACATGACTTGATCAAAAGATTGTAGTCCACAATTCACTATATCATAAGTAGGGGATAGTATACTTTATGTATTTAATCAACACCTAAAACATGGTAGGGAAAGCATAGATATAATTCGCACATAAAATTTATATTTCCATCATCATACATACTTCATGCCATCACCATAAGAATATATAAACAGCATGGGCATTCATGTTGAAGTGTATCGCTAACATGGACTTGTTATTTAGATATCATGAAACCATGTAAATATGAACTTCTAACATCCTACGCATTTTATCAAACACCTTACATGCATTCTTTAAGGAATAGGTGGATTTCAAACTTTCATTAGTTCAACCCACCCAAAGTTCATGATTTTCAACCAACAATCACATATATTCCATGAAAAACATCCTTAGATATCATCTTGAAACTTGAAAAACAATCATCAACGTGTACATGCTTATATCACCACAAAAGTTTACAAAATACCATTTAAAAGCATGATTCTTGAACTCTATGAATGAATTGAATCCATAGATGAACACTACGCATAGATTAAAGCTTGATCTTGAAAGAGATCTAGTATTTCTGAAGGTTCCTAAAGAAATCCATAGGCTTTCCCTTGATTTTTCTTGACTAGGGTTTAACCCCTTTGAGAAAGAATGTTCTTGTTCCTGAGGAGATGATCTTGAGAGAAAACCCTAATCTTATGGTTGAAAGTGTAGGAGAGAACCTTTTGAGATGTTTTAATGATAGAGAATGGAAGCTAATACGTTCCTTGAGGGTTATAAGTCATGGGAAGTGAAGGGAAAAGACCAAAATACCCTTGTAAAATAAATTCCCAGTTGCTGAAAATCATAGCTGACGACATTTGTGACAAGGCATCAAAAGTGTGGTAAGCCGTAAAAAATGTCATCACACATGAGCTGGAACTGATGGTTTCTGCCTAAGTATGATGACCTACATCGTATGGAATCACAAATTTGGTAAGATACCAAGAATTTCATCACTTAGGATATGGTTTCTGCCTAAGTCTAACAACCTTCATGGTAAGGCATCACAAATGTGGTAAGCTACAACGAATGTCGTCACACAGGAGTTGGATTCTGCCTAAGGCTGGTGACCTTCATAGTAGGGCATCACAAATGTGGTAAGCTACCATGAATATCATCACACAGGAGTTGTATTCTTCCTAAGGCTGACGACCTTCGTGGTAGGGTGTCACAAATGTGGTAAGCTACCACGAATGTCGTCACACAGTTTCCAGCCTGACACGCTGGAGTAAAATAGGAATAATTATTTTCTCCGATATTGGATTTAGCAAAAATTGGTATCGTTGGAAATATAATTCAATTATATATCGTTTGATAGGTCATGAACTCAAAAATTTCATGTATAATGAGAGATATGCTAGTTTGAAGTTGACTATACCAATATCTTTCTCAAGAATTCAATCGGTAAGGAATGTTTTGATTCGTCTGATAGCTGGGAGTAATTTGAAGACTTAACATACATCTAACTTACTCATAAAACTATAAAATAACCATGATTTACTATGCATGAGGTGGTACATGACTCTAATATTGGTTTTGATTTTTTGGGGTATTACAAAGAAGTGTCCTATTACCTTCCTCCATAAAGTAACGCTAGTAGACCTAATAGGATAAGAGATGGCAGATTTTGATGTCATTCATGTCATGGATTGTATCCTTTAATGCTATGCATGAATATATTGTCTCACTCATGTGTTGAAGTTTCAGTTTCCTAATGAAGCAGTTTTTGAGTGGGAGGGTAGTTTTATGTCTCCCAAAGGTCATTTAACCTCTTATCTTAAGGCCTAAAAGTTTATATAAAATTGTTTATGTACCATTTAGTTCTATTCAAAGATACTAAGTTTGAAGTCCCAAAATTTTGATTGGTCCATGTAGTTAATGAGTTCCTGAAGGTTTTCCCCAAAGATTTGCCAAGGTACCTCTAGGTAGAGAAATAGAATTTGGCTATGATCTTCTTCCCAATACTCACTCCATCTCTATTCCTCCAAATCATAAGGCTCCAGAGTAACATAAAGAGTAAAATAAGTAGCTTAAAGACTTCTTCGATAAAAGTTTCTTTAGACCTAATGATTCTCCGTGGGGTGCTTTGATCCTTTTCGTGCATAAGAAAAATGTCACTCTCATAATGTGTATAGATTACAGGCAACTAAATAAGGTTACTATCAAGAAAAAGTATCCTATTCCTAGAATCGACGATTTATTCCATCAACTTCAGGGTGCCTGGTGGTTCTCCAAGATTGACCTTCGGTCGGGATACAATCAATTGAAAGTGATGGAGTAAGACATTTAAAAAGCAACTTTTCAAATTATATACGACCATTTTTAGTTTGTAGTTATGTCGTTCGGACTAACGAATGTTCTTGCAACCTTTACATATTTGATGAACTGTGTCCTTAAATAGTACTTAGGCACATTCATCATTATCTTTATAGATGACACACTGGTGTATTCCAGGAGTGAGGAAGAACATGAAAGCCAGTTAAGAATAGCATTATAGACCCTAGAGGAGCATCAACTATATGCGATGTTTGGTAAATGTAATTTTTTTTTGGAATCTATTACCTTCCCGGGGCATGTCATTTCAGGGGTTGGTATTCATGTGGATCCTCATAAGAAAAATACAGTGAAGCACAGTCCTATACCCATCACTCCATCTGATATAAAGAGATTTTTGGGTTTAGTTGGGTATTATAGAAGACTTATTAAATGCTTCTCCTATATAGTTGCACCATTGACTAAGATGACTCAAAATAAAGTGAATTTTATATTGTTGGATAAGTGTGAGAAGAGTTTCCAAGAGTTAAAAGATAGATTGACTTCGGCACTAGTGTTAACTCTGCCAGAGGGGTTAGAAGGATTTATGGTATAGTAGGATGCTTCTAGAGTGGGGTTAGGTTGTGTGTTGATGTAGAATAGTAGAGTGATAGCTTATGCCTCTAGGTGACATATGGATCATGGAAAGAATCGCCTAACTCATGATTTAGTGATAGTTGTTGTGGTTTTTGCCTTGAAATTTGGAGGCACTACCTTTATGGCATGCATGTCGATGTATTTACTAACCATAAGAGTATTCAGTATATATTTTCTCGATGAGAGCTGAAAATTCATTATAGAAGGTGGTTAGAATTGTTTAAAGATTATTACATGAGTGTTCTCTATTATCTGGGTAAGTCAAACATGGTTGCTGAGGCACTAAGTAGGTTTTGAATGGATAGAGTGTCTAATGTGAAAATGGAGTGGTGAGAATTGTCCAAAGAAGTGTATAGGTTGGTTCGTTTAGGAGTACAATTACTCGACACTGATGATGGGGGAGTAGTGGTTCAAAATAATCTCTAGTAGTGGAAGTGTAGGAGAAATAGTGAAACCATCCCATACTTAACAAAATATTGGATGAAGTCTAGCAGCAGAAGATTGAGGTTTTCTCCAAAGTTGGAGATATTATACTTTTTTATCAATGTAGACTTTGTGTTCAGAATGTATACGGGTTGAGGGAAAGGATACTAAGCGAGGCTCATAGTTTGAGGTATTCCATTCATCCTATAGCTACTAAGATGTAACACGACTTACCAAAAATTTATTGGTGGAATGGTTTTAAGAGGGACATAGCCGACTTTGTGGCCAAGTACACCAATTGCCAGCAAGTTAAAGTTGAACACCAGATGGTTGACTCGCATAAGACATCAGCATGATTTAATTTGGCTTTTAGTTGATTGAATGACAAAATAATCCAAGTCAAGATGATTATTTAGCATGGTGTTTTATTATAAGTTTCTAAAATAAAATCTTAAATTCCAAGTCCTAAGTACAAGTACTGAGTTTACAAGAAGTTGATGCTCTTAAGCCTCATTGATATATTCTATAAAATAATTTAAAGAAAAGCTTGATCTTTTGATGTAACAATAAGCCATGAAATCCACAAACTGTTCTTCTTGATTATGACTTAAAGAAGAAAGAAGCATAACTGGTTTTCGTTCTATAGACCCTTATGCTATTTTATGGTGGATTCCTTAAATTATGTGAATATAAGTATTCTGGGAGTAGTATTTAGCATTAAGCAGGGAATACGGATGAGCATATCCAAAATTTCTAGAAACTACGAGCCACCGTAGGTTATGCTTTTTACCAATAGGGATGAAGTTCAATGATCACTTAAGATAAGGTTCTATTCTTATGGAGAAGGTATAACAACTCTCAACAATGTGGGTAAGATGTTGGACTCCATGGTAGCTCACATTGTTTATACCGGTTAGAAGAATCGGCCATCGTAATAATTAAAAGCAAAGATTTTAGAATCTAAGTGTTATGGCTTACTAAGCTTATTCTTATGCCTAATATCTATGTTTTATGATCTTGCATTTGATATTTATACTTAAGTCAAAGGTGAGTCATTTATAGTTAGCATACATTATTTGAAAGTGCACGTACACATTCAGACTTGATTTTAAATATGCATTCACACCCCACATACTCAGTACATTCCAAAGCTATTGGCTTACATATATGTCTGTGTGCTACATTGTCTTATAATATAGGTTCGGGTGCTCGTCTTCACCACCACAATTTACTATGGGCATCATCAGCTACATCCAGTCTTTTGGTGAGTTCTCATAGTCCGAGGACTCAGCCTATCAGACATTCTTTTAGTGATGAAAGTACTTTAGTTATTTGATTTTAGTTTATGTTTGGGTCATCTGTGGTCTGTCCCAGTGGCTCACTCGTCAATACTAGAGGTTTATCGGACTGTGTATGTTTTAAGATCACAATTTTTTTTAAAGTGTCCAAGTGAAAGACTTTCATTAAGATATGACATCACTTACTTTTAGTTTCTAAATAAGTTAGTCCACTTTTCATGTGAGCTTAAAGTTAAACAGATATCATGGGTTAGCTTAGGGTTATTAGTAGTCTTGAGCACCGTGTGACATCCAAGGGTACTTTCGGGGCATTACAAACTTGGTATCATAGCCTAAGATTTTGAAGAGTCCTAGGGAATCAGACAAGACGCATTATGTCGAGTCTTGATCATCAATGTAAAGCGCGCCATATTTATGAGCATGGGGCTACTGAACGAGTTAGGAATCATCATTTCTTTCATAATTTATCATGCTTACAGATGTCTCTATCTACCCTAACTCGTGATTTTATATGATATAATATCCCACCTGGCTATGCCGATGCACGCAGAAATGGTTATCAACCACCATTCCACGTAGACCCTCTAAATGAGAATGTATTACATGTTGAATTTCAGGTTGTCTTTCAAGCATTAGCCCAAGCTGTGAATACCAAAGTTCAGGCAAATCAACAGGCAACTGTCTCACTTCAGCAAAATGGTAATTTAGCTAGATACAAATTTGAAACATTATGAGGATGAATCCACTTGAGTTCCATGGTTCTAAGGTTGACGAAGCTCCTTTGACCCATACATTTATTTAGCAGGGATACATGAAACATCAAATGCATTGATGTTAATTCAACAAGCAACTCTAACTCATAAATTACCTTCCTAAAACCGCTCAAAATCCTTAATGGCCAACATAGACAGGGTTGAGCTTCCCTTTCTTACCAAGTCTCTTTATCCCTTTCATGGGTAAAATTTTCATATAAACCAAGTCACCAACATCAAAATCCATATCCTTTCTCCTCACATCTATATATGATTTCTAATGACTTTGGGCTATCTTCAACCTTTCTCAGATTAACTGAACTTTCTCCATTGCCTCATACACTTAATCTGGCCCTATTAAAAGCAGCCTCACCTGCTTCAAACCAAATAGTAGGACATCTACTCCTCCTTAAATAGAGATCCTTAAATGGATCCATAAAAATACTGAATGATAGTTGTTGCTGTAGGCAAACTCAATCAAAGTTAAGTGGTTATCCCAACTACGCTAGAAATTGATAACACAAGCCCTAAACATATCCTCTAATGTTTGAATGGTCCTTTTTTCCTGACCATCTATCTGAAGGTGAAAATTTTTACTAATATGAACATAGGTACCAAGACACTTCTAAAAATATTTCCAAAAGTTAGAGGTAAACTGGGTACCTCTATCTTAAATAACGGTCAACGAAAACTCATGCACCTTTATCAACTCCCTAAGATAGAGTCTAGAATAATCCTTATCTAAATATAAAATATGAACTTATAAGAAATGGGCTAACTTGGTCATTCTATCTACAATGACCAAATCAAATCATGCTGGCAACACATATGAGGTATCCCTGTCACAAAATACATGTTCTCCGTCTTCCACTTCCAAGTGGGGATGCTGAACTCCTGAAGCATACCACTAGGCCTTTGGTTTTCAACCTTAACCTCAAGAAAATTCAAACACTTAGCAACAAATTTTGCAATATCTTTCTTCATACTATTTCACCAATAGATTACCCATAAATCACGGTACATCTTAGTGACGCCTAGGTGAATAGAATATCCCACACCATATGCCCTTGCTAATATTTTTGTCTCAAACCATCCACACTCGAAACACATAACCTGCCTTGAAAATGAAGCACACCATCTTCCCCTTGGGATAAAACCTCAACCTTTTGATCCCAAACTTCCTCCTTCAACTTAACCAAAATTGTATCCCTATCTTGCTTTTCTTTCAATTCAGCAACCAATGAAGAACCTGAACCTATATACTACTTTCGGGAAAATAAGCCGACTAAACACCAACTCTAGCAAGACGATAAACCTCACAGATTAACTCTGTCTTATCCTTCTCAACATGCACAACAATTTCGATAGAAAATCTACTAAGGGAATCGGCTACTATATTAGCTCTACTCGGGTGATACAACAAACTCATATCATAGTCTTTACACAATTCAAGCCATCTTCTCTAATGAAGATTTAGATCCTTCTGAGTGAACACATACTATAAACTCGTATGATTCGTGAACACATAAACATAGACCCAATAAAGCTAATGCCTCCAAATCTATAAGGCAAAGACAACTGCTGTCAACTTTTGATCATGAGTCGGGTAATTCATTATATGGGGTTTAAGCTATCTAGAGACAAAGGCTATTACCTTACATCATTGTATCAATACACAACCTAGACCAACTCTAAAAGTATAACAATAAACTACAAACCTATCTAACCTCTCTGGTTAAGTCAATCATGGGAGGAATAAGTTGGGTCTTCAACTCCTGAAAACACTTCTCATAGGAAATAAAAGAGAACCCTTCAATAAACCATCGATAATAACCAGCTACATAGGAGAAGAAATAAAAGAAAACCCCTCAACAAACAAACGATAATAACCAGCTAAACCCAAGAAGATCTTGATATCTGATGGAGAGATGGGTATATACCAGTTTCTCACTTCTTTGGCCTTTTGAGAATTAACTCGAATGACATCACTAAAAATAAAGCAACAAAGGAAAGCTATTGATCTCAACCAGAATTTGTAATTGTTGAACTTAGAAAATAATTGGTTATCCTCAAGGGTTGCAATACAATACTCTAATGATTTGCACAATCACCTTCACTACGTGAATAGATGAGGTTGTCATTTATTAAAACTATAATGAACATGTCCAAGTACTGATTGAACACCCTGTTAATCAAGTCCATTAATGTTGTAACAGAATTTATTAGTCGTAAAGACATAACTATAAATTCCAAGTGACAATACCTAGTTTTGAAGGCTATCTTGGGGATGTTGCTTTCTTTGAATCAAAGCTCATGAAAGGCAAATCTGATGTTTACCTTTGAGAAATATCTTGCACCCTGAAGTTGGTCAAACAAGTCATTAATTCTGGGTAGTGGATACTTACTTTTTACTGTGACATTGTTCAAATGTCAATAGTCGATGCATATTATAAGCTAATCTATCTTTCTTGCACCCGAAGAGAACTGGAGCACCCCATGGATAAACACTAGGCTTTATGAAACCCTTATCTAAGTGATATTTTAATTTTTCCTTTAATTCCTTAAGCTCAGCTAGAGCTATTCTGTTAGTTGGAATTTAGATAGGCTAGGTATCTGGGAGGAGATCTATTCCAAAGTCAATTTCCCACTTAGGAGGTACTTTTAGAAGATATTCAATGAAAATATTTGGAAACTCATTAACTATTGGAGTGGTCTCAAGACTCAGAGTTTTAGAATTTGAGTCCTTGACTCAAATAAGATGGTAAATATATTTCTTGTAAATTATATGTCTTCCCTTAAGATAGCAGACAAACAGCCTAAAGCCACTGAGGTACTACCCTTCGATTCAATAATAAGCTCACCTAAAAGTAGAATTGTACTGTTTGGTTTCTACAGTCAATAAGACATCACATGAGTTGAGCCAATCTATGCTCGGAATGACATCAAAATTAGTCATCTCTAACTCCACAAGTTCAACTAAAGTGAATTTTTGGGTCACTATGATCGAGCAGTTTTTGTATATCCATCTGCCTTTAATAGAACTACTGGCTGGAGTAGACACTGAGAAGGGTTATACAAAGTTTTTAGGACTAACACCAACATCTACTTCTATATAAAGAGTGACAAAAGAAAGCATAGATCCAAGATCTAACAATGCATAAAATTAAGATAAAGACTTGTAACATTCTCGTAACCACATCAGGAGAACTTTCTTAATCGTATCAAGTTTAAAGAGCATAAACTTTATTTTGACACGGCCCATTGGTGTCCTTGGAAGTGGCACCATGCTGATTTGAGCGACCTGCTAGTGCTGCAGAAGGACTAGTCTAGCCCTGGTGACTACTATTTCTACCCTTCCACATACCCAATGGGAAATCCCTTATTTTGTGGCCTATATTTCCATAAACAAAGCACGCATCACTATCTTCTCTGCACTCACCCTAATGAATTTTACCATATTTCCAGCAAACTAGGTTTATGTGGCCACTATTCATGCTACCCTGGGGCTTGGAGCCTGACCCTCTATCTCAATTCTCCTGTCTGAACTTTGGCACTGGAGAACTGGTTATAGATGGGATGGGAGCTGAAGATGTTTGGAGGAACTGAGAACGATTAAAACCTTTCAACCTCTGCTGAGAAAAGTTAAAGCTACCTATTTTGGCCTTCTTATTTTTTCTTTCGTTCTCCTTATGCTTCTCCTCATCAATCTGCTGAGCATGGACCATCAACCTAGAGAGATCCATCTCTTTTATCAGAATCATTGTTCTACACTCCTTTACCATATCTTCAAAAGCCCCCAACATGAACTTAATCATCCTTGATCTAGAATCGGTCACCATAGTCAGTGCATACCTTTTTAACTTGGTAAACTTGAGTGAGTACTCTTTCACACTCATACTACCCAGCTTCAAATTGATAAAATCCTAAACCTTAGTGATGTGTTATTTTAATATAGCACTTACAATACTCAAACTATAAGATTGTGCATGTACTTAAGGTTATGTTGTTAGGTTTGATGTGTTTTGGGAGTGTTTTGCGGGAAATTAGTTTTAGGATGCTAAATTCAAGAAGAACTATGAAAGGTTACATGAGCCATAGTCAGAAACCAACTTTCAACCTTCATTGCCCAAGGTACAACTTCCTCCTATCAACCCATAAGGAGACTATATGAGACATATCTTGGACAGACTTTACAAGTCATATCTCGGACAGATTCAACATAGCTTAAATAGTACTTCAGTATTTTCGCCATAACTTTTCACCCCAATAGAGGATTAAGGCAAAATTGGTATTGTTGGGAAGATAATTAAATTGTATTTTCTTTGGTGCGTCTTGAGATAAAAATATAGGGTAACCAAAAAGTTATCCTTGGTTAAAGATAATAGTAGCTACACTCGTTACTGAAACTTAATTGTTAAGGGATGTTTTCACTTGCCTATAAGCTAAGACCTATTTGTGATAAACAACGCATCTAAACTAAACAAAAATCTTAGAAAAAGTTGAAATATCAGAAGAATATTAGTCAAAAGTCTGAGTACGACTCATATGGTCCATTAATACATAGACTAGTATTCGAAGAAAGAAAGAAGTCCCAGGTAGATATGATTCAAGGACATGTACCATATGATTAAGGTTACTCATGAGCATAAGTCGTAACACGAAAAAAAAATTGAAGCCTGGAAGACAGTCACTGGGCTGGGTATGAGAGCCTTGGTACTACTCATATAATGATTGTACGAGTTGAAGATCGTGCCGTACCTTATGCTGGTAGTACAAATCCTATCCCATTTTAGTTAGGATTTGTTTCCTAGAGTTTCCATATATCCCATTTACACTACTATGATGTTTTTAAGTCCTATTATGTATGGGTATATATGTTTTCCAATTTTATTTAGGATTTGATTTCTAGAATTTTCCTATTTTATTTAGGAGTTTATTTCTAGGGTTCTCCTACTTTAATTAGGATTTGGTTTTAGTAATCTATAAATACCCTTTAGGTTTTGTTTATTTATTGATTCATCATTTATTTAATTCACTAATAAATTTAGATATTAATTCTCATTCATCTATTCTTGGTTTGTTGCTGGTTTGTTATTTAATTTTAGACTTTGGGATTTATCTCTCATTGTTTGGAGATTGATTTTGTAATTTTGTCTGTGGATTTCATGATTTATCTCATAAATATAAGTGGCAAATCCCCTTATCTAGGGTTGTGGAACTATGACGAATTAGCACCTAGAGGAAATATGATATTCATGTATTCTAGGGTTGCATGTATCTTAATCTTCTTTGCAATAATTAATCTCATAGTTGTTACAGAAGCTTGAGATAGCCTGTATTTACATTCATCCCTAACAAGGGGATTGTGATTGGATAAAGAAGTTAAGACAGTGATTTGGGATCCTTCTACCTCCTCTTTTTAGTCCCTGTATCCCATCTAATAATTTGATCCTAATAAGTGAAATGGAACTAAGGTCGTAGCAAAAAGTAACTAGGCGATGCCTTGACACCTAATAAGTAAAGGGTGAGAGTTATCTTCGCACCAAATAAGCAACTGATAATATGTATCATGTAAACAAGCGACTGATAATACGTATCATGTAGACTTTGCATGCAGAAAAATAGAATGGTTGGGTTGATCACAAGAAATTTCTGAGGGTAAGAAGCTAGGGGGGACACAAACTACTGTTCGTCTTCTATTTTTTACAATGAAGAACAACCAATTCTTCTTATTTTTCTATTTCAACAAATCCCCCTTTTTACTTTCTTGCACTGTCTGGTAATTATAAAAAGTTCAAGAAGGATTTTCGACATATTCCCTGTGGGATTTAACCCCAACCTAGTTGGGTTACTATATTCAAAATCGATGGCAGTATACTTCTATTTGCAGTATAGTTTTTGGCGATATCACTTAGCCTCCCTCAACCCAAGTAGGAAGAATTTATCTAAGAAACCCACAGTAAACTCATCCCACTCTAGGCCCTACCTTAACACCTCTGTACTCCTTCCACTACTTAAATCAAGTTTGAGCTACTCATTGCAATTGATAAGAAGATAAGTCAGCACTCTTACTCGAAGTGACACCAATAATATTTGTCACTTTTTGAACAGTATCCAGAAACTCTTATGGATCCTCCCCAGACTTGGATCTAAAAATCAATGAAGGATTACATGAGTGAAGTCTCATATTGTAGCTTCAGTTGTATTCACTACTAGGTTGACCAGGAAAATAGCCTGTTAATTATTTTGGGAATCCATGGATTAGTCTAAGACTGTAAAAGCATCCTTAGAATCTTCATAGGAGATGTGTTCGTTCAAAGGGATTTTAGGGACAGGTGGTAAGGTAGAATGGTCCCCATTTCTCCTTTCGTTAGCCCGCTAGGAGTTATTTTCTATAAATAGTAGAGAATGAGTTAGAAGAAGATGCTTAAAAAAATCTTATGCTTTATCAGAATACATAAGCACTGAAAGAAGGGAGACTTTCCAAAAAAATCTTGTAGCCTTCTATCCATAAGTGTGGCATGCTTCACACCTATGTACAAGACTCTACTAAACACGGCTTTTATACACCCTAGGACACTTTAAGACCTTAGGCTCTAATACTATGTTTGTGAAATCAATATCGCATAAAAGAGAGCATGTGATCAGTAGTTTGAATGTACTGGTATGTGAGATAGGGAAAATTGAGATATATATAAGTACAGAGCTTAATTACATAAAAATGTAAAATAAATGCAAGACCAAGTAAAACATATGCTGCTATAATCTGTAAATATGAATAATTAAAGGATTAATAAACTGAACCCTTGGTTATGCAATCCTGATCTGATATGGTCTGAATACTTAACTGAGACTGTAGGAGCTAACAACAACCAATATATCCCAATCTGAGTTGATTGGGGTCCAACATGTAAGCCCAGTTTGAAGGGTGTTGGTACCTTGCCAAGGATACCAACACATGGCTGACGATGTGGATCCACATAGCTAATGTACTGAAGAAAGAAGATGTCACCCTAAATTGGTAGGTGCCTCTAACAGAGTATAAACCCTTAGCTAGCAGAAAGACCTCTAATAACCTATGCTAGCTACGTAGTTCTGGAACTTAGGGACTACTACTAAAGGTCTCACCCTAAGATGGAAGGAAGCATTTATCCCAAAATTTACTCGTTTCTAAGTTCTATGCCCATCTGAACGGACACTAAAGCATACACTAGTACATTCACTAATAACTGATTTTCTCAAATATGGTATTCTAAAAATAATAGTGCATGTATAATTTAAGATAACCTTGAATATGTTAACTGATATATTTAGCATGATATCACACTAGTGAGTGCTCATTATGAAAATGTAATAAATTTTGTGTACAAACAGGGTTTGAATAACTTGAAAATCTAAAACATGCATGACTATCTAGGTATCGGGTGTTTATAACCCACCAGTATTACAAAAATACAATTATATACGATAATTTCAAAATAATGACAAGAAAAGAAATTTCATGAATTAAAATAAAAAATCTAATAATTTCATCGATGTAACAAATTATCATGATTAGAGTACGGAGAAATACCTGAATTTATTAGGAAATACTATTTTATGGTTGAATTTAAAAATTACATGGAGAAATTATGGAGTTTATGCTTTTCATGGAACCCTAAATCAAAATAGGTTTAACCTTTAGAATTGGGGAAAACTTTGGGACTCAATGGGGAAAAGGAACCCATTGATGAATATACCGCATACTTTGACTTACTTGAATTCTTGAAGAAAATAGTAACGACCCAATTTTTTGGAACCGGAATGTCACATGGTGCTCATGATCCTGAAGGACCACAAGACAACTCTCTACTAATATCTATACCTAAACACTACATAATATAGATAATAAATTTGGAAACTTGCCATAAGGTTCAAAACATCTAAAAATACTCAAAATTGAAAACTGAATACTGATACACACCTGTCCGAAAAGCCTTTAAACTATCTTAACTGTGGATTTGATGGGACATGTCCCCAAATAACTTCATCTATTAAAATTAAACCAAATCTGATATGATAATAATAAAAACAAGAATCATCCTCGACTTAAGAGGACTCCCTTTATGTCTACTACTACTAACTGTGACTGAGTTACTAAGGGTACTCTCGATCTCGTGCCTCTAAACCTATGGTGTCAAACAAAAAACCATAGCACAAATGCATCAGTACGTGAATATACTGAGTATGCAGATGAGGTAAGGCTAAATACAAGGGCTTATACATGAACAATTACTTAAATGAATATTCATGAGAGTACTGAATGAGAACACATGCATGAATGCACAAACCATAACTACAATCATCACGACTCTGAATACTGAAACTCGGATACTGCATTACTATCATCTGAACTCACTACTAATACTGAGATACTACACAATTCAATCATATGATACCGATATCTGAGAAGTGGAGTTGAGATCAGTCTAATCAGCGAGTGATCTCAAAATATAAGGATACTGAAGCTGATTGAATAAATATACTCATGTCATTGACTAAATTTTGAGCTTTCTACTCTCGACTGACTGTATCAGAGATCAAACCTCTCTAATGGATGATTTTGAAATCTACTATCAATGATAAGAAAAGATTATGTTCGAATCTGACATCAAGAATACTCAACTGAATCTTAGACTGAGATCAAGCCAATCTGATGGGTGATCTCTAGATCTGATAACGAGAATACTCAATTGAATCTCAAACTTAGATCTAGACTATCTAACTGGTAATCTCTAAATCTGATAACAAAAATACTCAACTGAATCAGAGACTGAGATTAGGCCTATCTGACGGGTGATCTTTAGATCTGACAACAAGAATACTCAACTAAATCTGAGACTCAGATCAAGCCTATCTGATGGGTGATCTATAGATCTAATAACAAGAATACTCAACCGAATCTGAGACTGAGATCAAGTCTATCTGATGGGTGATCTCTAGATCGGATAACAAGAATACTCAACTAAATTTGAGACTGAGATTAGGCCTATCTGATGGGTGATCTCTAGATCTGATAATAAGAATACTCAACTAAATCTAAGATTGAGATCAAGACTATCTGATGGGTGATCTCTAGATCTAATAACAAGAATACTAAACTAAATCTGGGACTGAGATCAAGCCTATCTGACGAGTGATCTCTAGATCTTATAACAAGAATACTCAACTAAATCTGAGACTGAGATCATGCCTATATGAGGGGTGATTTGTAGATCTGATAATAAGAATACTCAACTGAATTTAAGACTGATATCAAGCCTATCTGATCGGTGGTCCATGAATCAATGGAACAATCAGAGTTCCTCACTGAAATAGATGACTGTATTTGACAGTCTTAATTTCTAAAGATTGATATTAAAATTGTAACTCTAGGAAGTAGTCACTTAACCGACATGCCCCGAATCTCAACTGGTGGGGTCGAACCTATAACCCTAACTAGAAGGGTATCAATACCGTGCCACAGGTAAAGACCTCTCTAGTCAAGCCTATCTGACGGGTGACTCTCGCAGTAAGTCAATCCTAAGGCATATAATAGTCAATCCTATCTTGTGACCAGTCTTTCCTGATGGGTGACTCCTGTATACTGCGCTGGCTACACAGTTCTAGAGTTCAGGGATTGCTCCTAATGATTGTTCCTTTCTGACGAGGAGCCATCATCCCTACCGTCGCTCGGTGCTAGTTCCTACTCCCAATTGAAAGACTCTAAACTGAATCTTAACTGAATATTAACTATGATGAATCTAATACTGATCATGCTTCTGGAATGGTCAGACTGAGTAAAGCTAAATTTACTTGGTTCCGTATCTGATGGAATACTACTAAATCTCATTATCTGACTGAATGACACTAAGCTTTGAAAAGAGTACTCGATTACTACAGAGGTCAGAACTAAACACTTGAATACTACAAGATCTGAGTTGGGTACAGAACTGAGGGTAGATTACTAGCGATACTGAGAGTACGACAATTATAGAGATTATTGAGATTTCTTAAGTTCTGGATCTGTCTGAGAATACAGAGTTCTATAACTCGCTAAGTTCTGAGAATCATGGCTCGACTGGAATTATGGTGAAAACTGACACGGGCTCTAGACAACGGCTAAATTATCGGGTATAAATACCCCCAAGACTTGATAACATAAAAGTAAAACATAACCATTCTTGAATAATCAAGACCATGGACAATCATTCACCATCACAATCACTAAGGCATCACTTTAAGAATTTAGGAATCCTAAAATATAATAACATAGGGGGACATGCTATTGGATCTTACTCCATTAAACAATGTCTTGTATCAAACACTTGGTATGTATTAAAGTCTTAGCATGTATCAAAGAGCACATAATTGAGGAATTTCATGCTATCATGTCACAATTCATTCACTAAGGATTTTCAATAAACACTTGACATGCATGGGCTTGCACACAATTGGGGATTTCTTGTCAATATGCTATAATGGCTCTAATTCCTTCACATAAGCATTTTATCAAATATATAGGGAGCATGCTGTGCTTATTCAACGATTTTCTTCACTTAATTGACATGAACACATCACTTAACAAGCAAGTTGTAGAGGGTTCATCATGAACATCACATGAATATCACATACTAGGGTCAAAGCTTGAAAACCTTATAAACAAACATGAATCAAAACTTAATAATAGCATGAACATCAATTTCAACTCACATAAATCATGAACACCCACAAACATAAGAACTTTGAATTTTAGAAAAAGGGTTCTTGAGCTTCTTGGATGAAAGGGACCCAAGAATCAACATCTACATACCTTAGATAAACTCTTTCTTAAAAGCTCTTGGAGAGATTCTTGATTTTTTGATTTTTCTTGAAGAAGAAAGAAGGGTTTTGTTTTTGTAGAAACCTTAGTTTTTGATCTTGAAGATGAGAAATGAAGTTATGAGCCTTGATCGGATATAAATAGGAGCTGAAAAGAGTGGAAAAAGGACCAAAAAACCCTTTTAAATATGAGTTAAAAATGTTGAACGGGATCTGCAATGGTTGAAGTGATGGTCTGTCACTCAGTCTGATGGCCCGTCCGATCGTCCGTCACACTGCTGTCAGAAAAATAACACACTACCTCGATACGACGATCTCAACAACAGTCCGTCGCTAACCCGACGGTCCATCAGATAGTCCATCTCATATTGGCTAGGATGAGGCCACACTGCCTCAACATGACGGTCCCAGCAATGATCCGTTACAGCCTCGACGGTCCGTCGTCCTGGCCGTCGTACCTGAGCAGTTTCTGTAAAATGTCCATAACTTCCTCGTTCGATGCCGGATTTTGACGAAATTGGTATCGATGAAAAGCTTATTCAATGCTCTACATGACAAAAAGTCGATATTAGGGAAATTCTACATAGTTTAAAATATTTCTCACTTGGGAAGACACTTCTTAACCTTTTTAGACTGGATTTATGCTTCACTTGACACGCTCTAAGGCTCAGACTACGAGAGAAATTTGTAGGGTCTTACATAAACTTAGAATTTAGACATTAAATGTATGAATTCTTAAAAGAAGCTTATAATTTTTTATTCTTAAGGATGGGAGGGAATTGAGTATAATTAACTGATAGAGAATGGGATAAATAATGCCCCTCTTAGGTACTAAATTGTGAATTGGGTTTTTAGGGAAAGGGGAAAAGTACAGAATGCCCCTCACCCATTAAATAAAAATTGCAGGATTACACAGCCTCTATGGCATGGATGTTATTGCAAAGCCTAGCCTCCATGACATGGTATGTATCATGGAGACTAACCTTTGTGACATGCTATGTATTGCAAAGAGCCAGTCTCCATGGAATGACAAAATCGCGAAGGCATTCTACTTCTGTCATCAAAAACACCCCGAACCCCTTTCAAAAATTCCAAAACTCTCTTGGATGACCCTTTTAACATCCCTAAACATATTTGAAATCTTCCAGTTTTAAAATGGTAATGTCACTTGCACTTAGTGTAACTTAAATGGCTTGGAACTTCTAAACATTAGACAAATAGATGGAAACTCATCTAGAATCTTCTGGGGTATTACATACCATAGGCTTGACCTTCATTTAAGTATTTGTTAATGTGAGAACACTTGGTATAGGACCTACTAGGTCTTGTCTTTGGCTTGTAATGTAGGTTTCGGAATTGTTAGGATTATATTTTTGAAGAAAGTGACTAATTCAGCATTACACTGTATCTGCACTTTTGTTATTTGTTGCGATTTAATGCTTCATATTCATTGTTGTATTTCATTTCTCCTTGTTTTGTATTTACTTCAACAAATTTTTAATCTTGTGTTGGAATTTTTTACCTTTATTTTAATAAATAATTTTTATTTTTTGATAATTCTCCACATTTGTTGGAGTTCTTTTTTTTCGTTGTGGGAGGTTTCTGTTTCTTCTTTAATGAAGTCATCTTCTCATTTTTGTTCTTTTGGTAGAATATATCCTTTTCTTTGGGCATCTTTGATCTTGAATCCTCATTTTAATTTGTTCATTTTTTTAACGCCTCGAGTTTGTATCTCGGATGCTACACGGTGCTTCTGACCCCGAAGGACCACAAGCTAACTCATGACTGATATCTATAGTGGGCACTAAATACTAATACTGTAATAATATGGAAAATAGGTTGAAATGCCATAAGGTTCATAAACTGAATATGATATAGAGTAACATCTATAAAAAAATTATTTGTAAAACTAAATACTATCTAAAAGTCTAGTTTGAAAAGCCTCTAAATTGAACTATCTGAATGTGGAGTTGATGCGACACTCCCCTAACTAACTCCATCTACTGAAATACTACATCTACTAAGAAACTAAAATAATAAAATATCCTCTATAGATAAGGACTTACTACTAACTCTGTCACTGTTGACTGAATTTGAATCTGTCTATGTGCAAACAGGAATCTGAGCATCCGAATCTATGATATGAGACATCATAGTACAAACAAAGAGTATTCGTCAGTACATGGAATGTAGTGTTATGCTAGATGAGGTAAGGCTAAATACAAGTGTTTATATGCATGAACAATAACTAACTGAATGATATAGAGTAATTGAACATGAGAGTACATGGATAACTGATATTACTGTAACTACTACGTATGCACTACTGCACATATAAATAAATATTGTGATTGAGATTGTCTGAAGCTAAGTACTGAGTTCTTATACTGAGTAACTGATATCTGAAGTTATTGATAATTGAGTTATTGAAACTGATTTACTGTATTAGAGAGTCCTTATTCTGTAGAACTAAATCGAGTTTTATACTGAGACTAAAACTGAGACTGTGAGAGGTAATCATCTAACCAACATGCCCCAAATAAGATAATTGATTTAAGGTCCAACCTGTGACCCCAGTTGGAAGAGTGTTAGTACCGTACCATGGGTAAAGACACTAAAGAGGCACCCTCATCTGGCAGGTGCCTTGAATGAGAACGGTAGTACCCTCTACTAATAGGTAAAGCACCTCATGAACCCTCAACTGGTAGGTTGATGTCTCAACCTATGTTGGCTACATAGTTCTAGAATGCAAGGATTGCTTTTAAGGATCACACCCTCTACTGGAAGGTGTGCCCTCATCCTTGGGTTTACTCGGTGCTGAATCCTACTCTAAACTAAATAGACACAAAATAGATTATACTGAACTGGACTAGACTGATACTGAGTTTACTGAGTTTACGGAATACTATAGTGTTTTGTTCATCATCAGTTAAAGCAGAAATCATTAGAATAACCACAAAACTAAGATCGACAATGAAAAACTTCAAGAATCAATTGAAACATCATCAAAAAGCTAGAAAGTAGTAGCAAAATAAGATAAAAGAAAAAATGTAACAACCAACAAAATAATGAAAAGAGTGATAACAGTTGAATTTCATCGGTTTTTGTGAAGTTTTGTCGGAAGGTTCAACTTTGGCCATATCTATTACATGGTGAAGGATCGCAGTCAGTCATGACTATCTGTGGCCAGCAACTGTGGATGGTTCTTCTGGTTGGAGTTGCTGGCAGTGGAAGGGAGGAGAGTGGTGTGGCATAATTTGCCAACCAGTAGAGGAGCAGCTGGATAAGGGATTGAGAGATAAGAGTGTCAGGTGAAAGAGGGAAATTAGGGAGAGATAAAGTGAGGGGTGTCGGTCGATTGATTTTTTTGTAAGTGTCTTATATTTCTATGAAAATAATTAACCTCTCCCCATCCCCCACCATTCTTTTATAGTACAAAGTGACCCTTTTTGTTAACCTTTAATTAAAAAGCTCCCTCTTCTAGTTTTCGTGGTGAATGTTATAACCCTGGGGCTATTAACTCATGGATGTTTCAAATTTTTAACCATTGAATAATATTTTATTAATTAAAGGGTAAAAGTTTCAATTAGTCATCTCCATGTCACCTCTTAAAAAATAACATGATCTTGACTTGATTGATTTATTGCTCTATATATTAAAATAATTAAACCAACTTATTATTTACGGATTGTATTAAATAATTTATATGAATATAAATGTCGATATTTAATTAAAAATAATACAAACAAAAAATAAAGTATAATTATCTGTGAAATATATTATACAATAAATAATAAAAATTATATTGTGCAGTAAAGAATTGTAGTGTTATGTTGTGCATTTATACCGATGACTGTACAAATTTAAAATAACAATAAATTGATCAGATTTTAAATTTATGAAATTAAGGGTAATTATCAATAAATTATGAAAAGTTAAAATATGATAATAAAGTGGAATTATAGTTTTTTAAAATAATTAAGGGGCTTGAAGCAAGCCGATCCACTATCTCTGACTGTTTTCATCATAGCAGCTGAAGTATTAGCATGAGGTCTCAATAATATATGGGAAGATAGGGAATTCATAGGTTATGGTATGCCTCAATGGAGTGAGAGAATAAATCATCTATCATATGTTGATGATAGAATTTTATTCTGCTCAAAGCAAAAAGGGTAAGTTAAAAAGATAATGACACTAATTAGACAATATGAGGATGTTTCAGGTCAACTGATTAACCTGGATAAGAGTTTCCTATAGTTGCATGAAAAGGTGACTTTAAGTATTTGTCATAAAATAAGAAGATGGTCTAGAGTAGGACATGTTTAATTTTCTCTCACATACCTGGGGTGTCTGATATTTTATGGGGGGGAGGAAAAGTTTCACTTTGTGTGCCTAGTTAAGATGTTCATGAGTAAAATCATGCAATGGCAGAATAAATTGTTAACATTTGGAGGAAGGCATACTTTGATTAAACATGTTTTCCAGTCTCTACCTATATATCTTATGTCGGGTATAAAACCTCCAAAAGGGGTCATAGATTAGATTCATAATATTATGGAAAGATTTTTTTAGGAAAGTACAGGTGATCTTAAAGGAAAACACTAGTAGCTTGAGAAACTCTATGCCTTTCAATGAAAATGGGGGATTTGGCATTAGATCATTACATCATGTAGGGGGGCATTATTTGCTAAACTTTTGTGGAATTTTAGAACTTCTACTAATCTTTGTAGAGTAATTTCATATGGAATAAAAATTGGAAGAAATGGCATAAAATAATGGCTCAAGGTTTTGGTGCTTCATATGTAAGGAGAAATTGATGAAAACAAGAAAGGATGTGGAGAATAATATTTGGCGGCAGATTAAAAAAGGAAACTCTAGTTTTTGGTTTGATAATTAGACAAAACAAGGTGCCTTGTATTATGTTGAGATGGATAAGCAAGGAGAAGAGGATAGTAAAGAATTTTATTATTGATGGGATATGGAATACCAAAAAACTTCTTGGATTTATCTTAGAGGAAAAGGTGGAGCATATAAAGGAGATAGTCAGTCAAAGAAAAACTGTAGTAGAAACAGAAAAGCCATTGGTGATAGGTAACTAAGTGGAAAATTTTTAGTGCAGTCAGCTTGGAACATGATTAGAAATAAAAAAAGAAGAGAAGGAAGAGTATGACAAGATATGGGGAAAAGGGATTCCATTCAAAATTAATTTCTTTTTATGGAGAGTGTGGAAAGGAAGGTTGATAGAAATGATAACTTGAAGAGAATGACAATTCCAATGGTCTCAAGGTGTTGGTGTTGTGCAAATGGAAAGGAAAATAACATGAATCATATTTTTCTAACAGCTCCCATAGCTCAAAGGCTATGGAATTTTTTTGCTCATTTTGCAGGTATAAAGGTAAAAGGACTACAGTTGCATCAAGAAATTATGGAATTATGATACAAAGAGGGATGCAGCAAGTAAAGGAGGGTATATAATATAGTGACTTAATTAATCATATAAGATTTATGGAAGAGAAGAAATTGTATAAGGCCTGGAAAGGGAGTAGAGTTCATTTATATGGTGCAACATGTGTTAATGGCAATCAATCAAATGGTCCAAATTTTTATATCCAAGTATAAGAAGAATTGAAAAAGAATGGAGGGATGTAATAAAAGATATTGGCAGTCATAAGAATAAGATATATCATCATTTAGTGACTTAGAAGCCTCTATAAGAAGTAAGAGTCAAGTTTAATACTGATGGAGCTAGTATAGTAAATCTGGGTTTTTGTGCTTATGGATTTGTCTTAAGAAATCACAAAGGGGATTTTGAGTATTAAGAAGGAGTATGGAAGATTTCTTAGGAAATAGTTGAAATAATTGAAAACATCAAGGTAAACATGAAATTGTAAGGGGGGAAAAATCAGCACAATTTTAGGGAAGGGAATCAGATAGCAGATTTTATAGAAAGCGAATCAATCATTCATCAAGGAAGTACGTGAAACAACTTCAATCAAGTTACATCAAAAGGGAGAAGGATTTTTAAAAAAAATAAAGCAAAAATTCCAGCCATAAGAGTAAAAACAAAGAGGATCATCAATCAATAAGCATGTATTCACGTAGCAGAAAAGTAAATAGTTGCGGAAGTAACAACATGAATATTTACGTCATTGTTTTTCCATTGCATAGGGTCTATGAAACTACTAAGCTAGCTAGGCTAAAATATGTTAGAAAATAAAAAAAATCATCAAAAGTAAATGAGCCTAGTGTCTGATCTAACATGAGATAATGGAGGTTAACCATAGCCCGACATCTGCATCATCTAGCGGATCTGAAACACAACAAGGGTTTTGTTGTAAGAACTAAGATCACTATGAAAAACAAGGGTAAAAAAAGAAGACGATTATAATGGGAAGAGATGCAAACTTCCAAACGGGTATATCCTTTGATCCCAAAAGGAAATAGAACAACCCCAAACACCTAAAAAAGATAGGACAAGTAAGAAACAACGAAAGATGGAGATGAAGGAGAACAAACATAAATGGTTTGGATCTTCCATAGATAAAAGCTCTTGTGCGATCAAGATATCACCAACATCACTAGAAACCGATCATCACCCAATAAAGAAGAAGGCAAAAATACAGATTGAAGAGGGGACCAGTTGGAAGAATCACAAAGGAAGTCCAAGAATTTTTTTGGAAACATAGAGAAAGCAGTATAGATGAAGACATTAATATATATGACTGAATGTTTTTGGCATCTGGCTTAACCAGTATATGTGTATAGCCATCACTTAGTTGGATAATTTTGGGAAAATGGTCGATTATTGATTATTAATAAAATGTCTGTCATAGGCCATAAAAAAATAATTTTAAAACATGATGATTATCAATAATTTATTAATAATTGTATAAAATATGTGAAAATTATATTTTGTATCCTTTAACAGTAAAGAAGCCTGAAGGCATTAAGTTTAAGCATGGAGAGCCAAAATTAGGTGTAAACGATTGCCCCTTTTTGTTTGAAGATGATGTAGAAGTCTTAAGATAAAAATGTTAAAGTTTGGCAAATTTTGCTCAAAAAAAATATTTTTGGTACAAATTTTATCCGAACTCTAATTTAGAATTTACTGCATACCTCATGTTGATTTTGATATGAGCCCCAATCTGAGCCAATCTAGGTCCAACCTCTAATTATAGTTGGAAGGGTGTTAGTACCGTACCATGGGAACTAATATATGGCTGTGTGGATCAACTCAACTGGTGTCGCAAAGGACTAAAGAGTCAGTCCTAAACTGGTGGGTGACCCCTAAGAGAATGTCAGTCCTAATCTAGTGGGTGACATCTCAGAGAATGTCAGTCCTAATCTAGTAGGTGACATCTCATAATCCTATGTTGGCTCATAGTTCTGGAACTTAGGGACTGCTTCTATGGGCCCAGTCCCTAGGTTCACTCAGTTCTAAAACCTACTCCCAACCAAAGTAAAATGGATAATTGGACTGAACTAAGCTTAACTGAACAAACAACTTATCATAATAACTGATTGAATAATAATGCTCACAGTATATCTGAAATCATTCTGAAGATACTAAAACTATGTAAATAATTAGGTATCGGGTGTTCATAACATACCTTCACTGAATGGAAATAACAATGATGACACATAAAGCTTTAAAACCTATAGTAGGGGATCATTGCTCAAAACCCAACATTTAGATATTTCATCTAACACATGAGAGTCATGAACATGAACACGGGAATATGATATACATATAAAAACAATGTGAGTGCATGACTAAATTCATAAATTAGGGATTTAACATGAAATCAATGGAATAGGACAGGAAAACTTACAACTCAAACAATGAATAAAATAATTCACTTGGAAACACTTGTAGATATGGCAAAGTTTATAATTTGATACTATAACATAAAATTCAATTGGATACATCATGGGAATTGAAACTAAAAGTAGAAGATAACCTAACTTTACCTGAAAACATCCTTAGACATCAAAATAGTAAAATTACTAAGGAAATTATGATTTATATTCATCTTGAACATATGATACTTCATAAACAAAAGAGAAAGTTCATATCTTTAATTAAAGAAAAGTTTTTTGGGTACTATGGGTGAAAGGGAACCCATGGATGAACTCCCACATACCTTAAACTTCTTAACTAAGGAAAGAAACACCATTCTTTAAGCTTTCTTGAAGATTCTTGAACTTGGGAAAATTTTGATTCTTGAGTTCTTAGGGAAAAAAGAAATGAATTTGTTCTTTTGAAAAATGGAGGGTTTTTTTTAGAGGGATTTTTAGAAGAAGGGCCAATAATGACCCTAAATAGGCCCCAAATCGTGTTATGAACGATGGGGTTAAGGTGACAAATGACACAATTATCCCCTCAATCATTTAGACCAAAAATTCTAGATTCAACTATGTCACCGCGACGCTGTATTATCGCGATGGCTTATGGGTTCTGATTAAAAAAGATCATAACTTCTTGCTCGGGTATCGAATTCAGGCAAAATTGATATATTTGGAAAGCTAATTCAATTTTCTACAATTTGGTGGTTCTTGAGCTGAAAAATTCCATATATGTCAAAAGTTATACATGTTCAAAGTTTATCCTTGTATGATCGAACACCAAACTTTGGACAAATCAATGGCACTTAGCTCAACTTTGTCTATGAAATTTTTTTACCTCATAAGCACTTCACATACTATCATAAAGATTATGAAACAGGCATTGAAATTATAAATCAAAAACTGGACACAAGACCCACATCGCAATGCAGTCTACGTTTCAAGGGGCATAGCACTGCGATGTAACGTTATCGCAATGACTTGTTGGATTCATGATCCAAACATTAGCCAATCCTCATTTCAAAAATCCAAAACTTCTCCGAGACATGCTTCTTACACCCCTGAACAAGAATTAACTTAAAAACTAACATCTTGAGATTGGAAAGACCAAAACAAAAATTTTCAAAGTTTAGAGGTCTTTAAAATGGCTAAGTCCCCTACACTTTGCAAAAATTTCAAGCCTTAAGCCCCTTAAGTATGCAACTAAGAGTTGAATCGAGCTAGGATTAGTATGGGATATTACAATATCTCCCCCTCAAGATTATTCATGAATAAATGAGACTGGTTATACTGAGAGTATTGTACTAAGGCAACTGATATCATATACTAAACATACAGGAGTTTTGCATAACTAATCCTAAAACATAAAACATGAACTAAATATGATGAACTGAAATAATTTCTTGAATACATGTAATGACATGAGAATGGTTATATGGCTGAGATAGAAATGAGAGTCAACTTATGAATAACCATTACCTCCAGCTGGATTTGGGTTCGTGAAGAAAAGACGAGAGATTTAGAACAAAAAAACTCGGGGTATTACAATATCTCCCCCTTGGGATCATTCATCCCCAAAATAATACTGACTTGGATGAAATACTAAAGAAAGACTGAGATGATGCATAGTTTACTTACGAACTGAATCATGACTGAATATCTAAATTTGAAATATGATGCATGGATTAAACTGGATTCACAATTTACATGGATGCAAATACAATACCTCCTAGAATGGCCATACTCATGAAACTTCATATTGTAAGACTAGATTAAAAGATGGATAAACCATAGGAATTTGTCTATATGACTACTAAACTGAATTGCTAGTTGTACAGACTAAATTATGCTGAAAGCTTACACTCAACTATACATTCTACTTCAAAACTACACTTCACTTGAGGCAACTTAAAATATTAACATAGGCACTGATAACTCTACCTACAGATGTCTGAGCTGAACTAAATTCTCTCATTATGTTCAAGCCCACTCAAATCTACAAAGTGCACACATAATACTATAACACTAGTCTGAATCATGAAAATTCGATACACCCTGCATTTTCACAAGTCATCATCTCCTGAATAAGTCTTATTACCACTTCAATAACTACATTCAACTTCTTATTAGACATTTACTAACACGCAAATACTTTCATCCATATATATATAAACATGACATTCAAGCCTATCTTCATAACCATATATGCACTTCTAAAAAAAACCCATAAAAGTATTTTTCTCATATCCTCCAACCCTCTATCACTAAATACTTCCATGCACTACCCCAAGAAAACACATATAAAATTTTAACTAACTAGGACATATATCCAAAACTTGAGCTCAATCTTACTTCACACTTACAACCTTAGCTGAAACAAGCATACAACAATTTTTCATCAATAAGAAATATTTACTTTCTTCCATCTAAATAATTGAGTAGTTATTCATCATCACTATCTTGACCTTAGGAGAGGTCACTAAAAGGTTAGAACATAAGGAACTGAAGCATAAAAGAATAACTTTAACACTTAACTGAGGCCTAAGGAATAGAGTATCAATATTATAGATTTATCAAAGAGATCAAAATAGAGGGCATACAGACATAAACTAAATTTCGCTGATCGTTAGTAGTGTAGCATGAGTACCTAGAACTAAACTTACTGTACATCATGAGTACATGAATCATGGGCTGCATGACCTGAATTTGGAGTTCATAATTTTATGGAAAATTGTTTTTACTGCTGAGTGAACTGGAACTCCTCATACAAGGATCTAAAAACGTACAGGATTCTATAGAATATACAAGAATATGAGCTATGATCATAGGCTAACTCTAAGGTTAGTAATGATACATGTACTTAAAAAGGTGTTGGTTTAGCTCTTTCCTCTATTTGCTAAAACCGGGTAGATACGGACTTGAATTTTCTATATGAGAATGATCGTGGTCTCATGGAAGTAAAACTATTTCTCACCCCTCATATGCATTGGCTCTCTAAAGTAAGGTGATTTAAAAGAATTTTGGGATCATACAATTCTCATGTACAATGTGTGTTAGTGTCTATTTTCCAAAATGGAGTATATATGAATGGAATAATAGTTTATATAAAGCAATAATAAATTAACAATTATATAATAAACAATAAGAAATTATATAGCATAAATAGGAGAAACATGTAAACAAGATAAGGTAAAATAAGAAAATATTAAAAATTCACAATTTTTAACTTAAGTCTATAATTGTAAGAACCTAATTTCTAGCAGAGTCATGATTCTGTCATGCCATATTTTTATCGGTGTTAAAATAAGCACGTCTTACGGACCCTAACAGAATTTTTTTTTACAAAGTCGCCACCTAACTTTAAGAAAAATAAGGAAACATATTTAATTATTAATATGTATGACTTGTTTTCCAATCTGTGGGAACCAATGTAGATGTAGGCAAGGATTTAAATTATTTTGAAGGAAAGGGTTAGGCATCCTTCAGAATCCACTAATGTGGTTATCGACCAGACTTAGATTTATCAATAAAGGAAAAAAAATATCAATGTTTGTAAGTACAAATACAAAATGTGTATTAAAAAATACAACCTATTTATATGCAAAGAGTGTATAGATCATACACATTGTCATAAAAATGTATATACGAATATGTGGAGACATATAAGCAAAATGAATAAGAATATGTTTGGAAAAAAAAGTAAAGTGTTTCATAAAAGAAAGTATTTATGTGATATGTGAAAAGAAAAGTATTTTTTATTTTATATAAAGGAGAAATATTTTCTTTATAATACATTATGTTAACAAAAGTTAATGGGAAAAAATATATTCAAAAAGTTATTTTTATGAAAAATATTATGTAATTATTTAATGTAAAGTGTGAATTGATTGATTAAATAACTAAATCGGTTTCATTTTTTTATATAAGTATTTAATGACTCAAGATTCCATTAACGCATGGTGAGTATTGTGTATGTAAAGAACTTCTCCGTTCATCCCCCCCCAAAAAAAAATTTCACTATGATTAATATTTGTACAACTGTTAGTATGTAAAAATACAATCTTAAATTCAAACTCACCTTTTGAATGCCACTTTCGACAAATATTCTCAGGAACCTGTATAAACACTAGTACTATAAATGTTAGTAATAAATAAATAATTATCAAAATAAATTGAGAATTATGTGTGTATATATGTATATATATAAAATAAAATTTTCATTGTAGAATGGAATTGGATTTAGTTTTAGATATTATAAAGATTTTGACATTGCCAAAATTTATTTATTATCACATATTTGTATACATATGCCCGTATTTTTATTTAGAGAGGCCTCGAAAATCAGCAAAAGTTTTTTCATTGGCCAAGTACAGTGTCGTGTTTTGTTCATCATAATTTAAAACATAAATCATTAGAATAACCACAAAAATAGGATCGGCAGTGAACAAATTCAAGAAGCAACTTAAACATCATCAAAAAGCTAGCAAGTAGTAGCAAAATAAGACAAAAGAAAAAATGTAACAATCAACAAAATAATGAAAAGAGTGATAATAGTGGAATTTCATCTGTTTTAATGAAGTTTTGCCGGAAGGTTCAACTTTTGCCGTATCTATCCAAGTAAAGATCAGCAATTATATTTAGTGTAAACAATAAGACAAAGTAGTGGAGTTGCTTAAACGGATTTCACTATAGCAAGATGGAGAGGCATGAATTTAGACAGATCTTGCTCGATCTCTGACAAACTATAGAGAATGAACTGAGAAAAAGAGAGAAAGAGAGAGAAAGTGAGAGTGACCATGTGATGAAGGATAGAGGTCAATTATGACTACCTGTGGTTAGCAGCTGTGGATGGTTCTATTGGATGGAGTTGCTAGCAGCGGAAGGGAGGAGAGTAGTGTGGCGTCATTCGCCAACCAGTGGAGGAGCTGTGAAATAAGGGATCGAGAGGTAGAGTATCAGGTGAGAGAGGGAAATTAGGAGAGAAAAAGTGAGGGGTGAGGAGTAATTGATTTTTTTGTGTGTAATATATTTCTATGAAAATAATTAACTTCTGCACCCCCCTCCCCCACTCTTTTATAAAACAAAGTGACCCCTTTTGTTAACCTTTAATTAAAAATCTCCCTTTTCTTGTTTTCGTGGTGAATGTTATAATCCCGGGGCTATTAACTCATGGGTGTTTTAACTTTTTAACCATTGAATAACATTTTATTAATTTAAGGGTAAAAGTTTAAATTTTTCATGTCAATTGTCACCTCTTAAAAAGTTGAATTGATCTTGACTTGATTGAGTTATTGCTCTGTGTATTTAAATAATTAAATTGACTTATTATTTACGGATTGTATTAAATAATTTATAATAATATAAATGTCGATATATAATTAAAAATAATACAAACAATAAATAAAATATAATTATCTGTGAAATATATTACACAATAAACAAATAAAATTATATTGTGCAGTAAATAATTGTAGTGTTATATTGTGCACGTATACCGATGACTGTACAAATTTAAAATAACAATAAATTGATAAAAATTTTAAATTTATAAAATTAAGGATAATTATCAATAAATTATGAAAAGTTAAAATATGACAATTAAGTGGTATTATGGTTTTTTAAAATAATTAAGGGGCTTGAAGCAAGCCGATCCACTATCTCTAACTCTTTCTATCATAGCAGCTGAAGTATTGGCAAGAGGTCTCAATAATTTATGGGAAGACAGGAAATTCATAGGATATGGTATGCCTAAATGGTGTGAGATTATAAATCATCTATCATATGCTTATGATTTAATTTTTTTTACTCAAAGTATAAAGGGACAGTTAAAAAAATGATGATAGTAATTAGACAGTATGAGGATGTTTAAGGTAAATTGATTAACCTGGATAAGAGTTTCCTATACTTGCATGAAAAGGTGCCTACAAGTATTTGTCGTAAAATAATAAGATGGACTAGAATAGGACAAGTTTAATTTCCTCTCACATACCTGGGGTGTCCGATGTTTTATGGGAGGAAGGAAAAGTTTCTCTTTGTGTGCCTAGTTAAGATGTCCATGAGTAAAATAATGCAATGGCAAAATAAGTTGTTAACATTTAGTGGAAGGCATACTGATTAAACATGTTCTGCAGTCTTTACCAATATATCTTATATCGGGTATGTAACCTCCAAAAGGGGTGACACATCAGATTCATAATATTATGGAATGATGTTTTTGGGGAAGTACAGGTGATCTTAAAAGAAAACACTAGTAGCCTGGGAAACTCTATATCTACCAAAGAAATAAGTGGGATTGTGCTTTAGATCATTACATCATGCAGGTGAGCATTATTTACTAAACTTTGATGGAATTTTAGAACTTCTACTAACGCTTTGTGGAGAAATTTTATGTGGAATAAATATTGCAAGAAATAGCATCCAATAATGGCTCAAGGTTTTGTTGCTTCACATGTATGGATAAATTGATGAAAACAATAAATGATGTGGAGCATAATATTTGGTGGAAGATTAAAAAAGGAAACTCTAGGTTTTGGTTTGATAATTTGAGAAAACAAGGTGCTTAGTATTATGTTGAAATGGATAAGCAAGGAGAAGAGGAGAGTAAAGGATTTTATTATTGATGGGATATGGAATACGAAGAAACTTCTTATATTTATCTTAGAGAAAAAGGTGGAGCATATAAAGGAGACAATCAGTCCAAGAATATCGATAGGAGAAATAGATAAGCTATTGGTGATGGGTAACTAAGTGGAAAATTTTTAGTACAGTCAGCTTGGAACATGATTAGAAATAAAAAAGAAAAGAAAGAAGAGTATAACAAGATATGGGGGAAAAAGATTCCATTCAAAATTAATTTCTTATTATGGAGAGTGTGGAAAGGAAGAGTTGATAAAAATGATAACTTGTAGAGAATGAGAATTCCAGTGGTCTCAAGGTGTTTGTGTTGTGCATATGGAAAGGAAAAGACCATGAATCATATTTTTGTAACAGCTCCCATTGCTGAAAGGCTATGAAACTTTTTTGCTCATTTTGCAGGTATAAAGGTGGAAGGACTATTGTTGCATCAAGCAATTATGGAATTATGGTACATAGAGGGAAGCAACAAGCGAAGGAGGGTATATAATGTAGTGACTAGATTAATCATATGAGAGTTTTGGAAGAGAAGAAATTGCATAAGGCCTGAAAAAGGAGTAGAGTTTATTTATATGATGCAACATGCATTAAGGGTAATCAATAAGATGGTCCAAATTTTTATATCTAAGTATCAGAAGAATTGGAAGAAAATGTAGGGATGTAATAAAAGATATTGGTAGTCATAAGTATAAGATATATCATCATTTAGTGACTTAGAAGCCTCTATAAGAAGTAAGAGTCAATTATATTACTGATAGAGCTAGTACCGCAAATCTGGGTTTATGTGCTAATGGATTTGTCTTATGAAATCACAAATAGGGTTTTGAGTATGCAGAAGGGATATGGCAGGTGCCTTAGGAAATAGTTGAAAAAATTGAAAACATCAAGGAAAACATGAAATGGTAAGGGGGGGAAATCAGCATATTTTTAGGGTAGGGAATCAATTAGCAGATTTTATAGAAAGCTAATCAATCATTCATCAAGAGATTACGTGCAACAACTTCAATAAAGTTACATCATAAGGGAGAAGGATTCTTATCACAGATAAAGCACAAATTCCATTCATGAGAGTAAAAACAAAGAGGATCATCAATGAATGAGTATGCATTCACATAGCAAAAAATTAAAGAGTAGCGGAAGTAACAGCATGAATATTTACATCATTATTTTTGCATTGCATAGGGTCTATGAAACTACTAAGCTAGATATGAAAAACGTTGTTAGCAAATAAAAACTCTCATCAAAAGTAAAGGATTCTAGCGTCAGATCTAACACGAGAGATCGGAGGTTAACCATAGTCCGACATCTAGATGATTTGAAACACAACAAGGGTTTTGTTGTAAAAACTAAGCTCACTGTGGAAAATAAGGGTAAAAAAAGAAGAAGGTTACAATGGGAATAGCTGGAAACTCCAGAATGGTACATCCTTTGGTCCCAAAAGGAAATAGAACAATCCCAAACTCCTAAAAAAGATGGGAAAAGTAAGAAGCAGCGAAAGATAGAGATAAAGGAGAACAAAGGTAAATGGTGTGGGACTTGGATAGATGAAAGCTCTTGTGCGAGCAACATATCACCAACAATATTAGGAACCAGTAAACACCTAATAAAGAAGAAGGGAAAAATACAGATTGAAGAGGGAACCAGCTTGAAGAATTATAAAGGAAGTCCAAGAATTTTTTTGGAAACTTGGAGAAAATAGTAGAGATGAAGACATTAATATAGATGACCGAATATTTTATTTATTGGGGTTAACCAGTAGATGTGTATAGCCCTCACTTTGTTGGATACTTTTGGGAAAATGGCCGATTATTAATTATTAATAAAATATCCTTCATAGGCCATCAAATAATAATTTTAAACAATGATGATTATCAATAATTGTAAAAAATATGTAGAAATTATATTTTCTACACTTTAATAATTAAGAAGCCTGAAGTCATTAAGTTTAAGCACGGAGAGCTAAAATTGGGTGTAAACGGTTGCCCCTTTTTGTTTAAAGATGATGTAGAAGTCTTTAGACGAAAACGATGAAGTGTAGCCAATTTTGCTAGAAAAATAATATTTTTTGGTAAAAATTTTGATCGAATTCTAATTTAGAATTTCCTACGTACCTAAAGTTGATTTTGATGTGACCCCAATTTGAGCCAATCTGGGTCCAACCTCTAACTATAGTTGGAAGGGTATCAGTACTATGCCACGAGCACTAATATATGGTTGTGTGGATCGACTCAACAGGTGTTGCAAACGATTAGTGAGTCAGTTTTAAACTGGAGGGTGACCCCTAAGAAAATGTCAGTCCTAATCTGGCGGGTGATATCTCAGATAATGTCAATCTTAATCTGGTGGGCGACAACTCATAATCCTATATTGGCTACGTAGTTTTAGAACTTAGGGACTGCTTCCAAGGACCATGTCCTAGCTGGTGGGTGACCCCCCATCCCTAGGTTTACTCGGTGCTAAAATCTACTCCCAACTAAACTGACACAGATTATAGGATTGAACTAAGCTTAACTGAACCAACAACCTATCATAATAACTGACTGAATAATAATGCTCATGGTATATCTGAAATTATTTTGAAGATACTGAAATTATGTAAGCAATTAGGTATCGGGTGTTCATAATAAACCAGCACAGAATGGAAATAACAATGATGACATATAAAGCTTTAAATCCCATAGTAGGGGATCATTGCTCAAATCCCAACATTTATAAATTTCATCTAACACATGAGTCATGAACATGAATATGGGGATATGATATACATGTTAAAACAACATGGGTGCATGAATAAATTCATAAGTTGGGGATTTAACATGAAATCAATGGAATAGGACATTGAAACTTGCAACTCAAAGCATGAATAGAATAATTCACTTGGAAACACTTGTAGACATGGAAAAGTTTATGATTTGATATTATAACATGAAATTCAATTGGATATGTCATAGGAATTGAAACTTAAAGTATAAAATAACCTAACTTTACATGAAAATATCCTTGGACATGAAATTAGTAAATTACTAAGGAAATCAAGATTTATATTCATCTGGAACATATGATACTTCATAAACAAAAGGGAAAGTTCATTTCCTTAATTAAAGAAAAGCTTTTTAGCCCCCATGGGTGAAATGGGACCCATGGATGAACTCCCACATACCTTAAACTTCTTAACTAGGAAAAAAACCTCTATTCTAGAATCTTTCTTAAAGATACTTGAACTTGGGGAAAATTTTATTCTTGAGTTCTTGGGGAAAAAATAAATGAATTTATTCTTGGGAAAAAGGAAGGGTTTTCTTGAGAGAGATTTTTAGAAGAAGGGCCAATAATGACTTAAAATATGCCTCAAATCATGTTATGAACGATTAGGTTGAGGTGGTAATAGAGACAATTTCCCCCTCAATCATTTAAACCAAAAATTTTGAATTATACTATATCTCTGCGACACGGTATTATCGCGATGGCTTATGGGTTCTGATTCTGATAAAAATGATCATAACTTCTCGCTTGGGCATTGGATTTAGGAGAAATTGATATAGATGGAAATATAATTCAATTTTCTATAATTTAGTGGCTCTTGAGCCAAAAAATTCTATATATGTCAAAATTTAAACATGTTCAAAGTTGATTCTTGTATGATAACACCAAACTTTGGACAAATCAATGGCGCTTAGCTCAACTTTGTTCTATGTGATTCCCATGAAAATTTTTCACCTCATAAGCACTTCACATACTAGGATAAAGATTATGACACATGCATTACAATTATAAATTAAGAACTGGACACAATACCCTCATCGCGATTCGCGATGTAGCGCTATCGCAATGACTTGTTAGATTCATGATACAAATATGACACAATCCTCATCCGAAAAATCAAAAAGTTCTCTGAGACATATTTCTTACACCCCTGAACAAGAATTAACTTAAAAACTAACATTTCAGGTCGGGAAGACCAAAACAATAATCCCCAAAGTTTCGGGGTCTTGAAAATGGCTAAGTGTCCAACACTTTTCAAAAATTTCAATCCTTAATCCCCTTAATTATGCAACTAAGAGCTGAATTGAACTAGGATTAGTATGGGATATTACAATATATCCCACTTGAGATTATTCATTCTAGAATAAGACTGATTATACTGAGAGTACTGTACTAGGAAAACTGATATCATATACTGAACATGCATGAGTTTTGAATACTGATTCAGAAACATGATACATGAAGTGAATATCATGAACTGAATTGATTTCTTGAATACATGTAATGACGTGAGAAAGGTTATATGGCTGAGATAGAAATGAGAGAGTAAAATTATGAATAACTATTACCTTCAGCTGGATCTGGTTTCGTGAAGAAAAAAATGAGATATTTAGGACAAGAAAACTCAAGGTATTATAATATCTCTCCCTTGGGGTCATTCATCCCGCAAATAATATAGACTTGTATGAAATACTAAGGAAAGACTGAGATGATACATAGTTTACTTACGGACTGAATCATGACTGAATATCTTAATCTGAAACATGATGCATAGATTGAACTGGTTTCATAATTTACATAGATGCAAACAAATTACCTCCTGGAATAGCCATACTCATGAAACTTCAGATTGTAAGACTAGATTAAAAGATGGAAAAATAATAGGAATTTGTCTATATAACTACTAAACTGAATTGGTTATTGTACGAACTAAATTATACCGAAATCTTACACTGAACTATACATTCCACTTCAAAACTGTACTTCACTTGAGGCCACTTAAAATATTCACATAGGCACTGATAACTCTACCTACAGAAGTCTGGGCTGAACTAAATTCTCTAACTATGTTCAAGCCTACTCAAATCTACGAAGTGCACACATAATACTATAATACTAGTCTGAATCATGAATTCAATACACCCTGCATTTTCACAACTCATCATCTCCTGAATAATTCTTATTACCACTTTAAAAACTATATTAAACCTCTTATTAGACATTTACTAACGCATAAATAAATTCATCCACATGATCATATTGCCTCACACTTCCCATGGATCTGATAATATTTGGGTCATCATAGATTGATTGACCAAGTATGCATATTTCCTTCTAGTGTAGGTATCCTTAAGTATTGAGAGGTTAGCGTGTACCTATATTTATAAGATTGTATGACTTCATGGTGTGTCGGTGACTATCTATTTTTATCGGGGTTTTGTGTTCACTTCATTATTTGAGAAAACTTTTAAAGATGAGTGAGTACTCTGGTTGACCTAAGCACAACACTTCACCACTAGACTGATGGTCAGTTACATCAGACTATCCAGGTTTTGAAAGATATGTACCTCACATGTGTGATGGATTTTGGTGGCCAGTGGGAGCAGTATTTAGCTTTATAGGAGTTTGCTTATAATAACAACTATCTTTCCAATATCAATATGGCTCCTTTTGAGGTGTTGCCGATCCAGTGGGTTGGATTGATGTTCTTAAGGTTAGAAAACAAGGTACGAACTTGCTTTGTGACTCATTGAATAGAGCTTGAATCATTCAGGATAGGCTTTAAGCGGCTTAAAATACACAAAAATGTTGTACTGACTGTAGGCTTTGTGTCAGGAGATTTGGTGTTGTTAACTGTGTTTTCCTTTGAGTTCAACCATGAAAGGTTTGATAAGTTTTGGGAGGAGGGAAAAACTTAGCCCCAAGTATATTGGTCCATTTAAAATTCTTTGGAATGTGGTGATGTGGTTTATGAGTTAGCTTTGCACACAGTTTTAACAGTTGTTCATCCAGCCTTTCATGTTTCTATGCATAGCTTTATTATATTCTTGATAAGTCTCATGTCAATCATTCAGAGTTGATTTAGTTAGATGAGTAGTTGTCTTTCGTTGTGGAATCGGTCTCCATTATGGCTAGGGATGTTAGACGATTGCATTCTAGAGTTTTCCTTGCGGTTAAGGTTCAGTCAATCCATAGATGAGGATACTTGTGAAGTTGAGTCTGGTATGCATAATTCTTATCCCTAGCACTTTGTTGATTCAAGTATGTATTTGCCTTAGTTTAAGGTCTAACTAGATTTTTAGTGCTGGATGATGTAATGACTTAAATTTTGATGAAATATGTGAAATATGTATTTTATGTGATTTGACTATTTTACACCTCACCATGGTTGCATTGTTGTATTTATATGGTGTCGGGTTGATAGGCATGATTTTTGATGCATTTTGGTGACATTTACGCATTATTGTGGTTTATGGAGGCTTCAAGGGCCTTATTATGGATTTATGTGGTTAACTTTTGATCCGTCTGATGATGGCTGAATAGACAATGCCAGTAGACCCAGAATATAAATTTTAGGGAAATAACATGTTGGGTCTAGTTCTGTGGGGTTTTAAATTTCATTTTTACCCTCGGTTTGGAAAAATGTAATTTTGAGTATTGGGGGTCAACCTTGTGAAAATGACATCTTTTAAAAAATCTAATATCTTTAATAAGTACAAAGTATCAAATTTAATGCGGTTACATAGTTCATTTTTTTGTATCGAATTTTGAATTAATAGCGGAGACTCAAAAATTCACCAAGTTTTAACTATCATCTATTAAGACCAAATTCACTCCTTTCCACTTGAATATTGTTTCTATCCTATAATTATTTGTTTTTCCTCGATTTCATATTCAAAATAACTTCCATTCTTGATTATAAAATGTATTTCAAAGGTTTTACCTGACAAAGTTTTAAAATGTTTTTCTTTGATTTGAACACTATTTTTAACTCATTTAAACTTGGGTTTTTAGCTGTAGATTCCTAAAAGTATGGGGAACAAATTTTTGAAATAATGTTACAATTTTGCCCTTCTTTTTGAAAATCCATTTCGAGAGTTTGTTTTGATCCCAAACTAAAAGTAGGCAATACGAGTATCATTGAATTTGTTTTGACACATAGATTTTATAATTCTTGGTTTTAGTTGATTTTAGAATTGTTCATAAGGAGTAGCACTTCAAAAAAGAAGTGTAGCAGAATGGTTTCGTCATTCGATGTAGGTTATGTCTTAACTCTTTCAGAGTGAGATGGATAGTTAATTTATATACAAAATTCATGTTAAAGGTGGGAACTAATCATGAAAAATAAATATCTATGTGTTAGTCCCGTGTGGGAGCCTTTATGTGATGTAATTGTTAAATTTGAGATATTTTTTAACATGTATTACCATGTGGGGTCGTACATGATGTGGATAGTATTTAATACACGTGAAAAAGTGTATTACATTGTTGAAAATGCCCAATTCGGTACCATTGGAGTAGAGTATATATTTATACTTATTGGCATATAATACATGTGAAAATTTAGGAATGGTTAGAAATAATGAGTGGATAACTAGCTCATGTGATTAGTATATTAGTTGGTTATGGAAATGCTCATTGTGAGTGGTTGTGCAAATACTCTTTGTGGTTGGTTGGGAACATTGCATCATCATCCTCATGGCATCATACACATAATTTTACTTGTTTATTGAATGTCTTATATAGATACCTATTGTAGTTGCATGTTGTATTTGATTTGTGTCTTATGTTATGTATGTGCCCTTGAAATTCTAAAAATGCTGGGAACATTAGATTCTGTAGACCTTATCTGAGGGATATGATGGATATGAGTCATGGATATTGATTGTACTAAAATACTAGAAATATTAGATACACCAAAAATACTAGAAGCACTGGAAATACAAGAAACACTGGGAATATCAGACTTTTATAGACCTTCTCCGTAGGATGTGCTGAAGAACAGTTATGGATACTGGTTGTATACGGGTTGATGAAACCTCCATGGGTCCTACATCGGGAGGCTTTCATATAGGGTATTATATGGGTTGATGAACCCACCATGGGTCCTATATTTGGAGGCTTGCCTCTGAAGGTGTATACAGAGGTTGTGTGACAACCTCATGCTTCACCCTTTTTATCATCATATGCATTATCATCATCTTCATTTGCATTCCATATGTGGTGTTTATTTTGTGATTGTATTGCTATTATGATTGGATATCTGCCTATTTATTTTATCTTTCTGTATTGTATTTGATGCTCTCGTATATGTTTCTCCTATTTCTTGGTTTATATATGGTAAAATGTACACTAGTATTCTTGTATAGTGTTATGTTAAATTATATGTAGATATTATAGAACTATTAGTGCAAGTAGTGTAGGCTACCATTGTGAGACATTTTTAGATTGCAGGTGACATACCCTTTATATGTATTTTGTATGTTTTATCATCTACTTTGCTCGTTTGGCCTATGGTCCCTACTGAGTACAACTAGACCGTATACACGCCTACTGTGTTTTTTCAGTTCAGGTCCTAGTTTGAGTACGTCCCAGCTTGGTATATTCAAGCGATTTTTGGTGCTTTCAAGGTAGTAGTGGATCTTCAGGCGTTTGTATGTATTCTACTACCTTTCTTATAGATCGTCTCCTTACTTTTACTTAAGAGATATATTTTCTCTTGTATTTGGACATCTTATGTATTTCCTTTGGATTCAAGATGTACTAGATATGTTCTTACATTGTTGACATCAAGTTTTGGGAGTAGTGGTTGTGTTGTTGATTATACTTCTTACATATTTATTTTATTTATATGGTTCGGCTTCGTTCTAGAAGACTTGCCCTAGGGCATTTCTATATTTTTCCCCATTTGTATCATTTTGGGTGATAGGCTTACTCCTCATGGTTCGTAGCGATGAGTGCCATCATAACCCTTGGATTTTAGGTTATGACAGAAGTAGTATTTTCAATTTTGTTCGTCTGGTATTATATATCCTTTGCCTTTGGCATCTTTGATCTTGAATCCTCATCTAGAATTTTCTTGTATTTAGTTCACTCAAAAGGTATAGTCTCAAATGTGATTGTCCAAAATAAATGTTTTAAATTCAAAAAGAGGGAATGCTAGGAATTAATGTCATTTGGTGGGTTATTGAAGGAAAACCTGTCAAAGAAGGCTTACGATCCTTTCCTAAACAATGTGTAAACTCAGAATTTTGCCTCAAAAGATATTTAGGCCAAGTTCTAGATCAGTAATGCAATGTAATAATGTTAATCTAAAGATTTACACAAAATGCATATGAAACACTTAGGGTAGCTTCATTTTTGTCTTATATATATGCAAGAGTTTCAAGTGTCACTGAGCTGTGATGACGGGGTATCAAAAGAATTTATGGTTTACCATAATGTTGATCCTCACAATCATACCAATTTTTTTTTAATAAATCGGACCGAACCAAAATGAGGGTTGCCTACATATATTGTGAAATAAGAATCAGGTCTGGATAGTTCATGCCAATTTTTTGAATTTGTATATAGCATGTATTATTGTTAAGAAGTGGTGGTAATCCTTGAAAATAATATTAAAGACAACCAGGAAGGAATTGCTTGTAGCATCAAAATTACTCTGATTAGAAAGAATGGATGTCAAGCATGAGGAGAGCTATGACACTACTTCAGTATGTTGGAAAGATTGACAAGGTCAAACATTAAAGAAGCTATGACATTATTTCACCATAGTTAGCAGGATTGGTATGATTGAAAGAATATTGAACCCTTTCTTTTGAAAGTAAGGATCCATACACCAAAAATTAATGGTTTATGACATTCGAAAAAAGAAGATAGGTATCCTCAAACCAAAATCAAGTGAGGATCTGGAGTAAAGCCAGCAAGACACTAATGTCACTTAGATTTGGATATGAGGATCTAATGATTTGCGCTCTTGAAGAACTTTGGAGAGAGTCTTTGAATTGTTCCACAAAATTATCCCACTTTAAATACTGAAGGGAATATTTTGAATCAGTGAAGAGACCGAACTCTAATACAAGATTGCCCACTAATCTTGTTAGGATAAGAATCAGGTCTGCATAGTTCAATCCTATACGCAGTTCGGGGAAATGTTCCTAAGGTGCATCTTTCAATTAATCTTCCCAACAAAACAAAGGTTAGACTACACCTTCCCACTAAAGTATAACCAATATAGAGAAAATAGACAATATATAGGCACAATCATCCAACAAACATGCATATGGATTATGATAATGTGTCCCTTGGGCCGTGAAATCTTTAAACATTTGAATAAAGCTTGCTAATATATAAACCCTCCTAGGTTCGTAATGATGTATGTAGCTAAAATAGTGCAACGAGTGGGTAGACACAGACTTGAATTTTCTATATGAGAAGGGATGTGGTCTCACGACAATAAAACTTTTGCTCGGCCCTCTCATGTGCTGACTCTCTAATGTAAGGTGATGTGAAAGAATTTTAGAAAAGTATAATGAACAATGCATGTATACAGTACGTGTGAGTCAGTTTTCCAAAATGGAGGAAATATGATTGGAATAACATTTTATATACAACAATAATAAATTAACAATTATATAATAAAAATAAAAAAATCAAACCACATAAACAAGATAAACACTTAAATCTGATAAGGTAAAATAACAACTATTAAATAATGATAATTTTTAACCTAATTATGTTATGGTAAGAACCTAATCCCTAGCAAATTCGTCATTCTGTCATGCCCTATTGTTACCGAGGTTAATATAAGCATGACCTACGAACTCTAAAAGAATTAATTTTTGTACAAAGTCGCCACCTAATTTCTAAGAAAAAGAAGGAAACATATTTAATTATTAACATGTATGACTTATTTCCTAATATGTGAAAACCAAAATAGATTGTAGGTAAGGATTCAAATTATTTTGAAGGAAAAAGGTTAGGCATCCTTCAGGATCCACAAATGTGGTTACCGACCAGACTTAGATTTATCAAAAGAGGGAGAAAAATATCAATATTTGTAAGCACAAATATATGATGTGTATTAAAAAAATATAAACAATTTATATAAAAAGAGTATATAGATTACATATATTGTCATCAAAATAAGTGTATAAAATTATGTGAAGATATATAAGCAAAATGTATAAGAATGTGTATGGAAAAAATAGAAAAGTGTTTCATAAAAGAAAGTATTTTATGTGATATTAGAAAGAAAAGTATTTTTTATTTTATATAAAGAGAATATTTTCTTTTTATACTTTAAATTTAACAAAATTTAATGGGAGAAAATAATTTTAAAAAAAATGTTATTTTTTAAATAAAAAGATCACGCATTATTTTTAATGTAAAGTGAGAATTGATTGATTAAATACCTAAATGAATTTATTTTTCTTATAAAAATATTAATGACCTAAGGTTGCCTAAACAAGTGCTGAGGATTGTGTAAGTAAAAACCATCCCCATCCAATGCCCCAAAAATAAACTTTCACTATGATTAATATTTATACAACTGTAAGAATGTTAAAATACAATCATAAAATCAAACTCTCCTTTTGAATGCCATTTTCGACAAATATGCTCAAGAAACTATATAAAAACAAATAGTAGAAATGTTAGAAATAAATAAATAATTATCAAAATAAATTGAGAACTATGTGTGCATATATGTATATAAATATATATATAACAAATAAAATTTTCACTAAAGAATGGGCTCGGATTTATTTTTAGATATTACAAATATTTTGACATTGCCCAAATTTATTTATTATCATGTATTTGTATACATATACCCGTCTTTTTATTTTGGGAGACTAAAAAAATAGAAGATATTTCTCCATCGATCAAGTACAGTGTAGTATTTTGTTCATCATCAGTTAAAGCAAAAATTATTAAAATAACTACAAAAATAGGATCGACAATGAATAAATTCAAGAAAAAACTTAAAAATCATCAAAACGTTAGCAAGTAGTAGCAAAATTAGACAAAATAAAAAATGTAAAAAACAACAAAATCATGCAAAGAGTGATAATGGTGGAATTTCACTGGTTTTAATGAAGTTTTGCCGGAAGGTTTAACCCCAGCCATATCTATGCAAGTAAATACCAAAAATTATATTTAGTGTATACAATAAGATAAAAAAGTTGTGTTGCTTCAATGGATTTCACTAGAGCAATACCGAAGAGGTAAGAATTAGACCAGATCTGGCCCGCTCTCCAGCAACAGTGGTGAACGAAGGGAGAAAGAGAGAAAAATAAAGGAAAAGAGAGAATTGCCATAGGGTGAAGGATTATGGTCAGTGATATTCACTGGTGGTCGGAAGATATAGATGGTTCTGCTAGCGACGGAAGGAATGAGAGTGGTGTGGCATCGTTTGTCAACTGATAGTGGAGCAGCGGGATGAGGGATCAAGAAAGAGAGTATCGTGTGAGATGGGAAAATTAGGGATAGAGGAAGTGAGGGGTAAGGGGAGATTTATTTTATGTATGTGTATTATATTTGTTTAAAAATAGTTAACCATTTTTTTTATCCATTGAATAAAAATCTCCTATTTCTTGTTCCCGTGGTGTAGGTTATAATTCTGGGCTATTATCTCATGGGTCTTTCACCTTTTTAACCATTGAATAATATAATATTAATTAATCGGTAAATGATTCAACTTGTAATCTCAATTGTCACCTTTTAAAAAGATGGAATGATCTTGACTTGACTGATTTGTTGTTATGTGTATTAAAATAATTGAGCTTACTTATCATTCATAGACTGCATTAAATAATGTACAAAAATATACATGTCGATATGTAATTATGGAAAAATACAAACAGTAAATAAAATATAATTATCTGTGAAAAATGTATTACGCAATAAACAATTAAAATTAAAGCATGAAATAAAGAATAGAAGTGTTATGTTGTTCACATAAGCAAATGACTGTGCAAATTTAAAACAACAATAAAAATCCAAAATTTATGAAACTAAGAATAATTATCACTAAATTATGCAAAGTTGAAATATGACAATAAATTGGTAAAAATTCTAAGAAAAATAATGATTATCAATAATTTATTAACAATTAAAAAAAGTCTAAAAATTATATTTCATGCCTTTAAACGACTAGGAAGCCTGAAGGCATTAATTTTAAGCCCAGAGAGACAAAATTGTGTTCAATAGTTTTCCCTTTTTGTTTGAAGATGATACATAAGTCTTCAAATGAAAACATTGATTTTTCTCCACAAAAACTATTTTGGATATAAATTTTGATCGAATTCTAATTTAGAGTTGCCTACATACCTCGATTTTCATGAGGATCTGGTCGGGTGTAGATCAAGATGTAACACTCTGGATTTTACTACTTGAAAATTTCTAAAATTGTATCCTCACTTTCCTAACTACGACTCACCCTATGAGTCATATGATGTCTTGATGGGTCACATGACCCTAGTTGTAAGTTTTCCAGTGAATGGTGCTTGAGTTGTTGTCCTGAGTACAAATTGGGGACACGGGCCATAAATAACCATGACAAGTATTTGGACTCAAATCGTAGCATAAATAGTGTTTGTGTGGCTAAGTTTTGTTCTGAGTATGAGTGGCTCACTATTAGTCGTAAGGACTCATTATGAGTCATGGTGTACAAATCGTAGGATGTCCATTGTTATCCTAATTGGTTTCTGTGTTGACTAGGACTAGCCATTATGAGCCATGGTATATGAGTCATAAGGATAATAGTGCGTGTTCTTAGTGACACTGTTTTGATGACTCATGGAGATAAGTCCTAATGAGTTGTTATGAGACCCATAACGACTGACGGTTTATTTTTCTAGCTTTTTAAATGGGGGTATTTTAGATATTTCCCTCTTATCCCAATAATAACACATGACCTATAAACATAATTGGGGCCCTAATTTCATTGATAACCTACTCTAAAAATTCTTTCTTCTCTCTCAATCTCTCAAGCATCCATACTTGAGGTTTCCAAGAAGTAGGTAATCCAAGGTCTTAAGGGTTTGGTTCTCTCCATAATCTTGGTTATTCAGTGATGTTACTCTTCCGTAATTGCTAATTTGTTAAAAATATATGTTTTAAAGTGTTGTTCATATGGTATTTATGATGTTTTTGAAACATGGGTTGAGAGTTTTGTTGAACAATGTATCCCATGATTTACCTATTACTATTCATGTACTAATTATGGTTTTGAACTTGTGGGATAAATGGGTATGGCAAATAAACTACGAGATTGTGATTTTCCAAAACTCTTGACTTTTGAAGTGGTTATAACCTCAACCCTATATTGTGAAATTGGTTGTAATTATGAAAAGTATACATATTGAACTATTGCATAATGTGAAAAGTCAATGAAGTACAATAGTTTTGAATAGAACCTTAAGAGGGTTGTGTAATTCCCCAAGTTAATGTCTAATTGAACCAAGAAGGTTATGCATTTCCCCATGTGATGATAATGGTATGGCATGTTGATGTTACCTTGCAAGTGTAGTTGGTATGCCGATATGAACAGTTTATGCCTAAATATGTATAATGGTTCAATAAATTAGAATGTATGATAAATGATTTAATTGGGCTTTAATAAGGGTTGTGTAGCTGAGTTGTGAAAGTCGAGGTCCCAAGGGACCAATACTGGACATCGTGGTTTCTAACGTGGGGGTGTAAGTAATCAGGTGATTCGAGTCCCCCTTATTATTATCAAATGATTTATAAGTTTGAATCCCCATATTATATTACATGATTGGGTACTTTTTTCACCTTGATATATTGGGAGGTTTGAGTCCCCCATAGTGCATTGTATACGCTCTGGTTTATGCAGCCACACACACTAGGGCTCTACCAGCTAGGGCAGAGATGGGCCCATATAGCCCATAGGTTCCTTCTTATGCTATGACGGTTGAGCAATACAATTCAATCTAAGGTTTTCAAAGATCATGTGATATTATCAATGTATGTAATTGCATATGATGTTGTGCATTGGATTTTGGACTGGTCTAAATTTGTTATCCATGGCATTATTTTATCCCTTATCCCTGAGTTACATGCTAATGTTCACCCCTCTAAGCATCTTCTACTCAGTGGTTAGGATTTGGAATAATTCATGATTTGACATTAAAGTGGTGAGCTTCCATTTATCAAAAGTCTACATTTCATGTTTTGGACTCTTATGTCTCAGACTTGTTCAAGTTTGTTTTTGCCTATAGATGGGGGCATATCCTGACACTCTATTGAAATTCAATTTTGGTAGATGCTTGTTGGATTACTATATACTTGGGTGATTTTGGTCTGTTGTTTTGATAGGTTACCAATTATCGGTTCTAGATATGTCTTTTATCCTTTAAACTTACCTTGTGCAAAATTGTTATATGTTTGGAATTCAACCATTTTTGGGATGTGTATGGTGTTTGGTGAGGTTCAGGAGGTTTTCTTTGGTACATGATGGATTTGAGATGCCCATCATGACCAAGACCTGGTTCGGGTCGTGAAAAAGTTTATACATGAGCCTAGGTTTAGTGTCATTGGGTGTCTACAAATTTGTCTCAAGTGGAGTCTCTTTTATAGGTGTGTAGCATGCCACACTTATACTACAAAGGCTATGAGGCATTTAGGAATGTTTCCCTATCTTGTTATTCTATTTTGAGCTATAGAGTCTAAGGCCTTGAATATCCTTTAATTCCCTTATGTTTGCTTTTAAGATCATAACTCCCAGATGATCTGATGCTCGTGGAAAATCTTCTGTTCTATCTAAGGACAATGTAGACAAAGCTAGTCCTACTCAAGGATTTTAGACTCGGTCTAGGTATGTTACTTCTGATTGCCCTAGTGGAGTTCCATTGGTTCCCTAATCCCATCTCGTACACCTCTATTGAAGGATAATGGTGGATCCACAGAAGGTTGTGGTGGATAAGATATGCCTAGACCCATGACACCCAGTGGCATTTGGAGCATCTTGGGTTTAGCTAGTTATTATAGAAGGTTTTTAGAAAGTTTCTCTTTTATTGCTGCCCCTTTGACTAAGTTAACTCAGAAGAAAGTAAAGTTCTTATGGTATGACGCGTGTGAGGGTAGTTTTGAAATTTGAAGGATAATTTGACATTCGCTCCAATTTTGACTTTACCCGTGGGTACCAATGGGTTTATTTTTTATTTTGATGCATCTCGGGGAGGACTGGGTTGTATATTGATGCAACATAGCAAGGTAGTTGTGTATTCATCTAGAAAATTAAAGGTTAACAAGAAGAACTATCTGACTCACAGTTTAAATTGTTAGTTGTGGTGTTTGCATTGAAGATCTGGCAACATTATTTGTATGGGATACATGTTGATAACTATTTTGATCATAAGTGCCTGCAATATGTGTTCACTCAAAAGGAGCTAAAACTTAGTCAAAGAAGGTGGCTTGAGTTGCTAAATGATTATGATATGAGTCTCTACTATCACTGAAATGACCCGAACTAGGGCTTGGCCGTGTCGGGTATGTCATTTCTAACAAGGACCGAGGACCACACCCACTACCCAAACCATTGACCACCTCATACCCCATGTCGGATGAATTCAGAACATATAACATGATAAGAGAATATTAAATTAAAGACATTACACTAAGTTTACAGCAAAAATCAACTATCTACAACCAAATGACTAACCAATACCAATACCAATACCGACAACATTACCAATACCGCCCATGACCACAGTAGTCCGACAAAGTCTCTAATCAAAACCAAAGAAAATCAAGTCGAGACATGCCCCCAACCATTGCCAAACAAAAACCAAAAGGAAGAATAAAGACAAAAATAAATCCATAGAATGAAATAGGGTATTCTCGAGTATAGAAGCTCGCCGCTTTAGTATGACTCAAAAGTTATCCCCGAATCACCATGTCACTGAGAAGGAGGAGTGGAAAAATATTCGGTCCCTATATTGCATGGGGATACAACATCCAAAGATGGTTAATGGGGTGAACGCGAGCATATAACTCAGGGATACATATAAAGTAATGCCATCAATCCAAAACCAAATTAAACCAATACACATAACTATATGAAAATACTTATATATATAGTGTCGGAATAGTGAACAAGTTTTAGCATAAACGTTAAAACATTTAACCTGGATTGTGTAGCTTTACAGTCATATCATAGATAGCTGAAAATTTCCTTGTACCCTTTTCCCTCCATGATACATATATACATGTATAGACTTAGAGGATTACCTTGTACACCACAAACACATGGTCATCAATACCAACCCTCATGTCAGCATGAGTTCCTAGTGCCTGTTGTTGGGACTGACATCTTCAGGGCTAGCTATTAGAACCCTCATTATTGCTCAATTAAAACATTTAACATATAACCAAACCACAAATTCTAAGAGTCAATTATTAAGGCATTATTAAGTGATATCGGCATACCGAATATAGCTTGCAAAAAATGTCATTAGGCAATACTTAGGGGATTCCCATGTACTCCACAAACTTCATTATTAAAGTCACTTGGGGGATCCCCATGCACCCTGAAAGGTTTTCATAATAAAATCACTTAGAGGATTCCCGTGTACCCCACAAGGTTTTCAAAACCATCCTTAACCATTTAACCATTTATACCATGCTTTCAATAAATAAGTCAAGCCAAGTGATAATACACAAACCAAAATTCAATTATGCAAGTGGATTGAGATTATCACTAATTTTCATACTAACAAATTGATTTAGGGATTCTTTTGTAACCCTATTTCCATCCATCATTCCCATGCACCCCTAATGCATTTACCAACCATCAATTTAAGCACAATAGCTTCAGAAAAATTATGAAAGAAGCATTTAAATAATTTATATTCAAAACCCTCAACCCATAGTTTAAAACAAAGCATCAATTTCTCATGAACAAAACATTAAATCACATGCTTTTACTAATTTGACGATGAGGTAAGAGTAACATGCCATAAACACCAAGAAGTATGGAGAGGAATCACCCTTGGAAGCCCTAATTAATTAGTCTTTTGAAAACCTTAAGTGTTCTTGACCTTAAGGATTAGAGAGAGTTTTGAGAGGTTATTTGATGTGTTTATGATTGCTAATAATGCCCTAAAGAAGTTATAAAATGTGGGTTTTAATTTTGTAAAGAGGGGAAATGTCCATAATGCCCTTAACTTAAAAGCTGAAAATATGTCGACCTTAACTACGAGTCAACTACTAAATCGTAACCCTTCCTTATGAATCGTGTCCATGAGTCATAACCAATACAGTGACCAAGACACCCATACACTGTCAACCTTATGACTTAACCAAATTACTTGTAACAAGACCTTATGACTCATAAGATCCAGTCATAGGTAACACAGAGCTCAAATGAGTTACAAAATAGACATCCTGTGATTTCACCTAATGAATCATAACATATCCTACCAGATCTTAGTAAGCTACTCATACATGGACAAGAATAAAGTCACAAACTTACTAGTTTGGTTATGGCTCATCATGAGTCCTTATGACTCATGTCCTCAAGTCATAGCAAAGATAAAAACTCAAGCACCATTCATTAGACACCTTATGAATAGGGTCACCAGACCTATCAAGACACAATACGACTCATAGGGTAAGTCTTAATAAAGGCAGTGAGCTCAAATTTTAAAAAATTTTCAAGGGCCAAAATCTAGGTCATTCAATTTGATACGACTCGAAGGGGAATCATACATAAGGTCTCAAGGTTAGGATGCCTAACCCAAAAGCACAAGCGTGAAGCTAGGACAAGAGCCAATTACACTCTAAGGCTAAACCTCATAATGGTATTTTTCATTAATTGATGAAAATAGGTGCCCATGGAGTGCAAGCCTTTATTAAGGGCCTTTTGGCCATTTTATGTAATAAAGCTTAGCCAAGACTATAAGTAGATTCTATTAGGTCATTTTGTCTTACAAATTTTTCTGATATATTTTGAGGATACTATTAAGAGTGCCTTTGCAAGTGTGGATTCACTTGTGACAAGTGTGGAATCACTTTTGTTGGTTACTAGTTCAGAAGCAGTGGTTGCTTGGGCATTTCAGTTCCCTTGAGGTCTCAGTAAGAGTGTGATGTTGTTATTCTTAGTATTTTGGGGATTTATTGTTTGAAACACAATTTAGTTCCTAATTATTGTAATAATCTATGTCTCACTATCTATCTATCTTTACATATTACTTGTTTGTTCATCTTGTCTCGTGATTGTGTTGTAAACTTAGTTTGAGTTTTTGGCTGTTTTTATATCATTCTCATGTGTTTTTAGTGTGATTTGTATCATTTGGTATCATATCAAGGCTTTATTTTGTCCCAACAAAATCACTCTTGCGATTGTTGCCTAGAAAATCTGAAAATCTCACAAAAATAGTTGTTCTTGTTGTTGTATCTTGGCTGAAAAATTGTTTTTCTTAATTGTATCTTGGCCAAAATTGCAGTTCTTCTTAATGTGTCTTGGCCGAAAGTTTGGACATAGATCAAGGAGCCTTTTGTGTGTTTTGATTGTTTCTGGTGTTAGGTTCTTCTTCACTAACACTATTTGAGTCTAGATCTAAATTTTTGAGCTTGAAAAAGTGTTTTGTTGATGTTGTTGTTGAGGATTGGTAGCTAGAAAAAATGTGTTCTTGGTGTTTGTTGTTGAATATTTGAACTTAAACATATATTTTTGATGTTTGGGGGTCCAAATTGAACCTTAGGACTTTAAGATTCAAAAGAGTGTTCTCGGTGTTCTTCACCATCTTTAAATTTTGTTGAAGAAAAATGGTTGTTTGATCTTAGAAAGTGAAGAAAGAGAGTGTGTTTTGTTGTTAGTCTTGAAAGAATTGTCCAATCACTCTCCATGTTTTAAGGTGTAGTACTTATTGTACAAAGACTTTTATAACCACTTTCCAACCATTTACCTAGTTTTAAGGAAGAAGTACAAGGGTAAGTCAAGGGTGGGGACCATTACAAAGACTTTCACAAAAGGTTGTCTTGTCAAACCTTTTTGAATTTGACAAAAAATCTCCGAACCTTGTTGTTTCCTTCCCAAAACAAAAAATACACTCATCCAATTGAAAATTGATCAATACAAATTGAAAACAAGAAATTTTTCGCAAAAATTTTGACCAATCCAAGGCTGCCACATGGCTGCTATGTCATCAAACTACAAAATTACCTTAGGCTCAAATTTTGGATTCCTAGTTTTATTTCTTTGTTTCTTTGGTTGCATTGTTTGATTCTAATACTAATTAGCAGCTAGTAATTATCTACTAAGGAGTGAATAAGTTGTTTGAGTCTATTTCTTTCATGTTACCTTTTCTTTGTGTCTTTTTATCCTGTTATAATTTGTTGTAGTTTCTTGATTCAAGTCCGTAAATATTTTAATTGAGTTGTTTCAAACAAGAATCTATTCCGACCTTAATCTGCAATTAGAACCAAGTGACCTCATTGGATTATAAATTGGATACCAATGCCTGTTAGGCCAATTAAGTGATACTTCAAATGTGTGAGCTTGAGCGTTTGTGAAGGCGATTTTTGCTAACCTTAACTTCTTTTTGTTTAGAATTTGTTTGTTAGGTACCATGGCTTCGGGTGAAGGTAGTCCAATAACTTCGGGAGAGATAAACATGGATACTTAGATGACATCCATAATGGGTGTGAAACATAATCTTAGAAGTTAGATGTAAGGGATGGAAAGTTCTCTCTCAAGGAGAATGGACACCTTGGAAGTTCATCTAGATTCCAACCATTCAACTCCTAAAAGTTACCATGCCTTATATAGTATATATGCAATCCACACCTCTCCCACTATAACTCCGGATACACTTTATGAAATGCTCAATCCACCTACACAAGTCCATGAACCAGCCCCTACTTATCCAAACAAATGAAATCAATTCCATCAAGAAGCTCCACCAAAACAAGAATCCCTTGAAATACTGAAGCCCCATAAAACCGAAACCAACAAATCCAAATTGATGGTGTGGAAGGTGAGGGTCATTATTTGGTTTAAATGTTAAGGTTGGGGTCACAAGGCTAGTGAATGCCCCAACCAAAGGAATATTGTGTTAGTGGAGGGTGATCCTTACTTTTTTGGGGGTAAAGTGACCCTAAATGATGGTTGTGAGGAAATTGCTCAAGAGGATGCTAACAATGATGGTGAAGCTGAATTGGTAGAGGAAGAAGGAAATGTTTTTGTGCCTTGTGGGTTGATGATAAAAGCTCACATTGAAGATGTTTGGACCAAAGAAGGATAGGTCTTGAATTTTAACCTGTTGATGAGGAAGAATACAAATAGTGAAGGTGAGAAGTTTTGGGTTCAAGAAGAAGAACTTGGTGTCAAAACCAAGCACTTGTTATTCACTACCTTCGGCACTAGCATTATTCCAAATTCTAAGTTGAGGCCTAAGGATATGAGTTCCCATGGTTCAAGTTTAGAAGGTAAGAGATCAAGATCAAGTCTTTTCTCCAATGGTATGTACCTATTCCCTCCTATTTCTATCTTTTCTTGGGATCATGATGACATTTACCCTAAAGTAGACAATGCTATGAGGATATTTGATTGAAAATCCTAATTATATAGTATTAATGTCTTTTGAAATGTCTTGAACGTACATGGAATGAATGGCCTCCCTATTTTGCTTTGCAATCCTATTTGTTGTTTCAAGAAGTGTCTATGGACTCCATATGATAAACAACTCTTATCTCTTGTTCCTTTAACACTTGTGTGGATATACAAGTTGTTTCTTATTTGGAAGGGTGTTCGAGTTTGGGGGATTGGAATAACTATTGTATAATTGATAGTTCTAACCCTAACCCTCATGCCTTGAGGAAAATATGTTTTTGTGTCTCCCATTGTTTTGCAATGTTAGGATTTGAGCTTGAGTTATTTTCAAGAAGGGGAGGATGATACGAGTCGAAGGGCGCACCATACATAAAGTCTCAAGCTTTGTATGCCTAACCCAAGAGCACAAGTGTAAAGCTTGGACAAGAGCTAATTGCACTCGAAGGCCGCCAATCATAAGGGTAATTTTTGTCATTACTTGAAGCATATAGGAACCCATGGAGTGCAAGACCTCATTAAGGGCCTTTTGGTCATTTTATGTATTAAAGCTTAGTCAAGACTATAAGAAGCTTCTATTAAGTCATTTTGTATTATAAATTTGATGATATACTTCGAGAATACTCTTGAGAGTGTCTTTGCAAATGTGGATTCACTTGTGACAATTATGGAATCACTTGTCTTGGTTACTAGTTTAAAAATAGTGGTTGCTTGAGGATTTCGGTTCCCTTGAGGTCTCCGCAAGAGTGTGGCATTGTTATTGTGAGTACTTAGGGTTTTTAGTATTTGAAATACACTTAGTTCCTAATTCTTGTAATATTCTATGTCTCACTATCTATCTATCTTTACATATTACTTATTTGTTCGTCCTGTCTCGTGATTGTGTTGTAAACTTAGTTTGGGTTGTTGGTTGTTTTTTTACAATTCTCATGTGTTTGTAGTGTGATTTGTATCAAAATTCTCCCCCACTTGGATCATTCATCCTCAAATTATTGTACAAGGAATATACTAGCACAATTAGAACCCGAACATTACTACTCTTACCTTTAACAAATTTAGAAAACAAAAATGTTAAGAATAACAAATACCTTAGACACGATTATCCGGGGTGGAGAATAAGAATGGATACTTGGACTTCATGTCCTCATAAGCTTTGCAAGTAGCCTCTTCAACCATGCGGTTCCTCCGCAGAACCTTTACCACAACTGTCCTTCGTCCGCAACCGAGGAACTTTCTAATCCAAAATTTCAATAGGGACCTCCTCATAGGACATGGAGTCCAAAATACCCACCTCCTCTAAGGGAAGAACCGTCGATGGATCACCCACGTATTTTATCAACATCGACACATGGAACACCGGGTGAATGAAGCTTAAATAGAGGGAAACTCCAACTCATAAACAATACTAAAAACCTATCTCAAGAACAATTATAGGACAACATGCCAGTTACTGAGCTTCCCCTTCTTCCCAAACCGCATTACTCTCTTCATGGGAGACAACTTTAAGAACACCCTATCCCCAACCTCAAATTTGAACTCACTATGCCTTATATCTATATACGACTTTTGATGACTTTGGGCGGTCTTAAGTCTATCACGAATAACCTTCACCTTCTTTATGGCTTGGTGAACCAAATTCGGGCCAAATATTTCTGCCTCATAAACCTCGAACCACCCAATAGGAGATTTACACCTCCTACCATACAAAGCCTCAAATGGAGCCATCCCAAAACTAGAGTGGTAGCTATTATTATAAACAAACTCTATGAGAGGTAAATGATCAACCCAACTACCATCGTAGTTAATCACGTAAGCCATAAGCATATCCTTCAATGTCTGAATGGTCCTTTCTGCTTTCCCATTTTACTGTTGATGGAAAGCAATACTAAGGCTTACCTTAGTTCCCAAACCTCTCTAAAATAAATGTCAAAAGTGCAATTAAACCTGTGTACCAAAATACAAAGTGATAGAAATAGGTGCCCCATGCAACTTCTCAATCTTGTAGAGGTACAACCTTGGGTAATCCTCTGCCGAAAAGTTACTCCTTACTAGCAAAAAATTCGCACACTTTGTCATTCTATCCACGATGACCCAAATCGAATCAAACTGAATTCAAGATGAAGAAAGACCGATAATAAAATCTATATGAATCACTTCCTACTTTTATACAGGCAAATCAATTTCTTGATACAATCCTCTGGGCCTCAAGTACTCAACTATCACTTGCTGACACACCAAGAACTTAGCCATAAAATTAGTCATATACCATTTCATAATTTTCCACTAATAGATCTTCTTAAATTCATGATACATTTTTGTTGAACTATGATAAATAGTATATCATGACTCATGAGCCTCATCCAAGATCCTCTCTCGCAACCCATCTATGTCATGAACATATAATTTTCCTTGGTACCTCAAGATACCATTGCCACCAATCTGAAAAGCAATTACCTTTGTCTGATCTACAGCTCCTTTAATCTTAATAAAGATAGGATTCAATACTTGTTTCTTCTTTATCTTAGTACTAAGAGATGACTGCACCACTTTTTGCACAAATACACCACCATCCTCAGAGTTCAAGAGATGAACTCCAAGGTTAGCCCAATGGTTAATATCCTTCACCAATTCTCACTTATCCTTATCCATATGAGCTAGACTCCCCACGGATAACCTTCAAAGACCATCGGCAACTACATTAGCTTTACCTGGATGATAGTGAATGCTAATGTCATAGTCCTTGAATAGATCAAATCATCTCCTCCTCCTGAGGTTAAACTCTTTTTGGGTGAAAACATAGTGCAGGCTCTTACGACCTAAAAAGATATCCACATGCACCCAATATAAATAGTGACACCAAATTTTTAATACAAACACCATAGTCAACAACTCCAGGTCATGAGTCGCGTAATTCTACATATGTATCTTCAACTGTCTAGAGGCATAAGTTGTCACCTTGACATGCTGCATCAAAATGCAACCAAACCCCACATGGGACGCAACACAATAAACCACAAATTCATTATTACCCTTGGGCAAGGTCAAAACTAGAGTTACAATCAACTTAACTTTCAGCTTCTCAAAACTACCCTCACAAGCATCAAATCATAAGAACTTTACCTTTTTCTGGGTAAGCTTAGTCAAAAGGAAAGATATAAGCGAGAAAATTTCCACAAGCATCCAATAGTAACTTGATAAACCCAAGAAGTTTTAAATATCGGTTGGAATCATAGGCCTAGGCCACTTCGTAATAACTACAACTATTTGTAGGTCCACCATAATACCTTCACTAGAAATGACATGACACAAAAAGTAAAAACGTTCATCTAGAAAAAAAATTCTGAGAATTTGGCATACAATTACTGATCTTTCAGGGTCTGTAATATAATATGAAGGTGATTGACATGATCAACCTCACTTTTAGAGTACACCAGAATATCATCTTTGAATATAATGTTGAACAAATCTAGAAATTGATGGAATACCCTATTCTTCAAGTCCATCAATACCACCGGGGCATTATTCAACCCAAAAGACATAACCAAGAACTCAAAATGCCTATATCGAGTATGAAAAGTAGTCTTAGGGACATCCACCTCCCTAATCTTTAACTGATGATACCCAGACCAAAGATTGATCTTGGAGAAAAACTTATTACCTTGAATATGATCAAACAAATCATCTTTCCTTGTAAGAGGGTATTACTATCACCTTATTCAATTGTCGATAATCAATACACATCCGAAGGGAACCATCCTTCTTGCTCATAAATAGAATAGGCACACCCCATAGGTATATACAAGGACGGATGAATTTTTTTATAAAATATCCTTTACTTTCTTCTTAAGATCTTCCAACTTAGCTAGAGCCATTCTATATAGGGAAATAGAGATAGGATGAGCGTCTGATACAAGATCAATCCTAAATTATATCTCCCTATTAGGAGGGACACTAGGAAGAACATCAGGGAAGACCTCAGTAAATTCAATCACCATCAGGACAAAATGTAAAGAAAGACTCTCCGAATTAGAATCTTTAACCATTTATCCCATGCATTAGTTTTAAGAAATAATTCAGGCCACGTGACTATGCATAGACAAAAATTTAATCATGCAAGTGGATTGAGATTATCACTAATTTCCATACCAACAAACTAATTTAGGGATTCCTTTTGTACCCCTATTTTTATCCCCATTCCCATGCACCCCAATGCTTTTACCAACCATTAATTTACGGACAATAGCTTCATAAACATCATATAAGAAGCATTTAAATAATTTCTATTCAAAACCCTCAACCCATAGTTAAAAACCAAGCATCAATATCTCATGAACCAAACTTTTAATCACATGATTTTATAAAATTGACAATGAGGGAAGAGTAACATTCCTTAAACACTAAGAAGTATGGAGAGAAATCACCCTTCTTAGTGAGCCACTCATACTCAGAGCATCCTACAATTTCACCTAATGACTCATAACATATCCTCAAAGTTCTTAGTGAGACACTTATACTCAGAGCAGAATCAAGCCACAAACTTACTTATTTGGTTATGGCCCATCCTAATAACTCATGTCCCCATGTCGTAACCAATATAAAAACACAAACACCATTTACTGGACACCTTAATACTAAGGTCACCTGACCCATCAAGACATCATATGGCTCATAAGGTAAGTCGTAATCAAGAAAGTGAGCTCAAAGCTCATGAAATTTTCAAGGGCTAAAATCTCAGGTATTTTAATCACCCAAGTAAAGCTAACGTGGTTGGTGATGCTCTTAACAGGTTTTCCATGGGGAGCTTATCTCTTGTAGACAAGGAGAAACTACGCTTGGTGAAGAATAATCACCATTTGTATATTCTTGGAGTCCATCTTTTATATTCTAAGGATAGTGGTGTGATTGTTCAAGAGGTGATGAAGTCATCTCTTGGTATTGAGGTGAAGGAGAAGCAAGTGTTAGATCCTATCTTGATGCAAATCAAGAAGGATGCATGTAGTCAGAAAGTGATGGATTTTGAGATTGATGGTGATGGTATCTTGATGTGCCAAGGAGATTATGTGTATCCGATATTAATAGGCTGCGAGAAAGAATTATGGTTGAAGCTCAAGAGTTGTGTTATACTATTAATCCTGGTTTAACAAAAATGTATCATGACCTTAAGGAGATTGATTAGTGAAATAATATAAAGTGGGATGTGGCCAATTTTATGGCTAAGTGCATGGTGTATCCATAAGTTAATGTTGAGCACTTAAGGCCAGGTGGGTTGACTCAATAGAATAAGTTGCCCATGTTGAAATAGGAAATAATTAAGATGGATTATGTTACTGGCATTCTACGGTCTCACCATTAATTAGATTGATTTTGGTCATCATGGATAGGATGATCAAGTCTGTGCACTTCTTGCCTGAAAGAACTAATTTCTCTTTAGAGGATTATGCAAAGTTATTCGTTGAGCAGATCGTGAAGTTGCTATGATTTTTTATCCTAGTAAACAGTTCTCATCTCACTTTTAGAGGTTGTTCCAGCGAGGTTTGGGAACTAAGGTAATCCTTAGTACTGCTTTCCACCTGCAATTGGATGGGAAGGCAGAAAAGATAATTCCATCCTTGGAAAATATGCATAGGGCCTATGTATTTGATTTTGGTTGTAGTTGGTTGATCATTTATCTCTAATAGAATTTTCATGCAAAAATAGTTATCACTCTAGGATTGGTATGGCTCTATTTTTGGCCTTATATGGTAGGATTTTTGTTTTAAGAAATGGACCTTACACGGGGATATCACCTCCCATGTCACCAGGGGCTGAGCTGCACACCCCCAAACTTTATCATTAATAAAAATAAAAAAATACAAGGAGGGGGCATAGACCTACCTCCAATCTATGGTGGGTCAAAGTCAACTAGCCTATTAAGGATAGTCGACTCATCCTTGATACTTGAAATCAAACCTAGATCTAACCACCTAGAAGATAGGACTCCTCTCAGCATAATATAATCTTGTAAATCATAAATAAGAGAGACTCTTCCCTTACAAAGTAATAAAAAGTATAGAAGAAGGTGTAGGTATCCTATTAGGTGGTTTGAGGTTTGTGAAAATAGGTTATTTGGATGTGATTTGGTTCACCAAGCCATGGAGAAGTTGAAGGTCATTTCCAATAGTCTCAGGATCACCCAAAGTCACTAAAAATCCTACACAAATGTGAGGTGAAGGGAGTTGGATTTTAATATTGGTGATTGGGTGTTCTTAAAGGTAGCTTCCATGAAGGGAGTAATACGGTTTTGAAAGTAGGGAAATGTCAGTCCCCATTATTTTGGTTCATATTTGGTTTTGAAGAGGGTTGGCAATGTGCTTATAAATTTAAATTGCCTTCAATCTTGAGCTCTATTTATTCAGTCTTCCATGTTTCGATGTTGAGGAAGTGTATGGATGATCCTTCATTAGTTGTTCCCTTAGATGGTGTGTGAATTTTGAATTTCTTTTCTTATGAGGATATTTTGGGAGAGATCTTGGATTGACAAGTCCATCGGTTGCAGACAAAGGATGTGGCTTTGATAAAGGTTCTTTAGAGGAAACAAAAGTTTGAGAAGCTACTTGGTAAGACAAGGAGGACATGAAGTCCAAGTATCCATTCTTATTCCCAGCTCTGAAAAATCATGCTTAAGGTTTGTGTATTCCTTTGCATATTCATTTCTAACTTTGTTAAAGGAAATTATAAATTCCTTGATATTATTGTTTCTTGTCTTTGTTAAAGGTAAGTGTTGTTGTGTTCGGAGTTAAATCATGAAAATAAATGCCTTAAACCATGATTTGAGGATGAATGATCCTAAGAGAGGGAGAACTTAACACCTAAATTTGGTCCTTGAAATTTCTAAAATCTTATCCTTACTATCCTAACTGCAACTCATCCTACATGTCGTATGGTTTCTTGACGGATCATATGGCCCAATCATAAGGTGTCTAGTAAATTTATCTTGAGTTGTTGTCCTGAGTACAACTTATGGACATGATTTGCAAAGACCCATGATGAGTCGTTAGACTCAAATCATAGCTTAAACAATATGTGGGTGGCTATGTTTAGTTCTAAGTACGAGTGTATCACTATGATTCGTAAAGACTCGTTATAAGTCATAGTGTACAAATCATAGGATGTGTTGTAATTACCCCAATTGGTTTCTATGTCGACTATGAATAAACCCATGAGTTGTAGGATCCCATTACGAGCCATGGTATATGAGTCGTAAGGCCAATAGTATGTGTGCCTGGTGGCACAATTTGAAAACTACTCAAGGAGATGAGTCGTAATGAGTCATGATGAGTTGTTATAAGACCTAATAATAACCCACGACCTATAAACATACTTGGTGCCCTATTTTCATTGATAACCCACTCCAAACATTCTATTTTCTCTCTCAAGTATCTCAAGCATCCATATTTAGGGTTTCCAAGAAGTAGGTCATCCAAGGGCTCAAGGGTTGGATTCTCTCCACAATTTTGTTTATTTTAGGCATGTTACTATTCCCTAATTGTGAATTTTTAATAGAATATGTTATAAAGTATTATTCATATGGTATTTATGATGGTTTTGAAACATGGGTTGAGGATTTTAAAAGATTTTTGTTGAACAATGTTTCCCATGATTTACCTATGACTATTCATGCTTTAATTAGGGTTTTAAACTTTTGAGATGCATGGGTATGGAGAATAAACTAGGGGATTATGATTTCCCCAAACTTGTGAATTTTGAAATGGTTATAACCTCATCCCCATATTGTGAAAGTGGTTTTGAATATGAAAAGTATGCATATTGAACTACTCTTGAACTGCTGCATAATGTTAAAAGTCAATGAAATATAATGGTCTTGAATTAGACCTTAAGGAGGTTGTATAATTCCCCAAGTTAATGTCTACTTGAACCAAAAATGTTGCACATTTCCATATGATGTTAACAGTATGGCATGTTAATGTTACCTTGCAAGTGTAGTTGGTATGACGATATCAACAATGTGTGCCTAAATTTGTATCGCTGTTCAATGAATGAAAATATGTGATAAATAATTTAATTAGGCTTTAATGAGGGTTGTTTGGCTGAGTCATGAAAGTTGAGGTCCCCAGGGACCAATACTGGAAACTGTGGTTGCCGAAATAGGGGTCTAAATGATCAGGTAGTTTGAGTGACCCTTATTAATATCATAAGATAAAGGTTCGAGTCCTCCATATTATTTTGCATAATTGGTAGATTGTTTCACCTTGATATTCCAAGAGGTTTAAGTCACCCATAGTGAATATGTATACCCTCTGGTTCATGCGTCCACATACATTAGAACCTACTAGTTGGGGGAGAGTTGGACCAATACAGCCCGTGGGTTCCTTCTTATGTTATGACGGTGAGCTACATAATCCAGGCTAAGGTTTTGAAAGTTCTTGTTAAGCCTTGTTCCCTATCCCAGGATGTTATATTATGAATATATGTAATTGCATATGATCTTGTGCATTGAATTCTGAACTGGTTTAAATTCATTATCTATGGCATTATTTTATCCCTTATCCCTGAGTTACATGCTAACGTTCAGCACTCTAACCACCTTCTGATGTTGTATCCCCACACGATGTAGGAACTAGACATAGTTCTACTTCTCCTACTCAGTGATTATGATTCGAGATCAGTTTATGAGTTGACGTTGAAGTGGTGAGCTTCCATTAATCGAAAGTCTACATTTCATGTTATGTCTCTTATCTCTCAAACTTGTTTAGACTTGTTTTTTGCTATAGTCAGGGGCATGTCGCTGTACTCTATTGATAGTCAGTTTTGGTAGAGGTTTTGTGGGATTACTGTGGACTTGGGTGATGGTAGTCTGTTGTTTTGATCATTAATTATCAGTTATAGACATGTGTTTTATCCGTTAAACTTACCTTGTGCTATCTTGTTATATATGATCGGAATTCAACCATTGTTTGATTGTTTATGGTGTTTGGTGAGGTTCAGGGCATAGTCTCCGGTCCACAGTGGGCTAGAGATGTTTGTCACGGCTAGGCCCTGGTTCGGGTCAAGACACAAGAGCTATGTTAATGTGTCTTATTTTAAGGTAGACGAACCCAATGTTTCTTCAAATTATATGCATACCAGATTTATAAAATTGAAAAATAGTACTCAATAAAGACAAATGAGTGATTAAGCTTGATTTTTTTAAGAAATTCAAAAAATGGCATGTAGTGCTTAACTAATTTCAAGATAAAATAAATCACAGCATTGGGAGACCTCAATTAAAGGTAAGAAAATATTCAATTGAAGACTAATATGCATAAAAGGTCTTATTAGAGGGCAGACTAACCCAACATGTCCTATTATAAGGTGTATGAACACAACGTGTCCTATTTAGGCTAGATGAATCCAAAATTTCCTATTTTAGGGTGGACAAATGTAACGCCCCGAAAAATGGGTCCCGGAGCGTCACACTGTGCTTGAGGCTACGAGTATCCCCAAGTTAATCCTTTGAGCCATTTTCATTCAGTTCAACACAAATCAACGGGGTATCCATAAATAACCCTCAAATATCAATAGAGTAATCATCATCCAAGAATAAAAGAATTTCAGAAAGATAACAAAATACGACTTATTAATCAACTCCCAACATCTATACTAGTCTGACAAGCCTGTAAGAAAATCAATAAAACCAGCAAGCCATTGAGACATGCCCCAACTGACTCATACTCAGTTATCAAATGTAAACGATTTCATGAAACCAAAATCAGACATCACGTCCTCAGAATACGAGGACTCACCACAACAGAGGATATAGAATAGCGTGCTCGAAAAATCACTGTCGAACCTGAAACTAAGCACCTGAACCTACATTTCGAGAAAATACAGCCCACATCTCAAGATGTGGGTCAGTACCAGGGAAAGGAACCAAGTATATGGGGGTTTATGCAGTTGTATAAACATCATCATCATAAATATTTATAAAAAATATGCAGGATGTATGAAAGACTCACGTAGCCCAAAGAAAATCATCATAATCATGAGAGGATGAAATAAGTACAATAACACATGTGAGTCATCATATAATTTGTCAATCACTTTTAGTTCATCAAGAATATCAATTCTCATAATGCAAATATCATTTAAATCTTTCGAAAGAATAACTTTCACAATTCCACTTTCAAATCACTTCACCATTCACCATAGACACAAGGAAACACACACACGCTGGGAGATCCTATAACCGACATAAACCATGTGAGCTACCATACAAATAGTGTCTCCAGATTTTCAAAGCAAACACAACAGCAGACAACTCAAGGT